>NW_019268517.1:0-37835 GCF_002738365.1 Cucurbita moschata
AATGTGAAACACCAACTGTCACACTGCACAGAACTGGATCCTGGAAACGGGGGAAGCAGAGTAGTGAGATAGCCTTTCCTTGAGGAACAAGGCAAGAGATAGCAAGTGAACAAGGTTTTTCTAATATCAAGTGAGAAGTTACTTATAATTGATCCCAAAGGCATAATAATTTATTAGGTCATAACCAATAAATTATTAAAGATGTTTCTTAACATTCTCCGAGCACAAGTTTTCAAATTTGTTTAACGAAAAGGGCCAACATTTGAATTACTAGGTTTTTTCAATCATTAGAGATAACTATCTTGCTCTGATGCTACATTTATCAATATATTTCTTAAAAAGAAACAAAATCTTCATTAACGAGCACATCTATTTATTTCAAAAGCTTAATGCTAGGCAGTGGTTGACTCAATCAAACTCACTAAATTGATAGTTCCATCGAGCTATATATTCTTGTCTACAATAGGCTTCTAAACAATCACAGTCGGAAGTAATTTAAAATGAAAATAGCTGCCGTATTTTTTCTGTCACGTAATGGAAAGTTGCTGTCCAACATACTAACCACTATAAAAAATGGAAAGTATAACCAAAGAAAAGAAAAATGATACACTACAAATGGGTACCTGAGACACAAGGTGACGCAGCTGTCTCACTGCTTGAGGAGAACCATCCATGAAATATAATGCTCCAGACAACCCAACTCGGATATCCACACGATTTAGTTCAAGCTCAGTTAAATTTAGAACCTGCAACATGATACACTCACACGTCACCCAGAAGATAACCAAATAAATATTCAACAGATAGTAAAAGAAGCATGAAAACATTTTTCAGATATTCCTTTATTCTTGATTGTAGATAATAAGGGATATTTGTAATTGAATTTCTTTAGCTAAGCCAGTCTTGATGCATAGCTCTTCCTTGGCTTTCAGGGTCTGTCATATCATAGGATACTGGTAATTGAGTGTTAAAGAAAATTGAAGGTAAATTTCTTTTGGAGATATTACTCATTCTTAACGTAAACGATCAGAGGTCAATTGTAATTGGACTCTTCTGTTTAGTTGGATTTTTTCATTGTATAATATTATTCTTCTTTTTGACACTTTTGATGCTTGATCCAGCTTTGTTCAACTTTAATAAAACTTGACTTCACTTAATGTAACCTGATTTATCTCGTGATAATTTGGACAACATTCTTCACAACTTCTTTGAAATTTATATTGTATAATTGAGATGTCTTAGTTCATATCAGTAGGATTCTCGGGCAATTAGACTCATTACCTAATATATAAAGCCCTTACCAAGGAGTTGGCAAAAATACTAAAGGAAGTATTGCATCATAAGATTTTGAGTGTGATTCTGCTTCTGTAGCTACATGTGGGATATCTTCGTGTTCTAGAGCTCTTCATTTTTCTTTTCTATTACTGACAATTAGGTACGCTTCTTGTAACTTTTGTATGGTGTTTGTAGGCAGCTAGAATGTTGGTTCAACCTAATGATCCTATTTTTTGTCTCTTTACTATTGAACCCTTGTTCATTAAGGGGATAGGTATTTTCCCGATACATTATGGACTATTAACAAAATAAACAGCAGTAATGAGAAAAGAAACATCTTTAACCTTCAAATGTAGAGTAATCCTTCCATCGCTTGAATTTGCTAAATGATATGCTTCAACATAGCAAGGATCACTACTGCCAGTCAAAGTAATTGCAGTTGGAGGAACCTTGAGAAGAGTAGAATCAATTCCTTTTGTCAGCAAAAGAGTTAATTCACTAGGGTCTGGCCTCCAAAGCTCTAAAATAGCCTTGTGAACCAAACCTTCCAATTTTCTGTCCTGAGCTGCAGCTGCTTCATAGAACTGCACGGTTAGTTTGTGATGGCTAAATGGGTAATCTCCTCTGGCTTCACTGACACCAGCCCACCTGTAATCAAGCAAAATTGACTTCATTAAATAAACTTGTCACTTGTTTATTTTTCAAGTAAAAACAGAAGAAAAAAAATCTGAAAAGAAAAAACAAGAGTTTCGCAGTGTGAACTCCCAAATCCAACTTCGAGTCCTTCTTTCCAAAGATGATGGATAAAAAACAAAAGAAAAAACAAGAGTTTCGCAGTGTGAACTCCCAAATCCAACTTCGAGTCCTTCTTTCCAAAGATGATGGATAAAAAACAAGCTAACATGAACCAACCAGCCTCTGCTGCCTACCATCCTTACTCAACAGGCTTCAAATGTAAAAGATAACCAAACCTAAATAAAAGTGTCCTACCTAGAAAGTTGTAGTAGCCATTAATCCCATTAGAAATGACAGAAAAGTCCAAGTTTGGGAGAGAATGCTTGTTTCACCGAAATGAAGAAAAGGTGCTAGCCTATTTGGGTTGTTCAGCAAGGACTAGCGTTAGAGGTAAAAATATTTTCCTTGAAAACTGAGGGCCATCGTATGGTGAGCACTGAAAACCACCCATAAAAAAGTTGATATTTAGCAAGGCAATATATACTGACCTGCTTTCTGGATTGTTTGAAGCATACTTAATTCTCTGTAGAATTAAACGGCATTGGTGTTTGTTGACTGAATCTGCCAAGCCATTAGCTCGGAATTCTTCAAGTTCTTTAGTCAATAACTGGCCAGCCCTAGGGTGACGAGAGCCTAATCGCTGAGCACACAAAAGCACTGCCTGCACATCTTGAAGTCTATTTGTTGTCTCTACTGCTGAATCTACGTTCGATAAGACCTTGTGGATATTTGTAACGATAATATTTAATGGGTCATCAGGATCGTCAGCTAGAAGGGGATCCAAGCCTTCAAGATCAATATGCTCTGAAATTGCCCAAAGAAGACGGGCAGTTATTCTTGGGGTATTTACCTGCCACATTATTAAGTTGACAATAAAGAACCATTAAAAGCAGGTCAATATATTAGAACAGAGAAAGATATACAAATTGAAATACCTCACGTAAATCTTTCACAAGTTCACGTTGCAAGTTTTGCAGCCTTGTCTCATTCAAAATTTGATCTTGAGATGCTCCATCCTTGATTCTTTTTACTCCTCCTCTGGTATCATATATATGGCATAGCCTAACTAGCAACTTCAAGTAACAATCAATTGCATATGTGCGGCCATCACAATCCCACTTGACACAGGGCCTACAGACTTCAACCACCTCCAATGCAGGCTCTGTCCAGTTTAGTGCTCCATAACCAGTTCCATAGGCCAAGGCTCCAATAACTCTGCTTTCCATCCCAGAGTTCTTCTGTTCGGGCAAAGGTAAAGATAACTGAAAGCAACTTTCCACCAATGAAGCAACCAATTCCTCCCTAAACAAGCCTTTACTCGTAACAGTATTAAGATCATCTCTAATTCTAACATCTTCAAATAAAGAAGCAATATCAGTTCCTGCAAGAGGTTTTTGACCTCTACGAACACTTTCTTTGGCAAAAAGGTCGACACAGAGAGCTGTACGACAAATACACGCTAAGGCATGCATACGATCTGACTCTGCTCTCAAGTTCCTCACCATAAGAAGTAGTCTCTTGAACAATGAAACCTACTAACAACAGACATCATATGTCAGGATACAGTCCTACTTTTAAGGTCCAGGCAAAGATATGAGATCTTGTGAAGCAATTATAATCTTAGTTACACGCCACAAAAATGCAGGACAACATGTTGCATAACAAAAAGTAGAATAGATGATTTGAACACACATACCTGCATGTGCAGATCAAGGAGGTGAAGATTGGTAACAACTGCCCGAACAATACTCTCTCTAGCAGAAGAGAATTCTTGCCTATCCCAGAGCGTGAGAATTGCTATGATCGACTGAGAAGCCCACTCAGGCTTCCCTCCAGGCACATCAGCCAAGTACAGCATATTAATCCCTACCTCAAAAATCAATGCCGGGTCCAACGACGAAGCTAAAAATGGCGCCAAATGGGTTGCTACATCTGAGACTCCCACAAACCTCTCCGCACTTGAGTCCATAGTGGTTCCATTTCCAGTAGAAGATTTCGAAAGCTTACTGATGACTTCAGCTGCCCCAGAAGCCACAGCCTTCACTGCATACACAATTGGAAACACAGTGGCCCTAAAGCTCTCCACAGGCAGAATCAGGGACCTCGCCATTAATGCATTTCGCTTCTTCCAAACGAAGTCCGCCATTGATGAAATCCAATTGGACCTAATAGCAAGTGAATTTTCACTATCCACCAACTTATCACCTGCCAACCTACTCATTCTCTTCGAATCAAATTCCTGGAACAACCTTCCGACTGACTCGAACGCAACCTTTGAAACCGCATCCGACTTATCCAGCATGTTTTTCCCAATACGCGACCACCAATTGGAAACCTTATCTAGCAAACTAACATTATTCTCACAGAGCGTGACAAGGTCATCCCTAGCAAGAATACACCCCAAAGTTTCGGTGATCGAGAACCTCAAATTATCACTATTGGAATCGAAAAAAGCAGAAATTTCTTTATGGGAGTCACTAATCAGCTTGACAAGGCGATAGGAAGGGATCGCAGCGAGAATTGAAACCCCAGCAGCGGTGACATCAGGGTCAGGAAAGTCGAAATCAGTGCGAATGCCAGTGCACACAATGTCCCAAAGATCCGAAGTAAGACGAGTAGAGCGAATAAGATCAAATGCGAGCTTCTTACTGACGGCAGAAGCAGGGGAGGCTACGATCTCCTCAACGGCGGACTTGGCGATAACAGAGATATCCCGGCCGGCGGCGGATTGTTGCAGCGCCTGTAGGAGAGCACCGGATTGGCGAAGCGCGTCGTTGGAGCGAAGGTCGGCTTGGATCTGAGCAAAGAGAATGTCCATGGAGATACGCTCGTGATCCAAGAATCATGAAACGAGAACCTTGGAGAATTACTACCAGAAATTTGCGACTGAATAAACCGCATAAATTGATTCAGAGATTGTTGGGTGTTTGATGGAGCGGAGGAGGAAGAAATGGAGCGTACCTGAAGCGGGCAGCTGTAAGTGGCAAAGGCGAACGAACATGGCTTCGATGACTGTGCTACCACTTGCCGACCGGTATACGGGCTATGGTGGCTTGGTTGCTTTCAAATTGTGGGCTCAGGCCTAGGAGTGAGCCCATTAGTCCTAAAGTAATGCCAATTTTTTATTATATTTTTAATATTTTTAGTAGAGATGTTCGTTTATATCGCAGATCTTGAGACCCATCTTAATGGGTCGAGAAATGGAAGAGGGAATGAGAGAGATTTCTCCGGTTGGATAAACGCTCTCCATCACTGTCTCCACCCTCGCTCCCGCGTTCAATGCATTATACTACACGATAAGCACAAAGTTTGTGAAGTCAAACATAGTTAATATGCAACATCAAGCTATGAGCTCGTGTGATTGTGGTGTAAGGCGGTCAATACGAGTAAGGTGAGGCGATTGGCAAAGCTACATGTTGTAACAACTTGCAAGAATGGGAAAGGAGAGAGGAAAAGAAAGTAGGTGGGTGGTAGCTTGTAACGACTCAGATCCACCGCTAGCGGATATTGTTCTATTTGGGCTTTCCCTTTCGGACTTCCCTTCAAGGCTTTAAAATGCGTCTGCTAAGGGAAGGTCTCCTTCCCAACCAATGTGAGACATCACAATCCACCCCACTTCGGGGCCCAGCGTCCCCGTTGACACTCTTTCCTTCCTCCAATCAATGTGGGATCGCCCCCAAACCCACCTCCCTTGGGGCCAGCATCCTTACTGACACACTGCCTCGTGTCTACTTCTCTTCGGGAACAGCAAGAAGGCTGGCACATCGTTCGATATCTTGCTCTGATACCATTTGTAACGACCCAGATCCACTGCTAGCAGATATTGTCCTCTTTGGACTTTCCCTTTCGGGCTTCCCCTCAATACTTTAAAACGAGTCTGCTAGGGGAAGGTTTCCACACCCTTATAAATGGTGGTTTGTTCTCCTTCCCAACCAAGGTAGGACATCACATAGCTGATCTCGAGCTAAGTGTTTGTGGGTGTGAGGATAGATTAGGCTCGACTATTTATAACAAAACGGTTAACGTTTTCCTAACTTTTTATAAAATGTTCGGGTTACAAATTATACATTATTTTTTAACAACAAATATAAAAGGAAACACATTAAATTTTTTTATTCATATTATAATTTTTTTTTATTTGGTGATTTTAACAATTACATGAATGAGAGATGATTGGCTCTTTATGAAATTAGCTATCTATATTCAAATTCATAAAGTTTCAAATTATTACAAAATTATAATTTACTAAAATTAATGTAAAAAAAAAAAAAGAGAGAGAGAGAGAGAGAGAAAATGATACAGCCCTAGCGGCCTTGTCCCACCCCCTCCCCTTGACGCTGGCTCGACGGTGGATGTTCCCTCTGTTCGTGTTCTTCACAGATCTTATTCCTTCTCTTGGTCTCAAGGTATTTTCTCTATTGCTATCTTCGTCTTATGATCATTCATGAATGTCTGCAAGTTCAAGCTCGATTGAAAATTGATATTTCACAATCATATGAATTTGAGACCGGGAGATGCTTCATTTCGTTATTGATTTTCAGTATCCATGTAAATGTTTGCCCCCCTTTGGAGGGTTGATTTGAATTCCACTCGACTGAATGGAAATTGAGGGATGAAGAATATGTAGTCAATGGAAGAAGATCCTGGGAATTGAAATGAGTTCATACTCTGCATTGCACGTTGGGGCATATAAATTGTTGCTGCATTATACGATTCTTTTCTTCTTGGAGAGTTCTTCTGCTCCAGAATTTATTTTTATTTTCTTTGAACCATGTTGAATTGTTTATGTCATTGAGTGGATCTGTGGCATTTTGCTTTTGGAAGCTTTTTTCGGCTCCTTCGCTAATAACATTCTCAATCTCAATTTTGCAATAGGATGGTTAAAGAAATTGTTTCTGGCTTTGAGTGGATCTGTAACCTTTTTCCTTTGGCAGCTTCCTCATAGCCTTCTTTGATACCAGTCTCGATCCAATTGATTCTTGTATAAAATTAAAAAAAAAGTCCATTTTGGTTCTTATATTTTTTAAAAGTGACCATTTTGATCTGTGTTTGCAAATTTCTAACCCAAATTCTTTGTGGTTTAAATGGAAACTCTTAAACAAAATTATGACTATGTTCCAAGAAATTTATGTATAATGTTGTGCTGAAATTGTGTTAAAAATGAGATAAGAAACGAAATTAAAGGGCCAAAACAAACACTTTATTTGTAATGCATGTCTAGTTTGATTTCTTGCAATCTACGTCTTGGTTGTTGTTTTGTTCCTTTGATTTCCACCACTTTATTTGTAATGCGTGTCTAGTTTTGAGGGCTTTTGATTCGACTTCTTGAAAACCCATTTTAGAGCAGTGTTAGTACGTGGAGTTTTGCTTGTTTGATGACGAATTTGTGACTTGGAATTTCTGTGTTGTTTAGTTTCTTTACAAAGGTGTTTTTAGTTGATGGAGAAGGACAAACCCCAGAGCCATTCTGGTGGATTTCTATCCCCATCAAGTCGTTACCCAGGTCTTTCTCCAACTGGAAGCAGTTTCAATGGAAAATCTGAGGCAACCTCGTCTTCAATGACGCTTCCTCCAATGGCTTCGGGTGCTAATTCTGATTCAAGTCAATTCAGTCACGGAATGTCCACTAATTCTAATCGGTTCAGCCATGATATTTGTCGGATGCCTGATAACCCGCCAAGAAATATTGGTCACAGACGTGCTCATTCAGAAATACTGACCCTTCCTGATGATATATGTTTCAACAGTGACCTAGGTGTCATTGGCAGTGCTGATGGGCCTTCCTTTTCTGATGACACTGAGGAAGATTTGCTGTCCATGTACCTCGACATGGACAAATTCAATTCTTCCTCTGCTACCTCTGCAATGCAAGTTGGCGAGTCATCTGCTGCTGTTGTAGATGCAAGATCAACTCCTTCGTCAGAAATTGGAGCAGCAACATCTAAAGACGATGCTGCTGTTGGCTTGAAGGAGAGGCCAAGAGTAAGACACCAGCATAGCCAGTCCATGGATGGTTTGTCAACCATAAAGCCTGAGATGCTTGTCTCAGGGTCTGAAGAAGTCTCTGCTGCTGACTCCAAGAAATCCGCGTCAGCTACAAAGCTTGCTGAGCTTGCACTAATTGACCCCAAACGTGCAAAGAGGTATAACTTCTTTGGATCTCTTCTCCTATTTTTTGTTTAACATTAAAAAAAATGTGTGTTTTTCTTAATGATATATCCATATCCACAGGCAGGTTTTCCTTGTTGCTTTATTTTGACTATTTTCTATCCACTATGCCTGCTCATGTGATGGTCAGAATTATCGTTGCTATTTATGTCAATTCAACATTTCAGCTAATTTGGATCCTTTACCCAAAATTGAAGAAATGTATGATAATATGGAGTGTTTTTGTCAATACTTAGACATTTGACTACAAGTTTAGGAGAAATTATTCAAGGAACCTGCCGCAAGAGACTAGTAGCTTTTTACCATGGGATGTATGAGAGACTAATTGTAAAAGTACTTTGTTTTTGTATCCATCGGTTATGAAGGGGAAAATAAATTTGAAAGTCTAAATCTGATGGTTTTAATGAGGCACCCTCATTGTGGCGGCCTCATTGAGTAATTTGGTTAGCATCAATGAGTTTATGACTATTACTGTTAGTTTCCAGGTTTTTTCCTGGCTGATTAATTACTTGATGCTATTCCTATTCTCTGTATATGAAAGGTCGTTGCAACTTTTGAACTAGTGATTAAACTCTCTGGCCCTGCATTTTGTACAACATTGCTTTCTAATGAATAAAAATGTGTATATTTGAGTGGGTAGGAACCAAATCATTGAACTTTTTGCCTTGTATGGTCTTTTTTCTCTCTCATTTCTCTTGTGATGAAATTTCCTTATTTATTATGAACATAAAATAATTTGTCTATCAAAACTTCTTTTGATGAATTTTAACTCTAAGAAAATGGAACCCAGTCTTTTGGGTGTATTACGAGACAGCTTTTAGAATTTAACTGGCGTTCGATCATTTACTTGGATTATGTTTGTGTGTTCTCTTATCTCAAAGTGCCTGGAGACTTTTTCAAACCCTGTATTATGTTTACAAGACACCTTTTCATGTTTGAGATTATTTGCTCTCATGTCCAAGTATTATGTTCCTTCCGTTTCCCATGAAAAGAAGAATCGGAAAATTTGTTCATAATCCTCTATGTTGTGTATCGCATAGGATATGGGCAAATAGACAGTCAGCTGCTAGGTCAAAGGAGAGAAAGATGCGGTACATTGCTGAGCTTGAACGGAAAGTTCTGACTCTGCAAACAGAGGGAACTTCTTTATCTGCTCAGTTAACCCTCTTACAGGTGGATTATCGCATAATTAATCGTGTTGATCATATTTTTGGATGCCCACTCTATTTCTTCATATCATTTGAATTCCAGCATCTTATTTTCTCTGTATTTCAGTATGTAATGACATCGTGTTTTACTTATTATCAGAGAGACACAAACGGTCTTACTGCTGAGAACAGTGAACTAAAGCTACGGTTGCAGACAATGGAGCAGCAGGTTCACCTACAAGATGGTAAGGACCTCATCTTTTATTTCATTTTTCAGGTGACTGCACACTATGTTTGCCTTCTCTTAATTTTATCTGATCACTCTGTTTTTTATTTTTTTAAGTAAATGTAGGTGCTTGTTGGAAGATGATTTTGTATGCATTTTTTACATTTGTAGACTTTTTTGTTTGAGAGTGATTTTGAAAGGGTTAAAATCGCTTTTGTCGTGATTTGAAATCATTCCCGAACATGCTTTAGTTTTTAAAATCAATTTATATGATATGAAAATCAAAAGTGTAATCACTCTCAAACATGCCACAAGTCTCCTTATATCATATGAGCTTTTATAGTTGTTAATAAGGGTTGGGGGTTCAGTACAAGCATGGTCTAGGTGAACATTTGTAGAGACATAATAAGGGATGATACTAAACAAGAAGTTGATTAGATGAAATATCAGATAGCTTTTGAATGATTTTAGGATATGGCGTGTCTTATTGAGAGAGAGAGGGAGAGAGAGAATGTGGCAGTGTGTGGGGTAACCTTTCTTCTCCGAACCCTAGCCATCCCTTCGCTTAGCCTCGGCCCGCTGCCATCATATCTGACTGCTTCTCTCCATTCACCTTTGGTTTTGGTGGTCCTCTTCCACTCTTTCAGAATAATTTTTGGCTCCATGGATGTGAAAAGTTGTTGCTTCGGAATATCCTCCTCAGTATTTGGGGTGAAAATGGTACGACTTTTCGTGGAAGAAATGGAAAGTAATCAACACGTTTTTCTTTCAATCCCTCTCCTTCATTGGTTCAAATGTTCGAAAACGAGATAAGCTTTTGTAATCCTGTGGTTTCTGTGAAGCTTTTTTGAAACTTTTCCTTAATGAAAAGTATGTTTTAGAATCAAAAAAAGGAGGCCTGATGAGATTCAATAAATTTCTCGTGGAGCCCATCTTGACTTTATTAGCACCTCTCTTTTCTTACAGCTCTAAATGAAGCACTGAAAGAGGAAATTCAGCATTTCAAAGTATTGACTGGTCAATCAATCCCAAATGGTGGATCAATCACAAACTTTGCTTCCTATGGAGCTGGCCAACAATTTTACCCAAACAGTCAAGCAATGCACACTTTGTTAACTGCTCAACAGTTTCAGCAACTTCAAATCCATTCGCAGCAGCAGCAGCAACAACAACATTTCCAGTACCATCAGATGCATCAGCTTCAGCAACAATCAACTGGAGACATCAAAATGAAAGGTTCGACTTCTTCTCCGGGTCCGAAAGACAGCAACACATCAGATACGTCCTCTCTCACTTGTTGAAAGCAATAGCATAGCAAACCTACCGATTCTTGCCGCTCATAGTTTATTTAATATATATAAAAGAAGAGATGACCCACTGTTCAAAACTTTTATGGTTAGCCATCAGAAATTTAGTTGCATCATTTGATATCCAAATTTCACATTTCACCTCCAACCCACAATCTTGCAGTTCCCTTCCTCATTCAATGCCTTCCCCTCTCCTCGAGCTTATTGTTTGCTTTCCTGCATCTGTCAACTAATGTATAATGTTCATTGTTGTAGACAGAAATGTTTGTAGTTGATTTGTTATTAGATTGTGGATATCACAGTTTCTTTAAGCTTCATATCATTTTCTTCCTCGAACCTTAGCCATTGTTTTATTCTTAATATATGTTTGGAGATACTCCTCCATCAATTTGCACTTCGTTTGATTATGCAATTGATTCTCTACTTCTGCTTTAAATTTAACTAAAAGAAAACAAGTAGAGTCCTATAAGTTCTTAGGTTTATTTTCTCTGTACTTCTTGGTTTCGAGTGTCAGTTGAATTCTTTCTATTCAAATTGGGAAACATGTCTTGAAATACTGTGGAGAATGATAGGAACTAAAAACAAAGGGGAAAAAAAGAAAAGGAAAGAAAGTTGCAGGGTGGTGCTTGATCGGAGTATCGACTAAAAACCCATAAACTACGTTGGAAAATCTATATATAAAAATAGTGGTTTATTATGAAAATAAAGTTGTATTTTTGTAACAAGTTTAGAAAATGAATTTCAATTTAAACAGTGATTAGTTGTAAATAAATAATTAGTTATTAACTTGTTTGTTTAATTATTTTATTTACAGTATCATATAATTCATCACACGCATGTTCACTCGAACTTCCTGCCAAACATTTTCTAATAGATTGAGTTTTTGAAAGAGGGAACGAACTCGAGTCTCGATTTGCCTATATCCATTGATACTCTACTAATGTGCATTAGAAGCTTGAAAAGTATCCCAAACTAAGATGAGAACATTCTCTATTTTGTAGCAAAGATGTCATATTGCTTCCTACTAATTTCTCGGATGAAAGTGTTACAATTTGAATGATAATATAACAACCTACTGAACATTATCATAAAAAAGAAATAAACACGATGTTCAGGCAGAAAAAACTTCATTCTCATTGCTAGCTTAGCATAATAATGTCTTAGCCAGAAGATGGATGAGGTGGTGGAATGTGATTCGGAGGTGGCGGTGGGGGCATCGACGACATTTGCATAGGGGGCCTTCCCGGCTGCTGCTGCTGTTGCATTGGCGGTGGTGGTGGTCGCCAAAGAGGTGGCTGTCCTCCTCCCATTCCCATTGGTGGAGGGATAGGCATGGAATGACCAGGAGCCTGAGGCGGTGGCGGAGGCATGTTTGGGGGAGGTGGCCGAAACTGCTGAACAGGGGGTAGCATCATGGAACCCGGCATAATTTGACCTTGTTGCTGCGGCTGACCCTGCCAGGCTGGTGGTTGTCCAGGCATCTGCATAGGGGGGAAAGCCACCCCTTGCGGTGGTGGAGGACGTATAGCAGGAATTGGGCTGGGAGCAATGCCACCATTAGCGAAGGGGCGTGGTGGCATCAGAGTTCCCATCGTGCCGTTAGGCTGTGCAACCTTTGGAAGTGTCGGAGGGCCACTTGCAAACAAAGTGTGAGGTCTACTCTTCTGGGGATTGCTAGCAGCCAATACTCTCTCTACAAAATAGACCAAGCCACACCAGAGATAAATAAGCAACGACAATGACAACGACGATGATATCCTTCCACAGATCACTAGTTTCAAATCTGTTCATAACCTAAAACAATTCCATAAAGTTCACGGATCAGCAAACAATTCTTACCCGCAGGTGTGCCGTGTCGTTCACCCTTGGTATCTTTCTTATAGGCATAAGAAACCGTTATTTGACGATTACAAAGATACTGGCCATTCATTGCCTGTTAACGACAGCAACCACAGAACAAGAAAACAAAAGTCAAAACCATTTCGAGATAAAAGCTTGAACCGAAGCCACGACAGAAATCAACTGATAAAGAAGCTGAGCTTTCCACAAGAATAGCAAACAAAACAAAATTCATGGAAGGTGGAAAGAAAACCACGAAAACAGGACCTAAGAGCTTAGAGGGGCAATGTTTTTCACTGTTTCCATGTTTAACCAGTAGAGAACTTTAGCACATCTTGAAACCACAAACTTCAATAAGAGAGGTGGAGGATTATCTTTAATCACCTTGAAATAAAGAAGCAAAACTTTTCTAATAAGAATCTTCAAAAACATCATCTTTTAAATAGCTATTCAAAGATTGCAAATTCAACTCCATACTACTCAAGCTAACATCAGATTCAGCATCAAAACCATCTTCATGAGAGGGAAAGTAGGGTCTTTCCTCTAGTTAATGAAGAATCTGATTCAAGGGGGAGAAAACAACTTGGCTGCAAAGAACGGGGGAAGGAAAGTGAAGGGACAGAAATTGAAAAGGAAACCTACTTCACTGAGTGGGCTAAAAGACTTGGACAACTTTCTTGAATAAAATTTGGAGACAGAGTTTTCCTTATGAATTGGTTGACGTGAAGAAATAGATCTTTATTTTTCGAGAGCATGACAAAGGATAGGTAGCAATAAAACACTTCTTTCACTTCATTAACATTTAAGGGCACTGAAGGCTCCAATGATTTAAGGGAAGCTTATTATGAGCATCATATAGTATCAAAACAGAATGACGTGCATGCAGAGATCGACCAATAAGAAAAGAAAAGACACACCTCTATTGCTGCATCAGATGCTTCAAAAGAGTCGTAGCTAATAAAACCAAACCCACGCGAATTTCCTGTATCTGGATCTCTCATAATCTGGTTAGAAACACGAAGACACTTGAAGTGTTAGAACACAAATGTGCATAAAACTCAGAACTTTCATGTTAAACCGTTCTGATACATCCCCAAAAAGAGCCGAGTACACAGAAGATACAAAGAACTAAAGATGAAAAATAGAGCATACAAAAAGAAGTTATCTTTAATTAAAAAAAATAAAGGAACAGCGTGGCGTCTTATGCACACAAAAGTCTAATTCTGCGTTGCTCTTGAAGCATGGAAGGAAACTGATCTGATAGACGTTCAGTAAGCAAAATATAGACGCCTCCCAACAGCCATGATGTTATTAACCCCCTAAAAGCCCAAACAAATTTCCAATCTAACATACCCAACTACACAGCACTTCAAGAGAATAATAGTAAATAGAAAGCCAGGACATAAAACTAGTCCCATTTTCACAAACATGATAGTACTGGTAAGTACTAGTAAGATGTACTAGCCCACATGGAAGAAAAACCAGTTAAAAAATCCTAAAAAATATAAAGTAAATCCAAGTAATACACGAAAATAAAATAATAATGGAAGAGACAACATTTAAAGTGATGTTTTATTAGGAAAGACACTCGTTAAAGAGAAAAGAAACCAAACCATAAACTGGCTGCTACCAAGCACCATTATGCTTGAAATAGGAGACATGTCAATTTACTTAAACCAAAGAGGCATTATACATGAGAAAGAAGGATAAGACAAAAGAACGCAAAATTGTAAAATTACAGTGACCCATATAATAATAACGCTATAACGGTATTCTTCTAAAACACCCTTCAAGTAAGATGCCAGAAAGTGAATAAATACTGTAATTCTTCATTCTTTTTTTTTTTTTTTTTTGGGGGGGGGGGGGGATCAAGAAATGGCATACAATGGATGAACTAAATACAATGCTACAGTAATTCAATATTCACAAAAGCGACTACAGAATCTTATGTAGAGTAGCCATGAAATAAATTCTAGAAGTTTAACGTTTAGACATGTATAAATGCGTTGTCTACTTGGCTAAAGATTTCTAAGATCTTGGCTTCCCTTCCCCTTATGTTGAACTCCCTAGACCTCTTATTGGACCAGAAATTCAAGAGTCCAGTTTTATAATCCAGAGCAATCTTTTGGCCAAACAGCCAATATTTTGTAGGAATGAATTTTCATGATCCACTTCATAATCATTACAAAATCACAAAGAAATAAATTAATAAAGGTTAAATTACAAATTTAGTCTCTATGGTTTAAAGCAAGTTAGAATTTAGTTCCCATGGTCTTAAGTGTTAGAAATAGTCCTTATTTATGAGAATTTTATCAAACCATAGAGGTTATTTATGAGGTCTTATCATACCATAACGACTAATTTCTAACTTTTAAGACCGTAGAGTTTAAATTATAATTTTTTCCAAACCATAGGGACCAAATTTTCCTATTTATGATTTAACAATACATAAAAGCCAAAAATAACCACAAACTTCCAAGGTGTAGCAGCCCCATAAAGAAAATAAAGGCTAGCGACAAACTATGTTCAACACGCTCCAGAAAAGATAAACAGCCAAAGATATTGTATACATGTGAAATATACTAAAAGGCAATGTGAAGGTTTAATACTTCCATGAAAGGACTTCACTTCATTAAGTTGTAATAATATTACTTCCTTAGAAAGTAACTAGTTTACTTGAAAATGAGCCCTAATCTCCTAAGATAAACAAAACATAAATGAGTGATGAGGTTTATAGGAAAAGTTATAACCTTAGGATTTGTCACAATGACCCCAAAAGCACTGAAAGTATCATAGAGGAGCTTTTCATCGACATCCTGAAACAAACATCAAGGTTTAGTTACCTTCTTTAAATCATTAGCTTGCAAGTCTTCCAGATATAAACATGATAAAATAACTACTCACGGGGTCGAGGTTTCCTATGAAGAGATTCGCTCCCACATCCAAACTCTTCTTGTCTTGAGATGCCTGGAAATATGCAATGCACACATAACAAAGGTAAGATATCCATTTTCATAAGAACATAAAATACAATCTTCCGTTGCTGAGCAGTATATCAAAACGCATCCTAGCACAGTTGAAAGAGTAAATCCCCTACTCACCTTGTTTACACGAATTGGCTTCCCGTAGAGCTTAATCATATTCAAAACCTTAATTGCCTGCAAAAGCATTAAGAATGGAAAATCAAAATAAACACATAACTAGAAGGATAAAAAAGCGCAAGAGCCCCAGCGTTACTTACGTAATCTGCATCTTCCTCACTGCGAAACTCAATGAATCCATATCCTTGATGCAAGTTAGTAACTCTATCCTTCGGAACGTACACATTAACTGCAAAATAACAAGTGGACACAATTTTTTTCAAGGAAATGCTCAAACCAAGAAGGGAAAAAGACAGCTCAAACAGAGTTTCCATAAATTCCAAAGACTTCACAAAACGAGAGAAACGAAAGAACGCACCAACTGGGCCGGCTTGAACAAACAGCTCCCAAAGCAACTCCTCAGAAACCTACAAGAAACACAAAAAACAGAAAAATAGTATAACAAAAACAAAATTAAATGAACATAGAAACCCTAGAGGAGGGGATTTGAAGATTGATTAGTTGAAAAAAGCAGGGAGGAAGAGAACAAAGGACCTGGGGATCTAGATTGCCGACATAGGCAGTGGCGTCTTGGTTCCTCTCGGGGGCGTGCTGGCCGAGCAGATTAGCTCCGACTCCCGGCGCTATCTTCGTCGTCATCTTCTCCGGCGAGTCGGTGAACCAGTTGCCGCGTTTGGGGATCAGAAACTACAATCTAAAACCTCTTGCAGACTGGGGAGAGTCGAAGGAGTTCCTACGGGGTTTTGTTTTCTTATTGTTATTTTGATTTTCTATTTTAAAATAAAAAATCACTTTATTTATTTATTTATTTATTTTAATTTATTTTTCATATCTCTAAACTTGCACTACCGAATTTTGTTCCCTTGTGAAAATTAGGTTTTTTATTTTCTTACAATAAATATAATGAATTTAATTTTTTAGAATATATATAATATTATAGTTATAAATTTCTAATAAAATATAATAGTGATACAAATTTAGTGAAAATTAATTAAATTAAATTAATTAAAAAAAACAAAAATGACGAAAAAATAAGAATTAATGAATAAACATATGCAACCTTTGTGCGTTAGTTGTCATCGAACTACATTGCATTCGAAGAGGTTCGACTATAATACTACCTGTAACTAGTCTAGTCAATTTAGTTCCGGCTCTGATACCACTTGTAACCATTTTAGTTAATTCAGGTTCAGCTATGGTACCACTTGTAATGATCTTAGTCAATTTAGGTTTGGATATGATACCATCTGTAACAATCCTAGTCAATATAGGTTCAACTATGATACTACCCGTAACAATTCTAGTTAGTCTAGGTTCGACTATGATACCCCATATAACGATCATAGTCAATATAGGTTCAGCTGTGATAATACCCGTAACAATTCTAGTTAATCTAGGTTCGACTATGATACACCATATAACGATCATAGTCAATATAGGTTCAGTTATGATACTACCTGTAACAATTCTAGTTAATCTAAGTTCGACTATGATACCCCATATAATGATCACAGTCAATATAGGTTCAGCTATGATAATACCGGTAACAATTCTAGTTAATCTAGGTTCGACTATGATGCTCCCTATAACGATCATAGTCAATATGGGTTTATCTGTGACAACACTGACAATTCAAAAGTCGAACCGTTACACTAGGCGTTCTAAAATTTGAGGCCTAAATGGGGTAAAGAATTTCAATTAGGTCCTTCCATTAGTGTATATATATATATATATCATACAATGACAGCCATAGAATTGGCAGACTTTTCCGTTGATAATGCACACAATCCATGGAAAACAGGTGCAAATTTCAAAGCAAAAGCAAAATCCGGCGCGAAGGATCGTGGGAATGCAGTGGCGACTGGCTGCCATTTCCGCCACTTGGGTTCTTCGAAACCGACAAATCCTTTTTCCTTCTCATTTTCTCGCCATCCACGCCCCTTTTTCCGCCATTTCTTCTTCTTTTCTCCTCCGTTTCTCTCTCGTTTCGCTTCTTTTCCAGATATCTTTCTTCCCTCTTCTATCTTTCTCTGGTTTCATCTCTGTTTCTGGGGGGCCTCTTTCACTTTTCTGCCAGATCGTTGCGATATCGAATTAAGAATCCTCACTCGTCGGTGAGTTTGCTTTTTATACCATTATTAGAAGTTGTGATTGCTGTTGTTGATCGTTTTTTTAAGTCCAGTATGCTCTTATTTCAAATCCATTGGTTTTGATGAGGCATCCCATCGCATTTATTCTTGTATGCATGCCTTTCAAATCTTCTGTGGGTAATGCTTTATTTCTGTAATTTGGTGATCTGGGCTGCTGCTTTGTTTCCGTTTGATAATTTAGGCGCTTGGATGGCATTATTTCCACGGCATTCCATAGAAAAAGTGATTCCTAGTATCGATGTTAACCATGTTGATGGATGATAAAATTTTCAAATACGTTATGTGAACTTGGCATATATCAAACGGAACTTCAGCCAATTGTTGTAATGGTTCAGATTGTCCTTTTCTTCTTCTATGAAGTGTTATGTAATTTGGTGGGAGCTGTTTTTTCATTGAAGTGTCAGAATAATATTTAATTTCTTCAGCAGGGTGAGGGTTTCTAAAGCTTGATTAAGAACAGGGGAAAACTTAACTTGCTGATGCAGAGAGCGGGCTGTAGGTTGGGGACTTTCCTAGCTGCTGCCATTTGATTTTGTGGCGGAAAGGAGATATAATCTACTCATCCATCTTCTCTGAGATCTCCTTTTCTCCCTCTACCATTTTCCTCTGTCTTTCATCCTTGAAGGTGTGGTTAGCCTTGCCATATCCCAATTCGAAGATATGCAGAAGCCTCAAGATCAACGGTCAAGGCCTTCCAAACCCACTACTATTCATAGCTATGCTCAATCTGGGAACATTCTTAGCCTTCAAAAGCTGCTCCAAGAGAACCCTGGTCTTCTTAATGATAGAAATCCTGTTGTATGTTCTCTTTCTTGAACAACTTTTTGGCATTTTTATGAGTTTTTGTTATCATTTTCATTTCTAAGTTTGTATATTTGTTCATCGGGAAGTGACTTTCTTATGTGAATCTGAATTGATTTGGTGATATGTGTGAGATAAAGGACTTCTTCATTGTTCCTGACTTCGTATGCTTGAAACTGGCTCCGTATGATTATTTTGGTGCTTGATTTAATTTCATTGTTGGGCAAGAATTTCTGGAGTATATCCTTTTTAGCACCGTATATAACTTTTATTTGACCATTATTTCTATTATCTTCCATCCAGGATCTTTTCAGGTGTGTTTGGAGCTTATTTTGCTCTATTTATGTTTCACATCTGAAGATTTTAGTATTAGATCTATCCCATGTTAACCATCCATTTATCTCCATTCTTCCTTTCAAATATGAATGCTAATGATACTTGCTGGCTTAAGACTAGAATTTCAGTTTTCATTTTCAATACTCTGTCTCCATTTCATACTTTTCTCAGTAATTCAATGAAGAAAATGGTGGGATATACTTCTTGAAATTAAATCCAATGCTGTTTCTGTTTCTTATGCTCATGTGAGATCCCACGTTGGTTGGAGAGGGGAACGAAATATTTTTTATAAGGGTGTGGAGACTTTTCCCTAGTAGACGCGTTTTAAAACCTTAAGGGGAACCTCGGAAGGGAAAGCCCAAATAGGACAATATACCAATGGTATCAGAGTCAGACACTGGGCCGTGTACCAGCAAGGAGGCTGAATCCCGAAGGGGGGTGAACATCATACGGTGTGTTAGTGAGGACATTGGGCCCTGAAGAGAGGTGGATTGGGGGGCCCCACATCGATTAGAGAGGGGAACAAGTGCAAGCAAGGAGGCTGAGTCCCCAAGGGGGGTGAACACCAAGCGGTGTGCCAGCGAGGACATTGTGCCCCGAAGAGGGATCGATTGGGGGCCCCACATCGATTAGAGAGGGGAACAAGTGCCAGTGAGGACGATGGACCCCGAAGGGAGATAGATTGTAAGATCCCACATCGGTTGGAGAGGGAAACAAAGCATTTTTTATAAGGGTGTGGAAACCTCTCCCTAGCAGACGCGTTTTAAAACGTTGAGGGGACGCCCTGAAGGGAAAGCCCAAAAAGGACAATATCTGTTAGCGGTGGGCTTGGGCTGTTACAACAATGATTCAAAATGTAGAACCAATTTATCTTGTTATTTATATTACCTTCGGAGTGAAGCTTATGGATTTCAATGCCTACTTCAGATGGGACAGACACCCCTCCATGTGTCTGCAGGCTATAACAGGGCAGAGATTGTAAAATTTCTTCTTGTCTGGCAAGGTCCAGAAAAGGTCGAGTTCGAAGCCAAAAACATGGTAGGTGTATATATTCTTTATCGCGGTAGTGTTTTTCGTGAAATTGAACTGTAGTGCTCAATTATTAGGTAGAGCTAATATTCTCCTCTCTGCAGTATGGAGAGACCCCATTGCATATGGCAGCAAAGCATGGGTGCAATGATGCAGCACGGGCGCTACTCGCTCACGGCGCTTTTGTTGAAGCCAAAGCAAATGTGCTATATATTGCCTTTTAGTTATCTCTTCTTCATTGATTCTGCAATGAAATACATGACTCATGGTGATTTTATGGTTGAAATGTCTGCTTTTGTGTATTCCTTTATGCAGAATGGGATGACACCATTGCACCTTGCCGTCTGGTATTCACTCCAATCCGAAGACTGCGCCACTGTCGAGACATTGCTTGAATATAACGCCGATTGTAGTGCGAAAGATGACGTAATCCTTCAATATTTTGCTTGCAATATTTTCTGTTCTCCATTATACTACATAGAAAATGGTACTAAATAGGCTTGTCTCTTAAATGCAGGAGGGTATGACTCCCCTAAGCCATCTGTCACAGGGCTCGTGCAGTAAAAAGTTGAGGGAATTGTTGAACCAGCATTTAGAAGAGCAGAAAAAGCGAAAAGCAATTGAAGCATGCAGTGAAACTAAAGCAAAGATGATGGAACTCGACAATGAGCTCTCGAAAATCGTGGGTTTGCACGAGCTTAAGATCCAACTCCAGAAATGGGCTAAGGGAATTCTTTTAGATGAGAGACGCAGGGCCCTTGGCCTCAAAGTTGGCATCAGGAAGTCACCTCATATGGCATTTCTTGGCAATCCTGGGACAGGTAAGTACATATAGGAGGCAGAGTTTGCTATAGCTATTTTGTTCCTATTTTCTAAAAATGATCCGACGTCCCTCAAGAATTCCGATAAATATATCTGTTTACGTATGGATTTTCATTAGCATACGTAATACTAGTTACTATGGCCTACTATGACCCCGGTTGATATCGGTTTGAGTTCTTATTTTTGAAGATTAAGCTGGTAAATGCTACTACGACCCATGAGTTTCTTTGTTTTGTTATATACTTTTTACGAATGTTCTCAAAATTCAAGCCAAGTTTTGAAAGCTAGAAAAAGTAGTTTTTGTTTTTGGAATTTAACTAAGAATTTAATTTTAACCCTACCAAACGGAGCTTAACTTATATTGTAACTTGGTTTTTGGAATTTAACTAAGAATTTAATTTTAACCCTACCAAACGGAGCTTAACTTATATTGTAACAGCCCAAGTCTACCGCTAGCAGATATTGTCCGCTTTGGCCTGTTACGTATCGCCGTCAGCCTCACGTTTTCAAAACCCGTCTACTAGGAAGAGATTTTCACACCCTTATAAGAAATGTTTCGTTCCCCTCTTCAACCAACAAGCTACATATATGAGGTTGGGTATTGTGAATATCTGAGTCTATATTTATATGATTTTGGGGATTGTGAATATCTGGAACTTTTATATCATAAAGCATGCGTTCTTTTTAGATGCTCGGTCATATATGGTCGCTTAGCTATTTCGTGCTAGCTAACAAAACTTGTATTTACCATTATGGTTCACTTATTGTTGTTATTATTTTTGAAAGGTAAGACTATGGTAGCTCGAATACTCGGAAAATTGCTTCACATGGTTGGCATCCTACCAACCGATAAGGTAACAGAAGTACAGAGAACGGATTTGGTTGGCGAATTCGTTGGTCACACCGGTCCGAAAACCAGGAAGAAGGTACACCATGCGTGCCTTTTGGCCTCTCTTTTGTAAATTATTAGGAACATAGCTTTATGTATGGATGCCACCTCTGACTTTCAGATCAAAGAAGCAGAGGGCGGAATACTTTTCGTCGATGAAGCCTACCGACTGATACCAATGCAGAAATCCGACGATAAGGATTACGGTTTGGAAGCTCTGGAAGAGATCATGTCTGTCATGGACAGTGGGAAAATCGTAGTCATATTCGCTGGTTACTGCGAACCAATGCAGCGCGTAATATCTTCAAACGAAGGATTTCATCGACGAGTAACCAAATTTTTCTACTTCAATGACTTCAATTCAGAAGAATTAGCAAAGATCCTCCATATCAAGATGGATAACCAAACAGAGGATAGCTTGTTATATGGCTTTAAGTTGCATCCTACGTGCACCGTAGAAGCCATTTCAGAGCTGATCGAGAGAGAAACGCAAGAAAAGCAGCGTAAGGAGATGAACGGTGGTTTGATCGATCCAATGCTCGTTAACGCCAAAGAGAATTTGGATGGCAGGCTGAGTTTTGAGTGTATAGATACGGAAGAACTGTGTAGTATTACAATGAATGATTTAGAAGCAGGCCTTCGTTTGCTAACAAAGTAAGATGAGTTGGTTCATGCACAAACCATCAAATGTTCTTTGGAGCTGTTGGCACCATCTCTGATATCAGTACTGCAGCAAGCTGGAAGGACATGCTTGTGGAGATTTTAGGTGATTTGAGAATGTTCTTTAGGATTTCTAAAGAAAAATTAATTTTATGATATATGTAACGAACTCTATGTTATAAATTTAAATGAAACTCGGAAAATGGAAGAAAGAGTATTTTCGATATCATTATTTCTTTATATAGGCTTCTCTTTTGAAGTTTTTAGAACGCCTCTATTAGTAGACAGGTTTATACACCTTTATAAACAATGCACTTGTTCCCTTCTCCGATTGATTTGGGATCCCTAAATCTACCATCCTTTGGGGCTGAGCCTCTCGTTCACTTCTCCAATCGATGTGGGACCTCCCGAAGCCACCACCCTTTGGGGCTCAGCCTCTCGTTCCTTATCCAATCGATGTGGGACCTCCCAAATTCACTCATCGGGGCTCAGCCTCTTGTTTCTTTCCCCAATCGATGTGGGATGCCCCACAGTCCACCACCTTCAAGGCTCAACCCCGATGTATGGCTTTGGATACCATTTGTATTGCCTCAAGCCCACCACTGGCAAATATTGTCCTATTCCAGGCTTCCCCTCAAAATTCTTAAAACGTGTCTACTAGATAGAGATTTCCACACTCCTTTCCAATTTTCCGTCAAACCATTCATATTTTTAAGTTAAAAATGGGAATCATACACTAACTGAAAAAAAAAAATTGTTTTAAAAGCACATTTTTTTGGACTTGATTACAACTCCAAACAAACTCGTTGGAGTGTTGGTCAATTGTCTCTCTACTCTGTAGGTAAAAATCTCGGTTGAAACGAGGGGGAGTAAGACGACGAGTGGGCTTGGCGCGCCATGAGCGGGAGCAACGTAAGCAAGGTCTTCTACGCCGAGAATTACCATCCAATTCAAGCCGGCAGCATCGACGGCACCGATATTCTTCCCCACGACAATGCCGTCTACCGAGCATTGCTATGTTCCTCTGCTGGCCTCTGTAAGTCTCTTGCCTCTAATTTTCAGCGCCAGTTTGTATTTGTTGATGTTCTTAAGCTTATTCTAATCGACTGTTGGGTCTGGTTTCGGCAGATGATCCCCTTCGCGATCCCAAGGTCTTCGGTGACCCTTATTGCACCCTCTTCGTTGGTCGCCTTTCTCATCTGACTACCGAAGATAATCTTCGTAGGGTATTGTCTATTGACCTCTCTAATTGCTTGTTATTGACTGATTCTGATGAGTTGAAATGAATTAGTTATAATTCGAATCGTGGGTGGAGAGGAGATTAAAGTATAAAGGAAGGAGGGTGTTGAAGGATTTTATGTTCTTGATAAATTTTGATGGTGAAGAGACCTTAGTAGCCCCGATAGAGCAATTTTTCCCTTACAGAATTTGTTGGTTGGAACATTTTAGGGTTGCTGGTGATTACCTAATGACTGGACAGTCAGTGACCGAAGTCCCTGTGAATGGCCACCATAACTATGAAGGTCCTATCTAGAGTTTAAATAGTACTAACTTTGTGCAACGTAGGGTTTTGGCTTCAAATAGTTAAGCTACATCTTAAACTTCAAGATCGAAGCCTTTCTAGAGGATCCCGTATCCAGCACCCCCAACATAAAAAAAAGGGCATAAAAAAGCCTTATCTAGGTTGGAAAAATGTGAGATCCCACATTGGTTGGAGAGGGGAACGAAGTATTCCTTATAAGGGTATTGAAACCTCTCCCTAGTAGACGTGTTTTAAAACGTGAAGCTGACGGTGATATGTAATGGGACCAAAGCGGACAATATTTGTTAGTGGTGGATTTACGCTGTTAAACTGTTTGAAGCTTAACACAAACTAAGCTTTAACAGCTATTTCCTCTAACGGTAAAGATTAGATTACTCAAGAGGACTGAGGAGAGAGCATCCATTCAGACTGTTTTGCTCATGATGTGTAGCCTTTCTTTAAAAAAACTGACTAGAAAGGAATTGAGCGTATTAGAATTTTTCTCGATCTCTGGATTCTCAAAAGCTTGCTTTCCTATTTTAATTACTTGCACTGTTGCATTTGATATTTCATCTATAATTTACTGCTTTTCTTTTTGTTTCCCTTTCTTCATCTCATCGGCTGAAAAAAAAATGAATTTCATCTTTCAGGCTATGAGCAAGTATGGTCGGATTAAGAACCTACGCTTAGTCAGACACATTGGTGACTTTCTTATCTAGTTCTGAATTTGATCTTTTATTTGGTTTAGAGGGTATCCTGATTAGTGATTTGGTGCCCAAAAATTGGTCACATTTCCAATATTCGGGATATTTATACTTTAAACATTTTTTACATTTAACAGATTACT
The DNA here is from genome assembly GCF_002738365.1 of Cucurbita moschata. Taxonomy (NCBI): domain Eukaryota; kingdom Viridiplantae; phylum Streptophyta; class Magnoliopsida; order Cucurbitales; family Cucurbitaceae; genus Cucurbita; species Cucurbita moschata. The sequence goes on from NW_019268517.1 coordinate 24,856, forward strand.
CTGTTCATATGTTCAACGGATGGAAGAGACAATAATGTTTCTCATGAAATGTGCATGATGTTTTGCAGTAACTGGTTCTTCACGTGGTTATGCTTTTGTTGAATATGAAACTGAAAAAGAGATGCGACATGCATATAAGGTGGTACAACTTCTCGAGTCCTTTAATTTCACCTGAGTTATCCTTGTGTTCTTGTTTTTGGTTTATATTTTTATTCATTTTATTTGCTGTGTGGTGCCTAATAGCAATCAAATTTGTGGGATGTGATGTTATATTGCATTTTCTTCAAAGATCACTGGGTTTTTTCTTAATGAACTATTGGTTCTTGTTGTTTGTCCAACCTTTCCTGTATCTCTTATCATTCATTCATAGAAGTTCTCGGTCTTATCGTTCATGGAAAAAAAAAAGCCTCCAGTTATTTCATTTTTTTCTTGAGAAATACAATAATAAGTTTGTTTTGGTGGCAAATGATATTGATGTCTGCTATTAATTAACTTTGTTCATCAGGATGCTCATCATTCAATGATAGATGATTGCGAAATTATAGTTGACTACAATCGACAACAGCTAATGCCCGGATGGATTCCACGGAGATTAGGTAAATAAAAGTTCTATAGTTTCCCAAAATATTACCCCTTACTTAAGTCTATTTGATTGTATTTGTGCTAATTGTAATAGGAGGGGGACTTGGGGGTAAGAAGGAATCTGGACAACTTCGATTTGGAGGAAGAGAAAGACCTTTTCGAGCTCCCTTGTATGCTTTGCTTCCCTGATTATATATACTCTCTACTTTCTTTTGCATGGATTTTAGTTCTGCTTCCTCGATTCTCATGTAATGCGAAATAATGTTTTGTTGGCATATAAACATGGTATGGTCTGAACTTCTGTTATACTTGTCTTCTCCCAACACGTCGTTACTTGATCGGTCATTATACACCTTGAACTTGGACTCAGCATGGTTGTAGGCTTTCATCTCATGTTCTACGACTGTCCCTGGAATATTCTCTTTCCTGTTGAATGACTGTTCTTGATGATGTGATTCCTCACTATTTTATCCTTGATTTTGCTTCAAAAAAGTGTTTTGCACCTTGAGTAATAAAGTTATAAGAGACGTATAATGATAATATGTCTGAGCCCAATCGATAATATGTAAACTCCCGTTATTTTCCAATTTTATAGTTATAGCAAAGAACTTCAATCATTAGGTGGCTTTCTTTTACTTCTGGTGACTTTATTTGCTTAATCAGGGCAGGGAGGGTTTGATCAGGATTTTCTTAATCAGATTCTTCATTAGTCATTCTTTTCGTGTGCATTTACGTCATCCGCTGACTCAACGTCTCTATCACATACCCTTTTGTGCAGACGTCCGATACCTCATGATGATTTGAAAAGGCTTGGCATTACTCCTCCACCTGAAGGAAGATACATGTCCAGGTTTCAGGTAACTGTTAAAACAAGGAACACATAAGCTTCATGAACTTCGATTTTCGTACAAATGGAAGAACCTTAATGTCCGTTCACGGTGCCAATCTTCTGCTCTTGTACTTGATATTTTGTAATGCAATGAACGATCACTTGACTTAAACTGAGGTCGGGATACTGCGACACCGGACGTAATTGATTTTTTGTTGGTTCCTTGTTCGTTCTACTTTAGGTACCTTCTCCTCCGAGAAGAGAAACAGATTCGGTACGTAGGGAAGAAGGCTCCAGTGTGAAAGATTCCGTGGAGAAGGATGGACATAGTCGAAGTAGTTCTACAGATGGAGATGATTGGTCTCATACGAGGAGCCCTGATGGCTACAGAGGAGGGCACTCTCATAAGGGGAACTACGAGAAGATGAAACATGAATCTAGAAGGGGTTCAAACGACAAGGAAGATTATTATCAGAGGAGCTCTTCTGAGAAGGAAGATCGTTATCAGAGGCGCTCATCGGACAAGGAACGATCTCGCAGAAGGGATTCTAATGATAGAGATGATCACTCACGTAAACGTCACAAATCTCGCAGATAGACTCTCCATTATCCCTAAATTTTCCCAGTTTCTATTTAAGCTATTCAACTAATGTTCATCTGAGGCATGCAGGCATTTGAGGATGAACTTGATTGCTTAATACACGAGTTCAGGTGACGTATTTGTACCCAGTAATCTGCTGCTGACAAATGCCGTCCATCCATTAACCGAAGGGAACGTTATGAAATGAGGTGAGGATATGGTATTTGGTTAATTTAGAAATATGCAAGTATATAGGTCCTGTGAGTGTTATGCTAAGAGGAATTTCAAGAACAAGTTTGGCATTTCAGTGATACTCCTTAGTGTTGTTTAGAAATGATCAATGATACTCTTATCTGTTGCATAATGCGTTATGCCCAAGATTTGAAATCTAGATACAACGATTCTTGCTTAAGATTCAGAATTTAGATTTAACACTTGATGGGCCCCGATACTCTTCTGCATCGCGTACGACAAATAGTTACATGGAGTTCCTGTATTGAATCATCGAAAAGGAAGGTACATCTTGTTAGTATAAATACTGATTTTCAATTTTTTAAACTTGTTGGTATACGTAATTACTTTCAATTATGTTAGTCTTTTCTTAGTCATCTTATTTTTAGGATCACTCTCATTTGGGTTTGGTTTCGGTTTATTCATGTATCGCTCATTCTACTAGCTTCCACCTCAGTTCGTCCCCAAACTACATTTTATTAGGAGAGATACCGCTCTAATACCATTTGTAACAATTCATACCTAGAATTTGGCACATGATGACCTTAGCATTCCTCTTTGACATGAACACGTTACTTACTCACTTTTTTATAGTAAAGATTATTCTCTCGTACCAAAATAAGTCATTTCAGCTTCTTTCCCTTCCATGAATAGGGATGTAATCAAGTCAGCTTTATACAAAAATATACCGAAGGCTCATATTAGGTTTAAGAAAATAAAACTAACTCGACCTACGTCGTCGGGATATGTCAGATTGGTCAATGTTGCCATAAAATAAAAATATTTAATTTCAACTCATGCTATATTACAAATAAAAAAAAATTTAATTTTAATCTCATAAAAGAATCAATTATTAAAAAATCAACTCTATAATATGAATAGTTATTAAAAATAATGTTAACAAAAGGGTTATTTTGACAAACATGCTATAGGTAGACTGTAACTCTCTCCTTTATTTTTTATTTTTTTATTTTTTTATTTTCCAATTAGAAAATTTATATTAAAATTTTTTTTAAAAAAAACAAAAAGATAAATAAATGAACCAATGATTATAATCAACTGCCAACCTGCCATTCAATGATTCTCCTTTTGCATCTTTTTTAACCTAATTTTAATTATAATTCTCCCAATAATTCCCAATAAATTAACTAATAAAAAACTCTGCAATTTGTCAAATTATAATAATTATTAAATAAATCACTGACACATTTGTATTATTTAATTTTTATTCCGCCTTGTTAATCGTGCCTCTAAACCAATTACAACCTGACACGTCGCAAATTATGCCCACCGGTTTTGTCCGGGTCAAAATGGTAATCTCCAAACGCTTATTAATGATTGAACCTCACGTTACAATCCATACGGCAACCTTTTCTCTCTCTAAAATTATTATTATTATTATTTATTTAAATTATAAGGTTACCGAACTTTTTTAAACCTCCCCTTTAATTCTAAATTAAAAATAATTTTACCCGTCAAAATATATCAATCAGAAGTTCGAATCTCACTCGTTTATTGAACTAATAAAAACCTAGAAAGAGAAATGGCCGCAAATTTCAAGAGATTCCGGCTAAGAAGTTAGGTATATTCCTCCCACACGGCATCTAAACAACCAAAATCAACTCAACTGAGATATTTAATTAAACCGAAAAACGATAATGAACTTTAAAAAATATATCTTAAATTCTTAATTTTTTTAGAGTAGGTTTCTAAATTTTTAATTTTGTATTTAATAAATTATTTATTTTTATTAATATTTTAAATAAAATAGAGATTTACTATTGTTAATTTAAATTTTTTTAAAAAAATGAACATTTTAAAAATAAAAAAAATTAAACTTTTATTCTCTTAATTAATATATATATTAAGAATTTAAATATAAATTTTGTAATTGAATTTTTATTATTTAAAATTGTATTTATTAATTTAATTATGGGTTGCCGACATACACTGTTTGGGATCTCGAGATTAGTTAAAAATTGAGAAAAAAATGAAAATATTTTTTAAAAAAATTGTAGAGAGAGAATGGGAGGTGGAGTTGGTCGGATTTTGACATTACTGCCCTATCGTTGAAGGCGCGTGTCATGCAAATGCAAATTCAAATTCAAATGAAATGCATCCAAATTTCCACTTTCCATTACTTCCATTTTATTTATTAATTCTAGGTTTTATATTTAAATTAAATATAATTATTTTTTTACTAACTTTTTAATTTAAAAAATATGTGTGTGTTTTTTTTTTTTTTTTTTTACTTTTAAATAAATTATTTAGTGAAAATGATGCAATTTCATGGTTTATTTTATTTTTTATTAGTTAAAAAAAATAAAAAAATAAAAAATATTATGAATTTTAATATCTAAAATAGACTTATTTATAATTCATGTGATTAATTATCTTTTTTTTTTTCTTTTGACATAAATATATTTAAGATTATTAAAATAAAAAATGCATATATTGTTTGATTTTTTAATTAATTCACACCTTACTTTTAAATTATTAAATAGACATATGTCTATTTTATTAAGGGATTATTGGTTCAAAATCTTCCCTATAAAAAATAATAATTTAAAAAGGTTAGTTATTAAACTCTTTTTTAAAATAATAATAATAAATAAATAAATAAATTATACCGAACAAGTCCTCACCCAACCCCTTACCCACTTGTTAGGGGTCCAATTTGGGTTCCTATTTGATTCTAATAGATTTGAAATCAAAATTAGGTTTCGAATTAATTCTTTTCTTTTATAATTATAAGATTTGAAATCATATTTGATCTCGTATCCTATTTTTTTAAATATGAAATTCTAACCTAGGCCACTCGAGACCGTTATAAATGTGGGGACGAGAAATCGAATCTTTATCTTTATGGAAGAGATAATGTGAGCTCCCACGTCGGTTGGAGACGAGAACGAAACATTCTTTATAAGAGTGTAGATACCTCTCACTAGTAGACGCGTTTTAAAACTTTTAGAGAAAACCCGAAAGGAAAAGTCGAAAGAGAACGCTGGTAGTGGGCTTGGGCTCTTACAGAAAAGGTTTTCACACCGTTATAAGGAATATTTCGCTTTTCTCTCTCCACTTTCATAATATTTCAGCACGAGACATTCGAGTAAAAAAAAAAACAGTACATTAATAAACTGAGATTTTGTAACGACAAGGTTCACCACTAGTAGATATTGTCCTTTTTGGGCCTTCCTTTTCGGGCTTTCCCCTCAAGGGTTTAAAACGCGTCTAAAGAGAAAGGTTTCCACACCCTTATAAATGGTCTTTTGTTCTTCTCTCCAACGAATAATGTGGGAGTACCAGACGATGTGTCAGGCTTCTCGTTGTTCCCCAAATGGGGTAGACACGAGGCGGTGTGTCAGTAAGGATGCTGGGCTCTAAAGGGAGTGGATTTGGTGGCGGTCCCACATCGATTGAAGAAAAGAATGAGTGCCAGTGAGGACGCTGGCCCCGGGGTGGATAGTGATGTCTCACATTATTGATTGGAGAGGAGAACAAAAGACCCTTTATAAGAGTGTGGAAACTTTCCTCTAGCAAACGCGTTGAAGGGAAGCTCGAAAGGGAAAGCCCAAAGAGGACAATATCTGCTACCGGTGGATCTGGGTCGTTACAAATTATATCCGAATAATAACGGTACTAAAAATATAAAATGCACGGGAATGTCGGAGCCATCAGATGCCAAATTTAAATTATAAATCATGATTTAAATTCTGGGGATGAGACGTTACATGAACCATCTTTTTTTATAGTTCAACCTATGTGAGGCTCGAGAATTCAAACCTGTGATGGTTTTTAATTAAAAATATAGGAGTTAACTGAATAAATTAATTATGTGACATTATTATATTAATTATTATGGAATTTTGAATTAAAATTTCAATATTTAAATATATATTATTTAATATAATTTTTAATTTTTTAAAAAAAGGGAGAAAAAAAGTCAAAGAGACATCTCCTTCCCTTTATTATCTATGTTGCTTCCCTTCCACTTCCCCACATTTCTCACTCCATTTCTCTCTGTATTTGCTTTCTCTCTCCTCTCTCTCTCTCCTCTTCTCTTTTTAATCTGCTCTTCATTTTGAGCCCACGAACTAACGAAGAAATCATTTCATTGTTGTTGCTTCTTTATCTCAAAAATCTCTCCTCGCCATTGTTGTTCTTGTTTTCTTGCAGAGAAAGATTCTGGGTAGGGTTTTTTTTTGTTCTGTTTTCTGTTGATTTTTTGGTTTTGGCACAGTTCTTCATCGGAAATTTGTGTGATTCTTCGTCGATATGGAGAAGGAGTTCTTCATGAACGATGGAAGCAGTTTTTATGGGATGGATTCGAGTGTGTTGTTCAATTCCAATTGGGAAAATTCGATGGATCAGAGCGATCTCTTTGAGTCTACTTTGAGTTCGATTGTGTCTTCTCCGGCGAATTCACACGCTGGGGCTGTAATCGGCGGTGGTAGTGGCGGCGGCGACAACTTGATGATGCGAGAATTGATCGGAAGGCTTGGAAGTATTTGTAGTTCTGGTGAGATTTCGCCTCATTCTTACATTGGTGGGACGAACAATAATAGTACCAATACTTCTTGTTACAATACGCCTTTGAATTCCCCTCCGATGAAGGGAAATTTATCTGTCGGTCACCATCAAAATCTAGCTCCATTTTCGGCTGATCCAGGTTTAGCTGAAAGGGTTGCGAGATTTTCTTGCTTTGGGAACAAGAATCTTGCAGTGAATGGGCAATTGTGTTCTAATGAAACTCAAGAATTGAGCAACAAGTCAATGGCTGGAGCTGGTGTGGAATCTGGCAAGCTTTCTAGGGTTTCAAGTAACAAATCCTTCAATGTTAGTGGAATTGGATCTCAAATGGGAGTTCAGAAGGGAAATTCTATGGCTAACAAGAAAGTTATGAACAGGTTTTCGAGGTCTTCGACCCCCGAAAATGACGATTCGCGGGAGGGATCGTCGGTTTCGGAGCAGATTACAGCTGGGGAATTAGGATTCAAAGTTAACACTAGGAAAAGGAAATCAGCTCATACTGGTGAAGCAAAGAATGTGAAGGTATATGTTTACAAATTTTGCATTTCCTTTGAAAATTCTGTATCTGCTGATGAACTCAATGGAAAAAAATGGCACTAAAAGTTGTTGTTTCAGGCTGCAGGGGAGAATCATGAACCAAATGGCAAGAAAATCAAACCAGAGATGGATGCTGCAAAGGGGAAGGCTGAGGCAAAAGATGCAACTCAGAAACAAAACAATGATAATTCAAAGCCTCCAGAGCCTCCAAAGGATTATATCCATGTTAGAGCTAAAAGGGGTCAAGCTACAGATAGCCATAGTTTAGCTGAAAGAGTGAGAGCCAAAGCACTCATTGTATATAACTTGTTTCGCACTCGAGTTTGATTCGAATGCTCACAATTCCTGTTTTCGTTGTCGTTCGTGCAGATCCGACGAGAGAAAATCAGCAAACGGATGAAGTTTCTTCAAGATCTCGTCCCCGGTTGCAATAAGGTACTTGGATCTTAAAATTCTTAAACATGAGATCATTGGTATGAAAATCAAGTTCTAAAGTCGAGTTGTTTTTTCACTTACAGATAACTGGGAAGGCAGTGATGCTTGATGAAATTATAAACTATGTTCAATCTTTGCAGCACCAAGTTGAGGTAATCATCAAATATTCAAACGATCTGCCATAGTTCTTTATGTTCATATCTATAGTTTTCTGAGTTGTGTTAGAATTTCTGCAGTTTCTTTCAATGAAATTGGCTACTGTCAATCCAAGGATGGATTTTAACATGGAAACTCTTTTGCCAAAGGATGTAAGTGAAAAACAAACCATTTTTTAGTGGATAACTTAGTGAAACACTTCTGGGTTATGACTAATTTTGTGTGATAACATATCTCAGATCTTCAAAGGTTCGAGTTCGTTACCGCATACGATTTACCCTATTGATTCGTCTGTGCCCACTTTTGCATATGAGTATCAATCTATGAACATTCCTCCTCTTCATAGTGATCAAACGCAGGGTGGATACCACAAAATGGGGAATGGAATCCAAGTAAATTGCTAATCTGTTTCCTCAAATGTACTGAAACTAATATCTTTGCATAGCATAGTCTAAAAATCATCTCTGAATTGCTATCAGATTTCCAAGTTTTGGGAGGATGAACTCCACAGTGTAGTTCAGATGGGTTATGTACAAACCCAGCTGCAGAATCCTCATGGTAAGATAGCCATAGAACTTTTAGCTTTTCGGGTTTGATTCGATCGAAAATCTTGTAACTGAATTTGAAGGTATTATGGGTGCAGGTGAGATGAAAAGTGAATTGTAAAAGAATGAAAGAACTGGTGAAATCCATGGCGGCCCCCCCACGGCGAGTGAGGCTTTGTGTACATAGAGAGGGATTCCAGTTGCATTTTTTTGTTGTTTCTGAACATTATGTATCAGCCACTCATTCTTTTGGAGAGCTCTTCAAGAACTAATTGCAAGAACTAATTGCAGCAGCAGCAGCAAAGCTGATGGTGGCCTCAAGTTTTTATCAGACCACATTTGAATGCTTTTCTCTTTATAGCCATTTGTAAAAGTAGTGTTGGAAAAGACTGAAAAGTTCTGATATCTCAATCCAACCCCCCTGTGTATTACCATTACTCATAAATCATAAATCTTATCATTGTTCTTCTCTCACAAATCTCTCTCTCTCTGACTGATATTATTTCCTCTGTTTCTGGCCTTGTTGTGGGACTTGTTTGCAGGGTACCCCGATAAATGAGGGGGATTGAAAGAAGCTATTTTGAACGAGTTTGTAACAGGTTAAGCCTACCGCTAGTAGATGTTGTCCTCGTTGAGCTTCCTCTCAGTTTTTAAAACGTGTCTACTAGGGAGAAGTTCCCACACCCTTATAAAGAATAAATGCTGATGTGAGATCTCACAATCCACCCTTCGAGACCCAGTGTCCTCACTGGCATTCGTTCCTCTCTCAATCGATGTGGGATCTCACAATCCATCCTCCTCTTTTGGGACTCATCGTCCTCGTTGACACTCGTTCCTCTCTCCAATCGATGTGGAATGTCACAATCCACTCCCTTTCAGGACCCAGCGTCCTCGTTGACATTCATTCCTCTCTTCAATCGATGTGAGATCTCGTAGAGTTGCTTTCAAGTATAGCTGGAGAAGCTTTGATTGGATGATATTATGGTAAGTTAAATGGCGTAAGTTGTGGGGAAAATTGATTCTTACCTGAAACCAGCTGTTGTGTGTGGGGACATTTGGACTCCCAAGTCCAAAATAATGAAATCAAAAGAGTACTAAACAAAAAAGAAAGTGGTTCTCTTAACTGGAATCCAATCCAAACCCACTTTGAATTTTCTTATCTCTACCAAATCACACCTAAAGACACCCTTTTTCCTCTTCTTTTTCCCTTTTCAATGGAGCTTTCATTGCCCAAACCTCTAACTACTTCACAAACTAAAACCAAAACATTTATTAGTTTATAAAGCAATCTATAGTGGGGTTCATACGTAGATGGATACCCTTTCTTTGTAGGTACCCTACCTTTTCTCCAAAGGGCTTCTTTCTGGTTCGGAAAAATTCTCGACGTTCAAGTCTTTTTTTTCACGTACTTTCTTGATTCATGGGTTTTACTTTCTTTTTTTTTTTTTACCAAAAGGTTTTTGTGAGATCCCACGTCGATTGAAGAGGTAAATGAAGCATTGTTTATAAGGGTGTGTAAACCTCTTCCCAGTAGACGTGTTTTAAAACTTTGAGAGGAAACCCAGAAAAGGAAACCTTAAGCTTTCCCTATTCTCCTCGGCTTAATACTATCTTTGTCTCTCTCAACTCTTAATTTTTGGAAATGCACGATGTTCAAATGTATATACACTTTGACAAATAATGTCAAGCAATTATATAAGTTGATAGATAGTATCAATACTTGTTAACCGAGTATGGCTCGACTAGTTTAAACGTTTATCTTCTTTTAAAAGGTCAGAAATTCGAATCTCTCCACTACCCATGATGTTGAACTAAAAGAAGAGACAGTACTCGAAACTTGATCATTTTTTCGTTTTCCTTGTCTTTATAATTAAAAGCCCAACTCGGCATATAATAAGGTTAAAAAAAGATTGAAGCCAAAAGACACGAATCAAACATGTACAATCTCAAAGATCATTACAATTAGAATCATAATTGGGATTAGAACTCAACAAATGAAGATTTAGCATTTTAAACCAAAAATAAAACAAAAGTGATTAAAGTCAATAAAAAATCATTTTGATTAATTGTAATTACTTCACCCCAAGATATTGTTAGGTTAATGATAGATTTTGAGAATCATAGTGACAATGACATGAAATCAAAAACCCTAACTTTAAAACTTTATTTGTAGGCAAAACATTATGAAGGTGAGTGATTGGATGTAATTTGTTCTTATTCTTCATAAATTCTAATTTTTTTTAGGAAGATCGAAACTAAAATACCATTTTGGTCCTTGAAAAACTTTTGCGATGATTTCATTTTAATTCTCCATTTTAGTCTCGGGAATTTTCAAATACCCTGATACTATTAATATTCATCAACAATTTAACAACAATATGAATCATTTATAACTAAATAATAGAATATTTGAGCGTTTAAGCAAAAACGACAGGGTTCAAATAGATATTTTTTAAAATAATTTCTTTGAAACCTAAAAGATGGGATGATGGGTATGATAATTACAAGGTTGATGGGACTATTATTGTTATGATATATTTGGAATGAATGAATGCTTTACCTAACCATAATTGGAACAAAGACTTTTTTTTTTTTTTTTTTGTTACCTTTCTATTATGTTTGATTCTTTCATTTAAAGATGCAACTTCAGTGTCATTTGGATCCAAACTTTACCCCTTTTTTCATGGGGTTATAGCTTCAACTCCGAGCACTGCCTTGTTGATCCATAACACAACATAGTACAGACAATGAGACAATGAGATATGTATGTGTGTAATTAAATATGACAGCCTCTCGTGAGAGGTAACGGCAAGAAGTTATCTCAGAGAGGTTAGAACAATGTGATTGGCGATTTTGTAATTAAATATGACGACTTTGTTGAATAATGTCTTTCTGTACGACTTTCCTTTGTTCCTTACAAGAGAAAAATCCTCTCTAAGTCTCTTGTTTTCTTGCTATTATTTGAAGGGTTGAAACGATTTGGTCGGCAGTTTTACATGGTTGAATATATAATAAACGCATCTAATAATTAGAACAATGCAACGATTCTGTTGAATAATATTTTCTAGGCCGGACCAAATAGACCACTTGTACCTTCCATAAGAGAAAACACTCTCCCTTAGCTGAAAGGCTTTGTAATGAATGTCTAAGAGAATCCAATGATTAAAACAATGTGATTGATGTTTGTTGTAACAACTCAAACCCATCACTAACAGATATTGTTCTCTCTGAACTTTCTCTTCGGGGGTTCCTCTCAAAGTTTTAAAACGCATCCACTAGGGAAAGGTTTCCACACCCTTGTAAGGAATGCTTCGCTCCCCTCTTCAACCGGCGTGGGATCTCACAATCCACCCTCTTTATGGGGGTCCAACGTCCACGCTCGGCCAGTGTCTAGCTCTGATACCATTTATAACAGTCCAAGTTCATCGCTAGTAAATATTGTCCTCTATGGACTTTCCCTTCAAGACTTTCTCTTACGATTTTAAAATGCGTCCACTAGGGAAATGTTTCCACATCTTTATAAAATGATGTTTCGTTCTCCTCTACAATCGATGGAGAATCTCACAGTTGCACACTATGCAACGTGACGACTTTGTTGAATAATGTTTTTCTACCGAGGCCAAGTACGGAACGAGGGGAGGGTCCAATAATCATACCATTGCAGTAAAAAAAAAAAAAAAAAAAAAAAACCCATGTCTTTCCTAAGAGAGAATCTTCTCTTTCGAAAAGTTCTCTTATATTCTCTAGTTGTGGATAAAGTATTCGAAGGGATAGAACACGTTAGAAATTTTACGCGGTTGGATGAAAGAGCATCCAATAATTAGGAAGGGGCAACCATGTTGTGGTCTATGACAGCCACATTCAATAATTTTCACACGGTGTAACCAAACTGTCCTCCCCCTTTCAAGGAAGAAAACTTTCTCACTCTAAGAATCTCATCTCTCACTAACAAGAACCAAACAGCCCCCTTCTCCATTCCACCAAGAAAAAGAGAGCTCTCTCTCTCTCTCTCTCGCCATCACATAGCTGGAATTGTCTCCCAATGGTCACTTTCAAAATTCATTTTCATCTTTAAATTATGATGGGTCAGTTGTTCCTACTCTCGTAGAGCTAGAGAGAGAGAATGGGCATTAAATATATGAAATCTGTGAGTTCCACTTGGGAGATGAAAGGATGAATGGATGGCTAGGGTTGAGAGCCCTACTTGTTTTTCTTTGTCTGTAAAGAGCCTATTTCTTTGTCTGTAAAGAGCCTATGTCTTTTAAGAGAGAGAAAGATAAAGAAATGATCCTCTGTAGAGAGAGGAAGTGGGACAAAGCCACAAGCATCCTGTTCTATGGTCTCCATGGCGTTAATAAATCAAAATGGTCTGTTCTTATTTGAGGAAGAGAAGTGCCAATGAACTGTCTGTCTGTTTGGTTTCACAGACATATTTCACTGATCCTTCTGGACATTGCTTCCTATCCATTTGACAACAAAACCAAATCAATAAATGAGAACAGCTCCAATTTCTCAGGTCTCTCTCTTTTTTTTTTTTTTTTTTTTTTTTCCGTTT
>NW_019268517.1:38178-86443 GCF_002738365.1 Cucurbita moschata
TTTTTTTTTTTTTTTTTTTTTTTTTTCCGTTTCTCACAAGAGGGAATGAAATAACAATGAACTTTGATGATTGGCTACCATTATTATGCCAAAACTCTAAACATTATCTCTGCTCCTTTACTTTGGGGTCCATCCGTTATCCTTTTTGCATCAACACCACAATTTGGGACTCATTCCATGGTACCCATTGAACAGCTACTCCTAAGGAAGAATATCTTAATCTCTAATAGAGAGCAGAGAAATTGAATGATGAAGAACAATGCAAGCCATTTGTCAACAAGTTGACAACATGTCAGAATGACAATGAACTTTGCAGATATGAATACAAACTAAGAATCTATTCTCAAGATTTCTCTCCTTAAGAAACAAAATATTGAGTAATATTTAATAAGCTAATATCAGAAGGAATAAAGCCCAACAATTACTTATCTAAAGTTGGTGGATTTCGATGGTAATCCTAATGAATGTGACTTGAGAAGCAAGAAATATTGCAACCCGCATATTTGTCGAAACTAAGATGTTAAGTCAAATGTTGATGGGAGGGACACAATGAAAGAATTCTACGATTCATTCCACCCTTATGAAGTTCCAGAATTTGAATTTGAATACAGACAATGGGGGAACTAGCACATAGTTCTCCTCATAATCAGAAGTAATAGCTATTGGGAACACCAACAAAGAGGGTTATATTGAACAACCTATATATAATGGGAAATTTACGGGTGACGTGTATCTGGTTGCCAAAACTTTTTCATCCTATATGTTGCATCTATCATATCCAGAAAACCAGGAAGGTTCTGAGAGTTTAGGTAGCTCACCATCATCACCATTGTAGAATGGCTCAAATTCCTCTCTCCAGCCCTGATCGAGGGTTTCGTCTATGTCGTATTTGGCTTTGCTAGTTTCATCATCGTAAGCAGGCCTCGTAGCTTCCTTTTCGAGTTTTTTCTTCAATTTATCAATCTGCTTGTAGGCCTTCTCGACTTCTTGCTCAGCTTCAATTGCTCGCTTCTGCAGATGTCATCAAAAGAAGTTAGACCAAAATTTACTAAACAGAATGCTAGTTAGTCGATATATCCACATATTAGAAGCAAGCATAAAATCAGGGCCCGAAACAGTCCCTATTTTCATTCAACGTAGGCTGAGCCAGAAAATATACAAGGCATATCTTTTCTAAAAATAGCCAACTATAATATAATGGAAGAAATGTGCAAAGTTTATGTATTAAATGTGCATTCGCCCAAAAATTAAGGCTCCCAGCAATTTACGAAAATAAGGCTATATCATTTAACTTTGTCCAGAACTAATCAGGACAGGGTAAGTCTTGCAAACAAATAAGGTTCTGAATCAAAACTACCAAAAGATTTTGATTTTGATTTAAGCTCTATCATCTCTGTGCCAAATAAGTTTATGTTCAACTGTAGAACAACTTTGGTTAATAACTCCAAAAATGAACAGAATTAACCAAATTTTCCATCAAATGTTTCCTTTTTTGCACCACCAACTTTAGAACTAAGCAGGATAGTATTGCAAACAAATACGTGATGTGTATGTCAATTTTTTTGCCGCCCTTCATCTGTAACAACCATTTAAATCAATTAATAATTTTATGTTCAACTCAAAATTGGACAACCTTGGTTCATAACTTCAAAATGAAGAGTATTATTGGACAACCTTCATTTAAATCATTATATTTTCCTTTTTAGCACCACCAACTAACGAGGCCTGGCACACTGAGTATATATAGATCATTAAGTAATTTTATGCTCAACTCAAAGTTGGACTATCTTAGTATTCCTCCTCCCACGTAAAAAGTAATATTCTAGCAGAAAAAAGTTATTATTATTATTATTTTTTTTTTTACATCAATAACTTTATAATGAGGCCTGGCAATCTATATCATTTTTTTTAACTGACCTGAGCAGCAGCAACTCCATCTTCTGCTTCTTTTAACCGCACAAGCAATTCGCCCGCAGCCTGCACAGCTTCAGCAGTATCTCTCAATTGAGCTTGAAGCCCCTTGTTCTCATCTCTTAGATAGCGTCTTTCTCGTTCTCTTTCAACTTTTAGTGCAGAAATTTCAGCAGCAAGGGTGTTTATGAACTTGGACTCTGCACCCTTAACTCCTGCTCTAGCAGCTGCCTTTTTGACATCCCCAATTCCATCCTGTATCTTTCTATGTCTTAAAAGCAGTTGCATGTGCTTTTCTTCCAAGTCTGCATACTGTTCTAGTAACCGTGCATGCACTGCCATTGCCATTTGCATAGCTTCCTCCAACTCTTGAGCACATTTCTTCTCAGCTTCAAACTCTCGTTTTCTTTTTTCTGCTAGCAACCTGCTCGCTTCAAGTTCACTTCTCAGTTCCTCTGAAAGAGAGATCCACTTGCCCTCCGCCTCAGTCCAACGAACTCTCTCCTGTTCAAGTTTTTCCTCAACACTCTCTTCTATTAACTCTGGGATTGCACCAAGAGGTGTAGAGCTACTAGGTTCAGAATAAGTCAATTGCAAAAGAGACTTTTGCATTCGCGAGGATGTGGAAGGTGAATCAGTGTAATATTGCAGCTGACTTCTTAAATCCTGAATCTCTTCCATTAGCACTTCTCTCTCGCCCAAGTCACAGAAATTCCTATAACTTTGCAACTCATCTTGAACTTTTTTCAACTCCATTCGTGTCTGTAGGACTTCAGGGTGATTCTCATATTTTTCCTTTAAAACCTGTACATGCCAAAGTTAGAAATGAAATAATCTCTCAGGGGGAAATATTTCTAGATGGAGACTCGAACCTTATGCTCATATTTGAGGGACAATAGTTCCTCCTCCATGAACTCCTCAGATGGTAAAACACCATCCATGAGGCTCTCAAGGCGAATAATTTTGTCTTCTCTGGCTTGCCCAAGTACAGCATTGCATTCTCTCTCATGTTTGTACTGTTGTACCTGCGAAAGGCAGCCCCCCAAGCAAAAGTCAAGCTAAATCAAAAGATATAGCCAGCAGGTCCAGGGGATAAAATACAGTCAAATCACGAAAGAACATACCAAACGATTGAGTTGATTAATATCAAATGCTTGCTTGTTGCAGTATTCTTCAAGTGCCATTTCTCTTCTGATAGCCCCAGCAAGAACTTTCTCAACTGCCTGGAGAAGAACAAGAAAATATATAGATACATATATACACACTAAACAGCCGGAAAAAATGGAATATCAACTTCACATACTTTAGGAACTTGTATCCTGGACCTCTCAGCAGAGTCTGGACCATCCACAGGTACTAATTGCAGATCTGAGCTGCCTTTCTCCTCTCCAACCTCCAGCTGCTTTCTAATTCTGCAACAACTGCACATAAAAAGGTTTTCACCAGCAGCCTCGTCACCGCATGATGTTTGCACGCCAACATCAATTTTGTTTATTGGCATATTAACCTTTTCTGCAGGTTTACATGAAAATCTGAATGAAGACCTTCTCAATGCTGAGCTCTGCCGACAACTATCAATAATTTCAAGCCCATTTCGGATGCTTGCAGCCAATTGCTCTGTAGTTACTGCAGTATTCTTACTCTGGGTAGACATTGATAGTGCATTAGCGGAGCTCCATCTCAAGGACTTTTCAAGTGGTTTTTGCAGAAGATCTAAGCCAAGCTTAGTCTCAGCTTGAGGATCTTTCTGTGAAGCAGACAACATCATTGAAGTCCTCAAGCTTTTCCTACTATCGCTGATTTTAGGTGAAGCACTTGCAGTAGGGGATTTAAGAGCTGGCGACACATCACAAGGAACTATGCTGAGACTTGGAGGAGAAACACAATTAAGAATTCCATTTGAGGAATTGTTGAGTGTATCTAAATCGGACTTGTTAGTCTGATATCCACTGAGAGGTTCAGAGGATGTACACAAGGGGCCATCTCCTGGAGTTTTTAGTTCTCCACTTTTTACTCCCTCCTCCATCAAAGAGCTCACAATATTATTCTCAGAAGGTTCACCTGAGAAGAGTTGGTCAAGCAAGTTTGTTGCTATTTGAGTTTGTGCTTCAAGGTTCTGATGGTTTGTCAAGTCAGCACTGGAACATACTGGAGTATCGTAAACCGGCTCGTCTGTTGTACCAACAATCATAACCTCGTCTTGTACAGATGTTTCCTCTTCCATGTTTACATCTAAAACATCAGAACTTTTCTTTCGATATTCAGTTCCAGAAAACTCATTTCCTTCTAAGGCAATTGATGAACCTAATTTAACAGTTTCAGTTTCCTTATCTTCACTAGCCTCAGAACCAGTATTTTGTTTGTCCAGTTGATCACAGAGCTTCTCAACAGCTTCCTCGTCAATTTCCATTTCTTCATCACCATCATCATCCACATGAGGTAATGTGATAGGACGACTTATACTAGATTTTAGTAGATACAAACTTCTACGGATCCATGCTGCAGAGTGTCCTCCATTCGCGTCATTTGAACTATTTCCATTTGACTTTAGTCTGTGTAGTTCATCCTATTAAACACCTCAGTTTAGTCACATTCTCAACTCACGGTACAAACATTACATGAGAAATTGTTAATACTAAGTACAAAAAGAGTACCCTGAGCTGCCGTATCACTTCACGCAAGTGATTCACATCATCTTGCATAACTTCATTAACAACAGCTTTGTTTTTTATAGCTTTTGCACGCTGGGCAAACCTCAATGTACTAAAACTTTCATTCTTGCAGCTGCAAAAACAACCCACGTAACTTTACATTTCAAGAAGGAAAATTTTCTTCAAGGTAAGAGGAAGCTCTGCAATATTATATTAACCTTTGTGATGGAGAAATGGCGCAAACCATCGCTAGTTTTGCATTTCCCCCAAGAGATTCTTGCAATAAAAAAGTGAGCCTGGAGTCTCTGTATGGGATGTGCCTTTGTTTTCCAGTTTGAGAAATCTCGGCAAGAATATTGATTAGATTCCTGTACCACAATCGTTTTCTTAATAAAAGGGGAAAAAAAGACTCTTCGAGGCACATCCTTAGTGACACATGTCGACAAATTAGAACTTGAAATCAAAACACAAAATAGCTCAATTTAATAATCAAAACACAATAGCTCAATTAATTAATCCAAACACAAAGGAAGCTAAACCGCAAAAGTAATATCCTTCGCTGAAGTGTGTGTGCATTATCTAAAGTTTGATGTTGTTTTTCATGTTCAGCCGAGTCTTTTCCCGGAAGTTGAACATATGAACACTACAATTCATAAAATAGTTTAATAATGTATTTTAATTCTTCATCATAGCAAAAGGAAAAGGATGCCAACTCTGTACAAATTCTATCCGACACTTTTCCTCTAATGTTTGGTATCCGATACTTCCCTAGATTTCTAGCTTGTCAAATAAACTTGATCCTAGTGCTCCATTTCTCTATACATGAAACGAAAAATTAAATATTTGTTGATATTTTGTTCACTGAAGATGAAAATAATAAAACATGCAGCTGTATCAACTCTGATAAATAATTAGCCAAATAATTAACATTAAAAAAAAACTCCCTGGTAAGATCACTGCTTAAATGATAGATCTGAACTATATATTCCACTAGTTTTCATTGGTTATACCCAAGTTGCGAGAGTGATCTGTTGATATTTCCTGCTTCCTTCAAACGCTCCCCAGCTGCACCTGTTAGCTTCTGCCTCTCGGAACCAGCTAAATCAACAAGATTTATTCTACTCGTTTTAAAGCTACTTAAACCATCTGCCATCCTCTGCACAATAAAATCATTGTCAATCTATATTTTCCAAGTACCAATACTTGAATATAGAAAGATGGTACTCATGCATTTCCATTCTAAACAAACTGGATGATCATTATCCATTTTTTAAGTTACGGCGCCAATAGCTGTTAATCTAATCTAGTGATCAATGATCAATCATGACGACATTTACTTTTCACTTTTCATGTTGCAGACAACCTTGTATGATAAATTCTTTGATTTAAATCCAATGATACCACCATATTAAAAGATATTAGCAACATTCTTTTAGTATTACCTTGGATCGAGATTCAACAACACAGGTAAAAACTGTATGCGACCGCGAACTCTCAGAATTAATACTTGTTGCACCAGTCCTCCTATTTGATAAACCCTGCATAATTATAATATGATTATAAATATATGTGATGTTTAAAACTATCGAAGTCAGTCTAAAAGGGTAACTAAAAAAGGTAGAAGAGTGGTGACCATGAACTGATGCAAATTTGCATAAATATCACTACAAAACTGATGACAAGCCTTTCAAATTTCGAGATTTGAAAAGATTGCTGTATGATGGAAGCACTAATCTAATCAGTGCATCACTGATGCAAATTCTCATGCGGATGCAACGTAGAAAGAGGAAAAACCAAACAAATTCCAAATCAAGGTAGGCCAAATTACAATGATCCTTAGAAAGAAGAATCAATTAGCAATTTAACTTAATAATTTCAAAGCACAGGTTGTGTAAAGCCTAAATACAATCACATATAGAGCTTATGGGTGCAATATATCATGGTTAAATCAAAGAGTTTCGGTTGTAATAACAGTAATTTATTATAATTGTTATAGAAAGGGTAATCTTTAACCATGACGAAAAGATAATATAAATATATAATAATACCCTTAACATTTATATTTCAACTTTGTTTGTGTGTTTGTGTGTTAAGCTTGGTTGGGCGTGCACTTAGGTGCATGAATTAGCAGGATGAGGAAGATAATAAACCTTCATTAAAAGCTGAGTAACGTCTGCCATGGTTGATACACACTCCTCCGTTAGATTTTCAACATAAACACCAGACTTTACATCTTCTCTAATCTGAAAGAAGAATCCAACAGAAGAATAAGCTTCTCATATAACAGGAAGTAGAACCATTGTTTCTTCTCTATTCTTTTAGTTTACTATTTGGAGAGAAAGTGAGCTATCAAGAGACAGTAGGAATTATCAATAACCTGGAGGTTTCTCTGATTTGGATCCAATAAATCAGTGATTTGCTCATTGTAAATCTGCAACAAAGTTTCCATAGAATTTGAACGAATTCATAGATAAAATATGTAGATCATACTGTACAAGACAATTGTTGTCCAACCTCGAGAAAAGAACAGGAACACTGATACTTAAGTAACTTGTCAGCATGCTTCACTTGTTCCTGCAATTTTAATCAAAGACTAAATAATGTGAGATTATGCACCATTACTTTCAAAGAGTCTAAGGACTAAAACTTCTAAACCCACCTCATTTATACGAGCAAAGAGTCGTTCAAAAACACGGAAAGTTAAGCCTTTTTGTTCGCTTAGTAAACTGTCATCTGACAAAGAATTGGTTGGACCCCACATGGTGTATGTCTTTCCACTTCCCGTCTGATTCAATGAGTACATAGACATTTAGAATGAGAAAATAAACATCATAAAGAGCAAGGAACAGAAAGGTGGACGAAGGGATGTAGACATACCTGTCCATATGCAAATACGGAACTGTTGAAACCTGCCATACAATTTTCAACTAGAGGTTCTCCTACAAGCTGGAAGATATCAAGCTGAAAACAGAATAAAACAAAAGTTAATCATTCACCCCGTATTTACAAATGCCCATCAAAAAGCTACAAAAGTGGTCACTAAAGATCGTACCTGCGTTGCCTCTGTGTCAGCAACAGCATCAAAAGTAAAGGTTTGGCCATTAATTGACAAAGAATCATCAGTAACTTTCTGTATTATGTTATCCCCTTCGTCTCTGTCCTTGCTCGATGGCCTCATCCGCACTACCACCTGAAAATCACAGACAAAAATTATGTTTGGCAAGACAGATTGGGAGCTAGAACAAAAAATCCTCTTAAATTGAGAGTACATAATCTCTCCTTCTCCTGGCACTCATACCCCTCGTCTCTGTTAACATACTGTTTAATATTTTATCAATACAAGCCACAAATAAATCATAACAATAGGAAACACAGTTGAACATCCAGGTTTTAAGTAACATTACGGAAGTTCGACATCTAAAACATGAGTGAACTGAACAAAAAAAACAAAAAAAACGGAGTCACTCACTTTATTAGCTTAGTTAAGTTGCACAGAATGCCACTTCTATTAGCTTAGTTAAGTTGAACCATAACACACATAATTGCAACACGAAATGTACCTTCACACCAGAATCAGACAACCCAGGGATCGAATTCTCAGCAAGGGCCTCCATACTGAGCTTCCGCTTGAGTGGATTGGAAGACGGAGGGCGGGGAGGGAGCGGGGTCTTCAGCTTGGCCGGCGAGGGTTTGGAATCTGGAAGCATGGAGTTCGGATCTGAAGGCGGAGCATTCTCCTTGGAGGACTTGGGCTTCCGAGGGGGTCTTCCCTTGATTCCGGCGCTAGGGCACGACGAAGAAGGCTGGTCGGCGGCATGGGTATCTCGCAAGATACCGTTTCTTGGCTGCATAAAATGCTTCATTGGAAAGAAACGGCGAATTGGAGGAAGTAGAAACGGATTTGACAGAGAGAACGAAGAGTGAAGATTTTGAGGAAGACAAGAGAGCGAAAGAGAAGGAAGAAGAGAGAGAAATAGCCGTTAGAGAAGAGAGAGAGAGGGAAGAAATTTGAAATGACAGAACACATTCCACATGCAAAACCTCCTTATTATAATACAGAAGAAGGAAGAAACCTTTTTTGAATTTCACGGGTTTGGATCTGGATCCTTCACACGGTTTCGGGTCGGTTTCGGGTCGACCCGACTCTTTATAAGCCTACCAATTTTCACTTGCTTTTGTCTTTCTTCTTTATTCACTCTTCCTTAATGTTAAATTGTTTTTTCAATTTATAATTAAGAATAAATTTCCTTTTTTCAGACTCGGGATCCGGAGAGAGAGCTTAGAAAATAATTTAGCTCAAAAGGGTCGGTTAGTCACTCTCGACGAACTCAAAATCTCGACTAGACCTTCTAATAAGTAAAATGTTTTAAAAGTCCAATTTGATGAGACCGAGCATAGCTTGATCTATGCAGAACTCTATTCTTAGACGGAGGACCAATTTGCATGCACCTCAACTATTCCCACAAAATAACTATTGACCTAAGACGTTTTGTTTCCAATGTATTGAACGTTCTTTTTAAAATTTAATCCAAGCAAGCACACTCTAGTCACCACGGTGTTTATTTTAGGTCACTGTTTCATCGTTTTTTTTTTTAATTATAATTGGTTTCCGTTTGGAGCTGGTTAAGTTCGAAATTTGACTCAATATGTTCAAGAGTGAAAGATGGTAACTTGTCTTGGATTCTCATTTCCAAGCATGAACAAGTCTTGGTTCTTCCCAATGAGCTAAGAGAATGGCAATAAACCATACACTTGAAGGGTCGATTGAGTCGTATACAAGTTGACCTACGTGGGTCAGTCATGGTTGCAGAGACTGACCCATGTAGGTCAGCCGAGGCCTAACACAAGCTAACTTAGGTGGATCGATCAAGGTCAAATCATAGCAATATGCTCATGGGTGGTTGTCGCCACTATTTATAGTATTCTTTATTAACCAAAACGGAGATATGTGAATTAGAGAGGGTTGTATGTTAATGCTCGTGACTCAATGCGTGTATATATATATATATATCTTAAAAAATTCCATTAAAACATCATAGGTATCTGTCATCATTGGTACCTCCCTAATGTCATATCGAGCCCATTCCAATGAACATGACATCAATCGTTCTGTTTATATTTTATATTTGAATTTATATTTTATATTTCGATTCAAGTCGTTACTTATTTCTAACCTCGAAACAAATTCATATGACTGGATAGTTCACTCGAAAAGATGGATGAATTCATATGGGAAGTTTGCAATAAATGCTTAGGTTTTTAGGGCAAAGGTGAGAAATTTTTGACATGGTTTTTTCTTTCAACCTCTCTGCCCACCAAATCTGTGTCAAAACCTCAACCCTTCTTCCTTCCCAATTTCCAATTCTAATTCTTCAATTCCAATTCTCTCTCTCTAGCTCTCTCTCTCTTCCTGCGGTGACCCCTTCTCTGCAACTTCTCAGGGGGTCGCCTCAATTCGCTTGTTTCTCTCTGTTTCTCTCTCTTTCTCGTCTCTTTTCCCTCTTTCAAATTCCTTTCTCCAACACCCAATTTCTCCCTTCGCGGGAAAAACCCATTTCCCATAAGAAACAATTCCATTCCCCTTTCAATTCCATCACCACAATGTCAGAAATGGCGAACGCAGATCCCGAAGGAATCGATGGAGTTCGTATGACATGGAATGTTTGGCCTCGTACCAAAGTTGAGGCTAGCAAGTGCGTTGTACCACTCGCTGCTTCGATCGCTCCGATCCGTCCTCACCCTGAGATCCCAACACTCCCTTACGCGCCGCTCCGTTGTAAGTCTTGCTCCGCGGTTCTCAACCCATTTTCCCGTGTTGACTTTACCGCCAAGATTTGGATCTGCCCGTTTTGCTACCAGAGATGTCATTTTCCTCCTCATTATGCCATGATCTCTGAGACCCATCTTCCTGGGGAGCTTTATCCTCAGTACACCACTGTTCAATATGCTATTCCGCAATCAATTAACCCCAATCCTGCTATGGATTCGGCCCAGCAGGCGAATCCTTCCCCGGTTTTTCTGTTTCTGCTTGATACCTGCATGATCGAGGAGGAATTGGGGTTTGTGAAATCCGCGCTTAAAAGGGCGATCGGGTTGTTGCCTGATAATGCACTTGTTGGATTTGTTTCGTTTGGGACTCAGGTTCAGGTTCATGAATTGGGATTCTCTGATATGTCTAAGGTGTATGTGTTTCGGGGTACGAAGGAGGTTTCTAAGGAGCAGGTTTTGGAGCAATTGGGTCTTGCCATTGGTGGGCGGAGAGTTGCTGGAGCGTATCAAAAGGGGGTCCAGAATGGATTCCCTAATTCGGGTGTTACACGTTTTTTGCTGCCTGCTTCTGAATGCGAATATACCCTCAATTCCGTAGGTTTCATTTGGTTCAATGTTTCTGTTCAATTCTTTTTGGTTCAATATCCCACATTGGATTGGAAATTCTTGAACTCGGTTGTATTTGTTATGAATTTTAGTTGTTGGATGAACTTCAAACGGATCAATGGCCTGTTTCTCCCGGTAATCGGGCATCTCGATGCACCGGAGTGGCGTTGAGTGTTGCAGCTAGTTTGCTTGGAGCTTGTTTGCCTGGCACTGGTGCTCGAATTATCGCTTTGGTTGGTGGACCATGCACAGAAGGGCCTGGCACGGTAACCAAAAAAAAAATCTGTTCCTCGTGTTTATTGTTTCGAATTATATATCATGGTTTGTGCTAGACTAGATCAGATCTTATGCTATGAATAAGTGTTGTAAGTTACTTGATTTTTTTGGTTGTTAGAACATTGTACAGAGGCGTAGAGTTACACTTGGTAATTTATTTTGCTTTATTACTAAGTTTTGTTTGTACTTGATTTTGACTTGCCATTTCTTTCGGTAGCAGACATTCTCTGGGTCATTTTGGTCATCTTGTGCCGTTGACTTGTGTTTTTCCCTCAAACTTGTTATCTGCACTTGTTCAAATCAATTCAATAGTACAAAAAATATGGACTTAATGATCTTATTTCCCTCATCGATTGGCCGGCCTTCTTTGGCCAATATTTTTATGGCCTAATCGAGCCAGGATCCTTATGTTTTCACCTTTTTCTCTCACTGCTTTTCTAGTATCATGTGAGGCTAGAATTAGTATATAATATTTATCAAAGTTCATGGGATGGGTAGCGGCTATTTTGTCTTGCTATTCGTTGGATTTATACCTTAGTATAGCAATAGCCTGTTTGTTCAAATACATTTTTGTAGTGAACAAAAATGTGCAAGTAAACTTGGAAGTTGGATCCAAATGTTGCTTACTTTTCAGTTACAGCCCTTGCCATTGAAAAAACTGTGTTCATATGCATTGACTGCAACAATTTAATTTAAAGCCTCTTTTGCATAACTCAACTATGGTGGTTTACAAAAGGTGTGAATTTAGGTGTAAGTGCTTATAGAACTTGCATCGAAAAGTGGCAGATTTCATCATTGCATTTATCTTATTTTCTTCTGTTTCCTCGTTTTAGATTTGTCCTCACTCTGTTTCTTTAGACATCAATTTAGTTAATTTGACTATGGGGTTTTAAGGTTGGAATAATTACTTAACATACATTGAAGTGGTGCACACGATTACTTGCATTGTCATAACTTATTTACTTCAATGCGATTTTTTTCCGTAATTAATTGTGGTACACAAGCACCCAAGTGATCAAGGACATGATTGTATGTTATTATTTTTGTGAGTGATGAAGGGAACTACTATCTTTTGCATGGACTTTGTTCTACTATCTTTTGTATGTTATCATTTAAATGGTTAGAACTGAAATTTGATATATGATTAATCTTATTCTCCTTCCCGCTGATGTTTTGTTTGATATACTGATGGAATTGAACATTTACAGATTGTTTCCAAAGATCTATCAGACCCAGTACGTTCACATAAAGACCTCGACAAAGATGCAGCCCCTTACTTTAAAAAAGCAATCAAATTCTATGAAAGTCTTGCAAAACAACTGGTTGGTCAAGGCCACGTCTTGGATCTTTTTGCATCAGCACTTGATCAGGTCAGTATAAACTTTTACCTGCCTCAAATGGAATCTGTTTCTCCTTTTTAAAAATATGATTTTAGCAATTTGCAAGAAATAACATTAAGTTGTTTTTCTATAATTCTATTAAAGAAATATGATATAAAACTACATGGGAATTCTATAATTGGACATGTTTGCTTTAAAGATCTTTATGCTTGCTGCACTGTATTAAAAGTATTATCAACTCCTAAGCTCCTGCAGGAAGTTGTTTATTTGCTAAATACTTATCCAGATGTAATGGATTTCCTGATATTCAAATCTGACATACTTGATTGTTGATGAGGTCATGTTTTGTCTCATTTTGTTCACTCAAATTTATCTTACAAAATATTGGTGCCTACTGTTCTATAAGGTATAAAGTAATTGAGACTCAATAGAGTCAACCCATATCAGATTCGAACATCAGGATTTAATTACTTCTAATGGTATAAAATACACTTGATGTAGTTTAATGATTATTTGATTTGAACCGACTTAGATTTGAACATCGGGGTTCAAATGCACTGTACAAGGTTTATTTAACAATCATAGTGCAATCATTTTATTGTAATAATCTTTCGTTTATATGTATTTTTCTGTTGCTACCAGTAAACATGCTTCGTTCATTGGAATTTATATGTAGGTTGGTGTTGCGGAAATGAAAGTTACAGTAGAAAAAACTGGTGGCCTTGTTGTTCTGGCTGAAAGCTTTGGACATTCGGTATTTAAGGACTCTTTCAAGCGTGTGTTTGAAGGAGGGGAGCACTCTCTTGGTCTTTGCTTTAAGTGAGTGCATAGTTTTATAAGTATTGTATGCTTCTTTTTCTTTTAATTCACTTGGTCCATGTTTTAGTTTCTGCATGTTAGTTTAAGTTGCAGATGCCCATTTCGATGGTATTGTCAACTACCTAGTCTTGATATTTGGTAAAATCCAAATAGGGAACTATAAATCTAAATATATTTGATATCATAGGTACAATAAAAAAAAAAAAAGATGAATGGGTATCATGAAGGCTCAAATGCTTAAAATCATTAAAACTGGGTGATTGCTAGAATTACATGGTATGATTCAAATTTGGATGACAATAAAAATAATGTGTACTCTGTAAGAGTAGGGAAGTAATAATGGATATTAGTGAGATGGGAAAGTTTTAAAAATAAGTTTAGTTGTATGAATTTCATTGGCTGTTGCTTCTGGTATGTCTACGTCTTCTGCATCTACTTTGGACTAAGTATAACACAATTTTGGAATCCATGCATCTAATTCTTCTTAGTTCTTTCCCGAGCGGATAGTATTTCATGTCACTTTATACCTGCTTTTACATTTCAGTGGAACCCTTGAGATCAATTGTTCGAAGGATATCAAAATTCAGGGGATAATTGGACCTTGCACATCTTTGGAGAAGGTCGTACGCTTTGAATTTACTGTTGTTGGCTTTTGCTCATGGATAATAAATTTTCCATTTACTTGATTGCTTCATGAAACTGATTGCTTGTGGTGCATATCTTCAGAAAGGTCCTGCTATTGCCGATACTGTTATTGGGGAGGGCAATACAACATTGTGGAAAATGTGTGGTCTTGACAAAAGCACTTGTTTGACAGTGTTTTTTGATCTTTCATCAAGTGATAGATCAAGTTCTCCAGGAACTGCAAATCCACAGTTGTATTTGCAGTTTCTTACTAGGTAAGCTATCAATTGAGAGGGTTTATTTCCATCTGATAATGCAGCATATGTGACATCATGAATAATATGGGTGTGGTCATTTATTATTATGATTGCAGTTATCAAGATCCTGAAGGTCAGTCGATGCTTCGGGTTACAACTGTTACTAGAAGATGGATAGACACTGCAGTTAGCTCGGAGGTTCTTCTTTTACATTTTTCAAAACTTTTCTGTTCATTATTATTACTCTATTTCTACAGTTCTAAGATCTATTATCCAATGGGGATTAACGACTAACATTTCAATGGAGGAAGGTCTACAAAAAAAAAAAAAAAAGGAAAAAAAAAAGGAGAATATGAGAGCATACAAAAATAGAGCCCACAAATGGAAGCAAACTAAAGAAAGACCTCCAATCATCCTTTCTAAGATTTGAGTATGATGATTGGTGTGGTTCCTACTTACAATATTCAATGGGTGCCCTTAATTGGCATTCATGTGTACAGATGAATAGCACTATTTCAATTCATCGAAGATGCATATCAGTCCGCATGGCATCTAGGAGTGGTTGTATCATAGTCAACATACTCTTGTTTATAATATTTAATTGTTAACCACTCTTGGCATTAACACGCCCTCACACACTTGTGCTCTCTGGTTTGGTTCTTTCTCTATTATGATGAAAAGTCGGAACACACACACACACACTAATTCTCTGTGTTGGTTATCTTTTTCTATCTCAATAAATGGTGAAAAGTTAAATCTTTGAGGCATTGATTTCAGGAATTGGTGCAAGGGTTTGATCAAGAGGCTGCTGCAGTTGTTGTGGCCAGATTAACTTCCTTGAAAATGGAGATGGAGGTATTTTAGAATTCTACGTTCATTGAACGTCTGGTTGAATACTGTGCCCTTCTTTTGAAAAACCACCTCAACCTGCTTAATTTGTTTAATCTGTGTAAGTCTGTGTCAAAGAAAACAATATTGAATTTTTACTGTGTCGAGGGATCGTGAGAGATGGTGAACTCAAGATGATTGCATATGTGGTTTTAGAACTGGTGATCTTTGCATGGATTCAAGTCTTATTTGTGAATGGAAGAAACCGTAAATTTGTCTTGGACTGCAAAATCACATTTTGTCCGAACTTGCATGCATGTAAGATCTAATGTAACCAGGTTTTATGCTGGGTTCATTTTTTCTTTCTTTCTTTCTTTCTTTCTTTTTTTTTTTTTTTTTTTGAAAGAATTATTTTCATTATAATGAAAAAAGGTTACAAGGAAACTTAGTCCCTTGGGGGCTTTTACTTGCTAATTCCTTTTCAAGAAAGTAGCTACCACTGCCCATCCTCTTCCTAAAGAGATGACGAAGGATTTTTGTGGAAGGACAAATGTCCAAAGAAGTTGTAAATCCTCCAATGGACTGCCCTACTTTGACATTTGGGTGCAATATTTGGGGAAGATTCCCCTCGTAATGCCCTTCCCCAAGTTCCTGTGTTGTTTGCAAAATCCATTTGGACCTAGCATTTATTATTTTCTTGTTTCTTATTGAGATAGTTGTTCTGGCGCCTTTTGTACTTTTTGGCATTAGTTAGACCATGCTATGTATTATTCCTTGGTTATTGACAGCTTGAAAATATATCGTTGCATATTAGTTATAAAAAAAAAAACATGTTTTAATGCTTAAATAGTTGTCAATTTTGAATATCTTCTAACCTTCCAAGTGCTTTAAGTGTGCCTTCTAATTGCACTCGGTCCGTGAGTTTTTGAAGGACGAAATTGCTTCCTGCTATCTAGGTTTTGTTACTTGCTGGTTTAATTGGTCATTTGTTCTTAATTATATCTCCAAAGTTATAAGTTACCTTATGTTAATTTTACTCTTATCAGGAGGGATTTGATGCTATTCGATGGTTGGATCGATCCTTGATTCGCCTCTGTTCTAAGTTTGGTGATTATCGGAAAGACGATCCATCTTCCTTTACTCTAAATCCTTCATTTTCTTTGTATCCTCAGTTCTTGTTTAATTTGCGGCGTTCACAATTTGTTCAGGTATATACATCTTCTAGGGTATCATTCTTGAGATTGTTCATATGAACATGATCCAATGGAAAGATGATTTGCATTCTTTGTTTGGATACTTGTGATCCTGTGCAGGTGTTTAACAACAGTCCAGATGAAACTGCATATTTTAGGATGTTGTTAAATAGGGAGAACATTACAAATGCTGCTGTGATGATCCAACCGTCCCTAATATCGTACTCGTTCAATTCACTGCCTGCACCAGCGTTATTAGATGTTGCTTCCATTGCAGCTGATCGTATTCTCCTGCTAGATTCATATTTCAGTGTTGTCGTATTTCATGGGATGACAATAGCTCAGTGGCGTAATATGGGATACCAAAATCAGCCGGAACACCAAGTTTGTGCTTGCTTAATCAATCCCTCTACTACTACTACTACTGTTGAAAGTCGAAATTTAATAAGTTCGTTTTTTAATTTTTTTTTTTCAAAATTTGATTTTATAATTACCCATTTTAGAAACCTTCGACCATGTATGAATATTCTATCTATACCATGTTTTTTGTTTTTAGAGAATAAATTTAAAAGTTGATTGTGTTTCTTGCACTACGGTAATTTGGTGGTTCATAACGGGTGTATCAGCCATGTCTTCCATTTAATCAGTCTAGCGTTCTTTTTACAGGCATTTGCACAGTTATTACAAGCTCCTCATGATGATGCCCAAATTATCATTAACGAACGTTTTCCAGTACCTCGTCTGGTTGTCTGTGATCAGCATGGCTCTCAGGTTATTTTCTTAATATGTACCTTTGGGTTGCACTACAGCAAAGATGATTACACAGAAGCACTAAAATACTATTATACTTCTTTTCTGCTTCCACTGTCATTATTTTTTTAGGCTCCTAGCTCATTTTTACTAAGTAGTACCACACAGGTTTGTTTTGCATGTTTTGTCCCTTTCTAATCACTCAAAATTCACTTATAGCACATGGCTACATAATTTTGATGCTTAGCTCGATTATTTTCCAACCGTTCTGTCACTAATAAGTCGTTTATGACGTGTGAAGCATAAAAGAAAAAATTGATGGTTACAAAAACATTATTTCTCTAATGTCTGCAATGGGTTTTTCCATCTGTTCCAAAGGATTGTTTGTAGATGTTGGTTTATTTGATAAATACGTATGATTGTGGAACTGAATGAACATTCCATCTGAAGGTTTATATTTTATTATCTTGATTTTGTGAGCAGGCTAGATTCTTACTGGCAAAGTTGAATCCATCCGCAACATATAACAATGCTCAAGAAATGGCGGCTGGGTCAGATATCATATTTACTGACGATGTCAGCCTTCAAGTTTTCTTTGAGCATCTTCAGAGGTTGGCTGTCCAATCTTGAGAATAGATAGGCTTTCTTGAGGCTTTTATAGTAAAGATCCGATCAGTCTTGCTGTGGGAAAAATTCACTAAGGGAGATGTATATCTGGTCTTGTTGACGTCTTTTCTAGTCTTTCCATTATTTTCCAAGTTGAGAAGCCAATATTTCCCCCACTCTCTCATTTGGAGAATATTTGAGAACACTGATAAAATTCTTTTTTCGGGCGACATTCTCGGTCGGCATTGCAGCCTAATAAAGGGTCACAAAGGTCACTTTAGCTTCAAGTTACATGAGGAGACAAAAAGGAGAATGTAATTTAGAGGAATCCTTCAACAGCTTAGACATTTGTGAAAGTCATTCTGTTAGTAATTTTGGTTCTTCAATTTGTTATTTTGTATTGAGGTTAGACCACAAAGTGAGTATTTTTTATGAATCTCCAAGTAAATTATAAGGGAGTTTAGTCTGAAATTGCACCTTTATTTATGAAAGACACACCTGTTGGTTATTCAATTCTATTAATGGGGTTATGAACTTTTTGATTTCTATCAGTTATTCAAAAATTTTAGTTTCATGCATCAATTTGATCCAATTCTGCTAAGTTTGTGTTCATTGAGCCATGTTGAATATGGCACAAAAAGCAAAGCACCCTGAAAAGTTCATACAGCTAAATAACATTCAAGCCAGTTCTGCAACACTCTACACTACTAATGCACTGATGAACAGCATACAAATTGAGCCCAATATGGCTTCCCTTTTCTCCTTTCTCTCCGGATGTCTGATGGATACCTTGCAGGAGAGTTCCATTCATTTGGAATCTCTCTGTTTCCCAACTGTGAGGCAGGCGATCTCGGCCGAGTAACGGAGCCGACTGTTGCGTTGACCACACTATTTTCTGTCGAATTTTCGTCTTTCTGAATCATGGAAGCCAGGTTTTCTTTTCGTGTTGGTGATGATTTCTGTTTGTTTTCGAGTGCAGCATCATCCAAAAGGTTCTTGAGAGCAGTGTGTGGCTTCCCTGTGCTCCAGTTTGTTACCTTCGCTATAACTGCCTCGTTCTTCTTTCGTCCCGGTGAGTCCTTTGCAACGTGAGTGTACGAGGGAAACCACCCAGCCTGCAGAGATGCAGGATTTCGCTGCTGTTGGTTTTCGTCGGTCTGGATTTCGGAAGCGCCTGTGCTTTGGATTCCTCCACCTTCAGGTTCGACCAAGGTCATAAAAGATGGTGGCTCGAACAAATCACATCTGTCGGAATGTTGTCTCTTGGTTGCAGCTTCCATCCTCTCCGAGTTGTTTCCCGCTGCTTCGGCTCGTGCTTGCAGTGTTGCTTCGCCATCAACAACAGCTGGTAAATCTGACTGAGTTGAGAGCACTGTTCCTCATGGTCAAGAAATATACTAATTATCAAGAAAGTTTCTGATATAAAAAGTACTATCAAAGTATAAGAATACCTGAGACAGACCCCCAGTTGCCTTCAAGACTGTCGGTTTGACTACTCGCATCGACCGAAGCATCGAGAAGGGATGATGTAAGCTGCGGTCTTACGTCGGTTTTCACAGTATCATCTTGCCAAGTTTCAGAAGTAATTCTCACACCTCCAACAAGCTGGCTCACACTGCCATCCCGAGGAGCGTCTGATCTTCCCGTGACAGATTCGTTACTGACAGAAACCAAATTCGCTTCTTTGTTCGAATCGACATCGGACGAGTTTTGAACTGCGCTAAAACCTGCAACATGACATGACTGATCATCGCCATGATCGTCGTCTTTTACACTTTGCTGAGCATCTGAAACTAAATTAATTCCGAAACTTTTTGTGTCTGCGTTTTCGGTCCCAGAAAACTTCCTAGGAGATTCGTTTGCTATCTCTTCAGCAACAGCACGACATCTATTCTCTCTGCTGTTCGTGTTAGATTCAAGCATCGTGGAATCGATCCCTGTTGAAACCGTTTCCTCTGGAATATAAATTTGCGCCATGTCCTCTGAATGTGTTCCACATGCTCCTGCTTTGTTCTCATCATCAGCTCGAAGAACTCCTCCGTTTCCCACTTCATTGTCGTCGAGTTTCTTTAGATTACCTGTTGGTGCAGCTGAGTTTTCATCGAAAACGACATCGGTAACATTTTCAGAAAGATTATCGAGAGAATGCATGGAAGAGGCCACTGGTTCAACTTCTGGTGAAAAGGAGGCTGATGGAACACTATCAATCCCAAAATTTGCAGCATCACTTAAGTTTCGACTCTTATCGTGCTTCTCGTTTTCATCGAGTTCACTCTTAATCTCGGTTGCATTCACTTCTTTAACGGGAATTTCTTCGACTTCCTCGTTGCTATTCCTAGAACAATCAGCTCTCACATCAACAGACACATTCTTGACTCCAGTGTCAAAAGAAGCTACTTCCGAGGCTGGATCAAATGGCTCGGCCTGGGAAGTCTCACGAACGGGATCCTTAAAATTGTCTCCCGAACCACCGACTCCTTCATGACGATCCTGTACAACATAATCAGTTAACTTAAGATCCTTATGGTCCTTTGAATCGTCGACTAAAGCCTCACGACGCTCTACAACGTTTAAGTCACTCGACACAGAAGGCGGAGGCACATTGTCATTCCTTTCTTTTATTTCATCGGTCTCGAGTAAGATGTGACAACTGCAAGACTCTAGATCGTTTCCATTATGTGCAGTGGGCTCTTTAGGTATTTCAATGGTTTCTTCCATCTTCGATACTGGCTCGGATTTATCATTATCCATTCTTCCCGGTGGTGCAGCAATTTCTGCCGAGTTTTTAAACGAACCGAACCCCTCATTCTTCTTTTCATCATATCTTGTATCAGGAGATGGCAAGGAGCATCGAGGCACGTTTTCAGCACGATGAATGTTCTTTTCTTGTTGCAGAGGCACTATAGTTTCGGGTTCAATCGGGTTCAAGTCACTTGCAGTAGTCGTATTCATATGATCGTCGTGGAGAACCACAAGTTCTTGATTAAATTTGGTTTCCTGCTCAGTTGAAGAGATGAACAGAGGAGTTCCTAAATCAGTCACAAGATTCATAAGTTCTTGATCAACTTTGGTTTCCTGCACATTTCCTGACCGATCGATAGCGGTTTCTGCAACAATCGAATCCTCAACCTTTTGATTTTCAGTTGAAGAACACGACAACGGAATTCGAGAGTCAGTCTCGATATTCAAAAGTTCTTGATTAATTTCGTGTTCCTGCTCGCTTCCTGACTGATGGATAGTAGTTTCTGCAACAAAAATTGTAAAAATAATTTGAAGAACATGAAGTAGAACAGGATTTCCCAAACAGAAACCAGTAAAATGAGATTGCATTTTATTTTGCAAAAAAAACAGGTCTCTTTCGCTCTCGTTACACTATTCGAAACTTAGCACGGCATTGCTGCATGAACGACGAGTTTATCTAGCCTTCCCTTCAATGATTCAGAAGTTTTCCTTTTCCATTATTGTTGTAACAGTCCAAACCCACCGCTAATAGATATTGTCCGCTTTGGCCCATTACGTATCGCCGTCAGCCTCACGGTTTTAAAATGCGTCTACTAGGGAGATGTTTCCACACCCTTATAAAGAATGCTTCGTTCCCTCTCCAACCAATATAGGATCTCACAGTCCACCTCTCTTGAGGACCTTCACTGGCACGCTTTGTTCCCCTCTCCAACTGATGTGGGATCTCGTAATCCACCCTCCTTGGGGACCTAGTGTCCTTGTTGGAATGCTTCGTTCCCCTCTCTAACTGATGTGGGATCTCACAATCCACCCTCCTTGGGGACCCAGCGTCCTCGTTGAGATGCTTCGTTCCCCTCTCTAACTAATGTGGGATCTCACAATCCACCATCCTTGGGGACCCAGCGTTCTCGCTGGCATGCTTCGTTCCCCTCTCCAATCAATGTGGGATCTTACAATCCACCCCTCCTTGGGGACCCAGCGTCCTCGTTGGAATGCTTCGTTCCCCTCTTTAACTGATGTGGGATCTCACAATCCACCCTCCTTGGGGACCCAGCGTCCTCGCTAACATGCTTCGTTCCCCTCTCCAATTGATGTGGGATCTTACAATCCACCCCCCTTGGGGACCCAGCATTCTCGCTAGCATGATTTGTTTCCCTCTCCAACCGATGTGGGATCTTCAATCCAACAATGGCAATGAAAGACCATGAAACACATACGAAACTGACCGACCATAAACAGCTAACAATATGACCAGACAAGCGAAAAAGAACGAGATAAATTGTCCCGAACATTAAACTTACCAAAGACTTCTGTGTCATTCGTAGCTCGGGAGCTATTCATTTCATCCTCGGCCACCATCTTCGACATGCTTTCCGAATTCAAAGCATCTCCCATGGATTTGTTTGGTCCTATGCCCTCTGAAAACTCTGCAACAGCATCGGAAAACACTTCATCTCCGGATTCCTTCGATTTTGTTTTCGTTCCATCGACGCCATTGTCACTGCAACTGCCTCCCAGGACTTCTAGACCTAGCAGCATTTACTGACATAATTAAAAACATCTTAAGGCACAGCAGCTTTCATTACCACAGGCCCCTCTTTTCCAACACAAAAGATAAATGCAAGCAAAAAAGACAGAGAATAAGTGTAACTTAAGAATCCATAGCATAACTTTTTATGAACTTTCCTACTTGGACCGCTAGCAAACATGGTCCTCTTTGGACTCTCTTAAGGTTTTTAAAACGTATCTACTAGAAAGAGCTTTCTACACCCTTATAAAGAATGCTTTGTTCTCTCACAGTCCACCCCCTTCGGAGCCCAGCATCCTCGCTAGCATTTGCTCCCTTCTCCAATCGATGTGAGACCCCCCAATCCACCCCCCTTCGAGGCCCAGCGTCCTTGCTTGTATACCACCTGGTGTCCACTCTCTTCGGGGCTCAGCCTCATTGCTGGCACATTGCCTGGTATCCAGCTCTGATTCCATTTGTAACAACTCAAACCCACCGCTAGCAGATATTGTCCTCTTTGGGCTTTCCCTCTCGGGCTACCCTACTGAAACGCGTCTGCTAGGAAGAATATTTCATTCTCCTCCTCAACCGACGTGGGATCTCACGTACTCTGTTCTATACCTCAACTTTTATCCCTATATTTCCCAAGTTATTTCAATC
Source organism: Cucurbita moschata (assembly GCF_002738365.1). Lineage (NCBI taxonomy): Eukaryota > Viridiplantae > Streptophyta > Magnoliopsida > Cucurbitales > Cucurbitaceae > Cucurbita > Cucurbita moschata. Next base: position 60,937 of record NW_019268517.1, read on the forward strand.
CTTATCATTAGTTTTCACAAATCATTTAACAAGAACATAAAGGAACACCCAACCTGCTAATTCTCCCGGTTGACCACTGATGCCATGTTTCCATTAAACAACTCACAGAAGATTAACAACAAGCACTAGAATTGCTCTTTATCCAAAGTTCAAGACAATCAAACAAGGCTTTGAAAGCCCAGAAAGCAACAAAGAACAAACAAGAAAGTGCAGATAGCAAAACTATAAAGAATACAGTGTATGGAAGAGAGTTCTCACTGGAACTATTATGATAGCCATCATTATCTGAAACAGTCAAAAGGGTATTAGCCTCAGACTCAACCAGCTTGAACCCTTCAATGGTTCCACAAACCCTCTTGTGAGCACGCCTACGTTTAGCACTCGGATGAGAGCTAGAAAAGGGCCATCCACATTTGTTGCAAACATGAACTCCATGGCTCTCCTGCCCTACAAAACCCAACAAAACCCTTAATCAAAAACAAACCCAACAACTAATTTCCAAAACCCACAAAAACCCAAATGCCCAATCCATTATAAACCCCAAAATGAACACAAATCACCAAGCAAGCCAAGATTTCACCGCCAATTTCAAGAACAAACCCCAAAATTCTAGAGGGAGTTGGCTACTTACTCTGATCTCGATGCTCCATTTCTGAAAGCGAGAAAAGATCCGAAGAAGAAGCGAAACGAAGAGATTAAAAAGAGGGAGAATCATTCATTTGGGAAAATGGGAATTCACTATATTTGTTTCGAAAGGGTTGAAAAAAGGAAAGGGAAACAGGGGGCAATGGAGAAAAGTCCAGAAGTGGGGTTTTGAGAAAAGGGGTTGCGGGCCTTGCGGTCAGTGTAAACAGTGAAGGAGAAACTAGCGCCTGCGACGGCTTACGCTGTGTAGCCCTCCATGTGCTTGTGCTCAACCTTCTTCATTTCATACCATTACAAAGGGCAAAGGCTACCGCACTGACGCTTTGCTGTGGAGGAGTGATTGTGTGTATCCAAGCGTATGGAAGGGACTGTGGAATCGTCTTCTCGAAGGGGTCACGTTTGTCTCGAAGTACAGCCGTACGTGTGCGTGATTTTGTTGTCCGTACAACGACATGACCACCTAACCACCGCCATGGTAATTATATATATATATATAATTTAATAAAAATAACTTAATTAAAAAATACTCTTAAATTTTAAAAAATTTCATAATATTCTTAAAATTTTATTTTAATTTATATTTCATTATTTTTTAAAATTTTAAAAAATTTAGAGATATTATTGAAATTTTTAAAATGAGACGGTAAAAACGTAAAGAGTATTTTTTATTAATTTAGTTAAAAAAAATTACCATTTTTTTTTAATTTTTGGTTTAAATATATATTTTTTACTGAAATCTTTTAAAATTATATATATATATATATATTAATTTCTTTTTATTGTTTGATCTCTAAAAAAAATAAATTTAGAAAAAGACAAGCGGGAATCATTGATTTGGTTCGAAACATTACCGTTTTGTCGAATCACATGTGGCCGTGAGGCGACAAAGGTACCCACCAGGGGACAAAAGCATTGTTATTTATTTATTTATTAATTTCCATTAAAAGTGATTTTCTATTATTATTATCATTATTTTGATGATGATTCTTATGAAACCTTTGACAAATCTCACCAAACAAGACACCACGTGACAAAGATGTTTTTGGATTATGAAGCTATTTTTATAATTTTTTAACCTAAAAATAATAACTTTCTTTATTTTGTACCAAAAAGTCCAATTAATTGAATTTTAAAGAAAAAAAAAATTAAGGGTACCGTAACACCCGAGTAAATGAGAAGTACATAAAAAAACCGAGACTCGAGAGTCATACTGAGAATAGGATGACTAAGAAAGACTTAAAAGAATTGAAAGTTATTATCTATACAAAAATGTGCATCGTCCCGGCAGATTTGATTTGGGCCTAACTAAGTAGGTTTAAAGCTTGTTGGGCCTAGGCCCAACTCTTCTAAACACATCTTTCCTAGGCTTAGGCTTTGGACTATTAAAGGGCCTAATATTTGGGCTTAATGCAAAAAAATGATCCTTTTGGGCCGAGTTAACCATCCACACAAGTCCAATTTCTTCAACTTATTTCCTAAGAAATAAAAACTAGAAAACTTCCCAAATTTATATATTTAAAATATATTATAGACAAATGGATTTTAAGCTCGGGTCGATTGGGTTGAGTTGGATTTGGATTGCAACCCTATTTTCAAGTTGGTCGATTAATTGGACTCATCCAACTAAAGTAATGTTTGTTGGATGATGAAAGTCCCACATCGGCTAATTTAGAAAATGATCATGGGTTTATAATAAAGAAATACTATCTTCATTAGTATGAGGCTTTTTGGGTAGCTCAAAGCAAAGCCATGAGAGCTTATATCAAAGTGGATAATATCATATCATGGATTTATAATCAAAGAACCTAAAACCGGACAATATCACAATGGAGAGTCGTGTTTTTCTAAAAATATGAAAACTCCTGGTTGTTGGGAGTTTAAAAAATGGGTGAATTTCCGGTGGTTTCCTCGCACATAAATATTAATTAGAGTCACTAATTACCTTTTCTTTTTCTTATTGACTTTTCCACGGACGTTCTGGAAGCTGACTTGAAGTCGTCCTCCTCCTTCCACGACGGAGAAAATGCAGTTCCACGCCAGTGAGAAAACCAGCAGAGTTATCGCCGAACAGTCGCAGAAATGGCCGGTTTCATCTCGACATTTGCAGTGCAGGAGATTCTGAAGAAGGCATTTGGTCTTGCAGCCGAGCAAATTCATCTAGCCTGCCATTTTAAGACGGAGCTCTCCAAGCTCTGCACCTCTCTGCACCTCGTCAAAGCCATTCTTCGCGATGTCGATCAAGCGAAGTCCGATCGAGAATCGTTCATGATTTGGGCCGCTAAGCTTCAGGGTTTAGCCATCGATGCCGAAGTTATAATGGAAGAGCTCTCCTACGAGAATCTTCGGCGCCAAATTGACGTCAATGGAAATCCCAAGAAAATGGTATGTGATTTCTTTTCATTCTCTAATCCCTTGTTGTTTAGGTTGAAAATGGCTCATAAAATTAAAACCATTACCCAAATTTTGAATGAGATTAATGTGGAGGCAAGTGCTGTGGGGGTTGTTGCTAAAGTGAATGAAAGGGTAACGAGTGCTAATAATGGGCAAATTCCAGAGACTGATTCATTTCTTGATGAGTTTGAGATTGTAGGAAGAGGGGTTGATATATCAAGAATAGTTAGCATAGTTCTTGACACTACCACACACGACAGGATCTCTGTCATTCCTATTGTCGGGATGGGTGGTCTTGGAAAGACAACAGTGGCTAAAGCAGTCTTTAATCATGAGCTTGTAGAAGCTCATTTTGATGAAACAATTTGGGTGTGTGTGACTGCAAGTTTTGATGAGAAGAAGATTTTAAGAGCAATTTTGGAATCTCTTACGAACTTTCCAAGTGGTTTGGATAGTATGGATGCTATACTTAGAAGATTACAAAAGGAGCTGGAAGGGAAGAGGTATTTTCTTGTGCTGGATGATGTATGGAATGAAAATTTTGAACTGTGGAACAATTTGATGAGTCTTTTGCTAAAGATTACAAATAGTGTTGGGAATAGAATTCTTGTGACAACTCGGAGTGAAGAAGCTGGAAAAGTCGTGAAGACGTTTCCCGTTTATCGTTTAGCTAAGTTATCAGACGATGAATGCTGGTCGATATTCAAGGAAAGAGCGTCCCCAAATGGTCTACCACTGACTCAAGAGCTGGAAGTTATGAAGAATGTGCTTGCTGAGCAGTTTGGAGGCATTCCATTGGTTGCAAAAGTCGTGGGAGGATCCATACAATTTAAGACAAGAAGAGAGACTTTGTTGATGTCAACATTGGAAACCCTGATTATGAATCCGCTACAAAATGAAAACGATATCTTGTCTATCTTGAGATTAAGCGTGGATCATTTGCCGAACTCGTCGTTGAAACAATGTTTTGCCTATTTTTCAAATTTTCCAAAGGGATATAACTTTGAAAAGGAACAACTAATCCAATGCTGGATGGCTGAAGGGTTCATTCAACCTTCTGATCAAGCAGGCAATGAAACCATGGAAGATATAGGAGACAAGTACTTCAATATCTTACTAGCTCATTCCTTATTTCAAGATATTGTCAAAGATGAGAATGGTAAAATCACTCACTGTAAGATGCATCATCTTCTTCATGATCTTGCATATTCTATCTCAAAATGTGCAGCATTCGGTTCAGATGTTATTGGTTTAAATGACAACGTTTCTCAAATTCGACAATTATCCTTGATTGGTTGTGAGAATAATGTACCTTTGCCTTCTATAAGGAGTATGCGGAACTTACGTTCTTTGTTCTTGGACAGAGATGTCTTTGGCCACAAGATTATAAGTTTCAAGCGCTTGTGTGTTCTAAACATATCGCGATGTGAAATCCGTAGCTTGCCAACGTCGATCGGAAGGTTAAAGCATCTACGGTATCTAGACGTTTCAAATAATATGATAAAGGAACTTCCAAAATCTATTGTTAAGCTTTACAAATTGCAAACCCTGAGGCTTGGTTGTTTCCATGGAGAAGCCCCCAAGAACTTCAGGAAACTGATCAGCTTGAGACATTTCTATATGGATATTAAAAGACCAACGAATAGGCACATGCCTTGTTATCTAGGTAGGTTGGTTGATCTTCAATCCTTGCCTTTTTTTGTTGTTGGCATGGACAAGGGCTCTCATATAGAAGAGCTTGGATATCTGAGCCATCTCAGAGGAACATTAGGGCTTTATAATCTTGAGTTTGTCAGAAACATGGGGGAAGCCATGACAGCAAAGTTGGTGAAAAAGGAAAAAGTGTACAAATTGAAACTATTATGGAGTGATCAAAGAGAAGTTAGTGATGATCATGACACTGCTGTTTTAGAAGGACTTCAACCACACAAAAATCTCCAATACTTGAAACTTGAGAACTTTATGGGAGAATTCTTTCCAAATCTTACTTTTGTTGAAAATTTAGTGAGGATTTCTCTGAAAAACTGTAGCAGGTGTCGAAGAATCCCGACATTTGGACATCTGCGTAATCTTAAAGTTCTTGAGATTTCTGGATTGCACAACTTAAAAAGTATAGGGACTGAGTTCTATGGAAATGAAAATGAAGGGAGAAGTTTGTTTCCAAAGCTGAAAAGATTTGATCTTCTGGACATGGAGAATCTGGGACGTTGGGATGAGGCAGCAGTTCCGTTGCACGTTGCGGTTTTCCCTTGTATTGAAGAGTTAAAAATTCTTGACTGTCCGAGATTAGAAATTGTTCCTGATTACTTCTCGACTCTCAGGACGTTAGAAATCGACGATGTTAACAACCCAGTTTCGCAGAACACTCTGCAGACATTTAAGCTACTTGGCATAATACACTCAGGCAGTCTGAGTGGTTTGCCTGAGGAGCTATATGGTAATCTGTCATCTCTCGAGGAGTTTAAGGTTTGGTATTACCTTCACTTGAAATCCTTTCCGACCATTGAGTGGCTCACTGATCTTCTGAAATGCAAGATTGGATATGACACAAAATGGACAAGTAATCAAGCTGAAGAGCTAGAATCATACATGTCTGTAATTGAATTGTCTATTGTCGGCTACCACGATCTAACGTCGACCCCGGATATAAAAGCATTGCAGAATCTTTCATCTTTGACGATCACTGGCTTGAGGAACTTGCCGAAAGGATTTCACTGCCTGACTTGCCTGAAAAGCTTGTCAATTGGTGGGTTCATGGAAGGGTTTGATTTTAGGCCTCTTTTACACCTTGAATCTCTTGAAAATCTAGCATTGATAGACTTTGGCAGTGCAGAAAGCACACTTCCAGGCGAACTTCAGCACCTCACTGGCTTAAAGCATTTGAAAATTGTTGGCTTTCAAGGCATTGAATCTCTACCAGAGTGGTTTGGAAATCTTACCTCATTGGAAACTTTGCACCTTGAAAGTTGCAGAAATTTGAGAGAGCTTCCAGAAGCTATGGGTTGCCTTGCCAAATTGGAAGAACTGCGCAGTTTCAATTGCCATGAGCTCAGGCTTCGCCAAGAAGAATCAGAATGGTCCAAGATTTCGCACGTTTCGAGATTCATATCGTTCAATTATTGGGTCGATGAGTAAGTAAATGATAACCATGTTTTCAAATTATACACCCACCATGAACACTCGAACGGATACCACTCGACACAGACACGGCGACATTCTATGTATGTGGGTGAAATCTAACTTGCTGCTTTGATAATAGGGACCAACAGAGGGTTCAGTTCAAAGTCTGCCACAAGCCTAGCTAGTGGCTCATGTCAGGAACGAAGCATGGAGAACAATATTGATATGAATCAAGACATCTCAATCGATTCATGCCATGCTTTTTGTGATGAACAAAGTGGCTTCATGAACTCATAAAGGTACCCCTTCATCTCTTGTCTTTGGTCTGTTTTGAAGTCTTATACTTAAAACTTAATGATTTAAAATATTTTTTATTCTAGATTTTGAACAATAAACGAGGAATATAATAGAGAAAGAGGCTTGAAGGCCCAACCTCCTCGCTGGCACACCGCCCAGTGTTTGGCTCTCTTTGGCTCATTATGTATTGTCGTCAATCTCACGGTTTTAAAACATGTCTACTAAGAAAAGGCTTCCACACTCTTATAAGGAATGCTTCGTTCCCCTTTCTAACTGATATGGGATCTCACATGATCAATGGTATCCCTGTATAGATAATGAAAAATGATCAACGATACCTGTTTAGAAAAAATGAAGAAAAGGGTGACAAAAAAATTGAACCGTACTTCTTGGTCGTGATTTGTACGATCCATTTAGTATAATAAGAAATAATGAAAGAACAAAAAGAAAACCTCTCACCTTCACATCTTTAATTTGGTTTTAGCATTCATGATCTTTGTCTTTTGGTTTAAGAAAACGACATTCCCTTTGTCACTTTGAGCCATATTGTGTTCTTGTTGGTTCTTAATTTTTCAAAAGAATATGACTTTCCTTTCCTATTTAGTCATCATCTTTACTCTTCCATCCTTCCCTCTCCATTTAAAAGCTCACCAAAACCCACTCATAATCCCCCATGTTTAACACCACAAGTTCTAGAGATGCCAACTTTTTCTCTCAATTTCGTCCTTCTATTCTCTCTCATTTGCATCTCGGGTACGTAACTTTATTCTACTTTGCTCTTTAGTCCCTACGTTTATTTTCTTTGATGGGTCTCTTTAATTTTGTTTTTGAAATAGATTCTCCACTTCCGGGTGAGGAGTTCGAACCTCAGAACTCTTAAGTAAGGGTGTTCATGGGTTGAGTTGAGTCTGGTTGAGACATTTTTTTGTAATCCAAACAACCTTTATTAAAGTATGAACCCAACCCAAAGCAACCATAAATTCTTTGGGTTTGGTTGGTTTTCATTTATTTGAATCAAACCCAACTCAAATAAGTTCATATCTGTGAGAGCCCCACATTGGTTGGAGAGGAGAACAAAACACCCTTTATAAGAGTGTAGAAACCTTTCTCTAGTAGACGCATTTTAAAGCCTCGAGGGGAAGCCTGAAAGGGAAAGCCCAAAGAGGACAATATCTACTAGCGGGGGCTTGGGCCGTTACAAATGGTATCAGAGCCAGACACCAGACAATGTGCTAGCAAGGAGGTTGTTCCCCGAAGGGGGTAGACACGAGGCGGTGTGCTAGTAAGGACGCTGGGCCCCGAAGGGGGTGGATTGTGAGAGTCCCACATTGGTTAGGGAGGAGAACGAAACACCCATTATAATCCCAAGTGACTTGGTATATAAATTTAATTTAATCCCATTTATAGTCTCTTTATTGCACTTTGTGTAAAGTTTTTGAGTCTTCATATAGGCGCAGAGATTTCAAGCAAGATAGGTATCAACTATGGCCAACTTGGGAGCAACCTTCCACCTCCAAGCCTCGCCATTGAAATGATCAAATCCATGAAAGCCGGTCGAGTGAAGCTTTATGATGCCAACCATGAAATCTTGAGACTTTTATCAGGAACAAACCTTCAAGTCTCCATTATGATACCCAACAATGAAATTTCAGACATTGCCAACAACCAGACAAGATCAGATGAATGGATCCTAAACAACGTTGTTCCCTTTTATCCTGATACCATGATTCGGTTCATTCTTGTCGGCAATGAAGTTCTGAGCTATGCATCTGATAGGGATCGCCATGTTTGGACTGACCTTGTGCCTGCCATGAGAAGGGTTTGGCAGTCCCTCAAAGCTCAAAACTTGCAGATCATTAGAGTTGGAACTCCGGTGGCTATGGATGTTTTGGAGACGTCGTTTCCACCGTCTATTGGGACGTTTAGATCGGATATTCGACGTACTGTGGTGGCTCCGTTGCTGGAGTTCTTGAATGAGACGAGGTTAGTTTATGCTAATAGATAACCTATAAGAAGTGAGCGAAGTGAGACGGAGTGGGGATTCGGCATGGTAGGGAGCGAGGACGGAGACGGAGAATATAATCCCTGTCCTCGTCTCCTTTTAGCTAACGAAAAAAAGTTTCTCCCCATTCCTTCTCTCATTTCCTCGTTCAAATGAGATTCTCCAACCAGTTCGAATCAGGTTCGACTTTCTCCATCCAGTCCGGAATGGGTTCTACTTTCTCCATCCAGTCCGGAATGGGTTCTACTTCGGCCCCGATTAAATTGATACTTACATTTCTTGACAGGTCTTTCTTCTTCGTGGATGCATATCCATATTTTCCATGGTCAGCAAACCCCATGGATATCAACTTGGATTTTGCCCTTTTCAATGGAAACTTTGAACAGATCGATCGGGGAAGTGGGTTGGTCTATACTAATCTCTTGGACGAAATGCTGGACTCTCTTATATTTGCCATGGCAAAACTTGGCTACCCGGATATTCGTCTCGTGATATCGGAGACCGGGTGGCCAACCACCGGTGATATCGAACAGCCAGGTGCTAAAATATCACTCAACTCAAAAGTTTAAATCAATCATAGTTTGTAACATATTTAATCATTTATCAATAATTAGGCGCGAATCTCCTCAACGCGGCAATGTATAATCGAAATCTAGTAAAGAGGATAATGGCAAAGCCTACAATTGGGACACCAGCGAGACCAGGGGTGGTTATACCGACGTTCATATTTGCTCTCTTCGATGAGAACCAAAAGTCAGGGCCAGGGACGGAGCGACATTGGGGGCTACTGAGCTCGGACGGGAGTCCAAACTACGACATCGACTTGACGGGAAGGAAGTCATCGGTGGAGTACGATCCGATACCCGTGGTGGAGAACAATGTGCCATTTAGAGGAAGGTTATGGTGTGTGGCAGCGAGAGGGGTGGATTTGATGGAGCTCGGGGCAGCAGTGACCGATGTGTGCAACGGAGGAGATGGAATATGCGAGGAACTGACGCCGGGGAGGGAGTGTTATGAGCCAGTATCAGTGCATTGGCATGCAAGCTATGCTTTCAGCTCATATTGGGCGAGGTTTAGGAGCCAAGGAGGAAGCTGCTATTTCAATGGACTAGCTGAAGAGACAACTATTGATCCTAGTGAGTTAAAAATTCTCTCTTTTCTGTGTCTAAATTCATGTCTTGTCTCTAATATTGTCTCAAAACTTTGGCAGGTAGCGGTCTATGCAGGTTCCCAAGTGTGATATTCTAAAGAATGTTTTTTTTTTTTTTTTTTTTTTTCATTTTTTCCCTAAGGGAGAGATTTTTATAGCCAATTTTACATTTAGGAGATTTATTTTTGGAACTATTTTGTATCCTTTTTATATGCCTTTCAAATTAATAAAGGGAAAAAAAAAACTGAACATTTTGAATATAGTTTGATATTCATTTTCAAATTTTATGAAAAGTTAATATTATTTTAAATAATAATTTTCATGCAAAATGATAATTGTCGGAAGAATTAGCAAGTACATGACAAACTCGAGAAAGAACATTAGGAAGCTATATAGTCGTTAGCAAGTACATGACAAACCCGAGAAAGAACATTGAAAAAATGTACCGTGACTAGCAAGTGCATGACAAACTCGAGAAAGAACATTGAGAAGCTATACAGTGGCTAGCAAGTACATGACAAACCTGAGAAAGAATATTGGGATGCTGTACAGTGGCTAGCAAGTGCATGACAAATCCGAGAAAGAACATTGAGAAACTGTACAGTGGCTAGTAAGTGCATGACAAACTCGAGAAAGAACATTGGAAAGTTTCAGTAGCTAGCAAGTACATGACAAACTCGAGAAAGAACATTGGGAAGCTGTACAGTGACTAGTAAGTGCATGACAAAGTCGAGAAAGAACATTGGAAAGTTTTATAGTAGCTAGCAAGTACATGACAAACTCGAGAAAGAACATTGGGAAGCTGTACAGTGACTAGCAAGTGCATGGCAAACCCGAGAAAGAACATGGAGAAGTTGTACAGTGGCTAACAAGCACATGACAAACCCGAGAAAGAACATTAGGAAGCTGTACAGTGGCTGCAAACATTTATAACCAAACATTTATAAATAAAACGACAACATTATTACCATAAAACACGACCAAACATCGTAGCAAAACATACCTACAATCGACAACATAGTAAAACATGATTTATTTATGTAACATCGTAGCGTGGAGAAACACGGTGGTCGTGGTCATGCCACTTCATTGTCTTCCATAAGGTAAGCATCAATGTCTTTGGACAAAGCAACACATAATTGAAGCAAGCCATGGGAGTCTGGAATCCCATGGTGCAATTTTTCATATTCTAAAGTCCAATGAACAACGCTTCCCTTCTCCTTTGGGATACATTGAAGCTTAAACTTGAAGCTCTTATATTGCTGCAAAAGACATCCTTCAATGGCTGTGAAAGTGATCGAATTGTTCTCTTCATCAACCGCTTCAATTATCTCTTTGCTTGCCACAACCTTCCCATCTACAAATTAAACTCGTGTTACTGTTCCGTACACGAGCTGGGTTGAAAAAATCTCGTCAACTAACTCTAAATTTCGAGTTAGTTGGGTTGGTAACCCGAGCAACCCATATACAATTCACAACCCAATTCAACTCAACCTTCTATTTCGAGTTGGGTCGAATTGGATCGTATCATTAACATCAGTTACAAACGTTAAATATTCTTAATATCCTAATAATCTTAAAAGTAGTGTAATGTAGGGTTGGGTTGTAACATATTTTCGAGTTGGTTGGGTTAGTTGGTCAGGTTGACCTAACAAAAAAAGTATCAACCCACGAACCAACTTGAATTTTCGATTTTCGAAAATTTCAACCCAACCCAACCCAACTTTTACGTTTAGGTTGGGTAGTCTAAGTTTGTTGGATTCTCGGGTCATATGATGAGTTGTAACATATTTTCGAGCTAGTTGGGTTGGTTGGTTGGTCAGGCTGACGTAACAAAAAAAAATATCAACCCACTAACTGATCTGAATTTTCGATTTTCAAAATTTTAACCAAACCCAACTTTTATCGTTTAGGTTGGGTAGTCTGAATTTGTTGGATTCTCGAGTCATATGATGAGTTGTAACATATTTTCGAGCTAATTGGATTGGTTGGTTGGTTGATCAGGCTGACCTAACAAAAAAAAAAATAATCAACCCACGAACCGATCCAAATTTTTTATTTTCGAAATTTCAACCAACTTTTATCGTTTAGGTTGGGTAGTCTGAATTTGTTGGATTCTCGGATCATATGATGAGTTGTAACATATTTTCGAGTTGGTTGGGTTGGTTGGTTGATCTGGCTGACCTAACAAAAAACATATCAATCCACGAACCGACCCGAATTTTCGATTTTCAAAAATTACAACCCAACCCAACTTTTATCGTTTAGGTTGGGTAGTCTGAGTTTGTTGGATTCTCGGGTCATATGAACAGTCCTACAGAATAGTGTAAAGAAAGTAAACATCGAAAAAATGATAAACCATGTGAATATCTCCGGACCCGACTTTGCCCCATTCGCCTTCGAGTAGATCAACGCCATGTATTATACCTGTCGAAAAATTGAAAATATGATGAGGCCTTTGGTGAAATATTTCATGAAACTTAGAAGCTGAAGCAGTGATTTCTACATCAGCCTCCACCTTTCCAAAGAGGCCCATGGTGTGCTTGGTTCTTGGAGTAATGCATTGCTAAACATGTCTCATTTATAGAGAGGGTTTGGTTGCATAGCCATGGATCCCATTAGGCTACCACTTTGATCAAAATATGAATTATTGTAGCGTCATCCTATTTGATTATGTGAGTAGGAATTACGTGACGTTGGTTTTGACCACCGATCGAAGCTGGGAGATCTCATATCAGTTGGAGAACGGAACAGAATATTCCTTATAAAAGTGTGGAAACCTCTCTCTAATAGACACGTTTTAAAACCACGAGCCTGACGATGATATGTAATGGGCCAAAGCAGAAAATATCTGGTAACATTGAACTTGAGCTGTTACAAAAGCACACCGAAACTAGTAATCGAAGTAGAATGAAACATTCACAAAAACACACTTCTAGAAGAAAGATACTACTTTTCTTTTTCAAGTGACAACGACTATTGGTTGAGGTAGGAGAGTGTTATAGAGGAGGGTTATCCTTAAGCGTCAGTCCTGTGTTAGGGGTTATCGTCTGCATATTTATGTATCCCGTTCCGTGGTCCCCATTTTTGTAATAATACTTTGATTTTGTCTTTTGAATTCGATGTTTGTTTTTTTAAACTGCCCAAAATTTTACAATATTTTCGTTATCAATTGTGTTAGCGTTCGAAATCGAATAATGACACGAGTATCTTAATTTTCAACATATTTTTATAACAATTATGGATTATTTTTGTTTTAAATAAATCTCTAATAATCGTTCCATTACTAAGAATATAATCGACTATTATCAATAATGTGATTCTATTATTGGTAGAAATTGAATCGATATTAATTAGCTCCTCGACTATTATTGTAATTTGAATGGATTTTTATACTATCAAACTCGTTGTTGTCTGATCGCTTTTAGCTTATAAAACTGTTTTCTTTCAAATTATTTTCAACGTATTTTCTCACTCACGTTTTTTAAAACATTTCTCTCAAACGTGTCATGAAGCTCGAACATACGTTGATGTAATCCGCAAAGTCTGAATTTCTCATGACTGGCTTATTCGATGGGTTATAACAAGTGCTGCAGAGTTGTTGTCCCGCTATCGCCAGAGTACGATTGTGACAAGTGGTATCAGAATTCTAACTTTTTATTCTTTTTAATAAAATAACACCGAGAGTCGTGGTTTGATCAGCTTCATCTTAGTGAAAGATATATATTTTAACATGGAGTGTCGAGAAACCCAAATCAAAGTCTAAACGAAGGTCAAGCCCGAGAAACACAACAATCCTTATTATAACGTACATTTATTATTTTTTAGTACACACATATTCTTACAAACTTTATTCCCATTTCAAACATGATTCCAAACTTGTCTCGATCATATGACACACACAAACAGATGATCTTATTTAAACACATTAACGTAGAAACGTGTCCATATATCTTATTCTCAAGTACTCCGACTTACGCTCCACATGGCTTTTCATTACCCAGGAGATGAGCTTCGATGTCTTTGGAGATAGCAACACACAAATGAAGCAAGCTATGTGAATCAGGAATCTTCTCGTGTCGCTTTTCATACTCGAAAATCCAATGAACCACGCTTCCCTTATCCTTTGGAATACATTGAAGTATAATTCTAAAGCTCTTATAATCCTTCAAAAGGTCTCCTTCTATGACTTTGAAACATATCTTATTGTTCTCCTCGTCAATCGCTTCAATTACCTCCTTAGCTACCGAAGCCTTCCCACCTACAAGTTTAAAAAACATCAACAAAACGAGTTAAAGAAACCTAGGAAAACTCAAAAACATAAAAACACAAACAAACACAAGAACAAGAACAAGAATAAGAACAAACAATGAACATAGTTCCAGTAAATGATCGAGCCAACTTTGCCCCATTCGCCTTCTTTGAGCTGACAACCTTGGATTTTGTCTCCACAGGCCTTGGAGATTTGGTGAGGCTTTCGATGAAACATTTCATGGAACTTTGAAGCTGGGACCTTGATTTTTACATCGGCCTCTAATTTCCCACACAAACTCATGATGGCCGGATTTGGAAAAAGAAGCTAAAAATTTGAGACAAGAAAGGATAATACGATGAATGATCAAGCTTGCCTCCTCGTACGCTTAAATAAAGACACGGATTAACTCTCACGTGATATTATAATATTGAATGCAATACTTTACATTTAAAAAAAAAAAAAAACTTTAATTATATGTATATAAACAATGTAATTTTTAGTTATTATATGATTTTGGACAAAGAAAAAAAAAAAAAAAACTAGCTAGCTAATTGTATGTTCATCCATTCAATTGTAATTTGAGCATAATAATGTTTTTTTTTTTTTTTTTGTGAATTTCAATCATTTTTTTTATTAAAATTAGAATTTTTTTGGAAATATTTTGATTTTAGGAAATAGATAATCAAATTTGTTGTCTAATTTATTTTAGAATAAAGGTATTGATTTAGATGTTTGATTCTAATATTCATGTCTCATTATTCGCTCCGCTAATTAAATATTAAATGTTTTTTTTAATATGACATAAAATTAAAGTTATAACTTTATTATAGTATAAGATTAAAGCTAGAAATACTATACTGTAGCGTGCATTATCATATTATAGCTTTAATAAAAGTGTTATAAAATGTTTTCGTAGCTTTAATAACGTCAGCTGTTGAGACCTACGAAAAAAGCGGTAAAATGTCTACTATAACATTGTAGTATTTTCCTTTAGCTACCGTATCTATTATTTCTTGCAGTTTATCGAAATTATAATCAAACACCTGATTGAACAGTGGCTAAACGATTACCTTACCACATCCTAGTGTGATGTTCGATCTTTGAAATCCGTTCGATACCCATATTCGAGTTGTTATACTAAAATAACATGAAAAAATATAAAACATTTCATAAAGTTTGTTCTTTTCTTAAGCATCCATTTAACTATTATAAAAATAAAGCCATTCTTTAATTTTATTTTTATAATAGAACTTTTTGTTCAAAACTTATCTCAAATAAAACTAGGACGGGGAGATTCCCGAGCCCGAGTCGGCTAACGGGTCAATAATATAATAGGTGTTCGTGAACGATATAATCGAGTGAAGAGATTGACATCATAATTTGTTTTTGAAGATCGAGAAAGGAGAGATTGAAACCATGAACTAAAAAAATTGAAACCATAATTTTTTGTATGTCCGGGTAATAGGTAGGAGCATAGATTGTGTGAGATCCCGGGTCGGTTGGAAAGAGGAATAAAACATACCTTATAAGGGTGTGGAAACCTCTCCCTAATAGGTGCGTTTTAAAACTGTGAGGCTGACGGTGATACGTAATATGCTCCCTAAAACACGTATGTTAGGGAGAGGTTTCTAAACCCTTGTAAGGAATGCTTCGATTCGTTCCACTCTCCAACCAATGTAAGACCTCACAGTTCACCAAAATCTCGATTATAGGGTCATGGTCAAACTCAGCCATACAAAATCTCGTAACTTTGAGCACGTTCTTGCTTTCAAATATTCTCAATTTTAGAGAAACTAAAAAACATGAACATCGAAGGCAAGATGTAGACCTTGCTCGTTTTGGTTCTGCTACAATATTATCCTTCATTTCCTTTCATCGTGCTAATAAATATCGAACCTTCAATATTTTTCTCTCTCTATGTACGTATGTTACCGCTGTTTTATTAATTACGACATCATTTAATAATATTTTATTTGAAAATTTCAGATGAGATCGTATGAGATTCCATATTAGTTGGAGAGGGAAACGGAACATTTCTTATAAGAGTGTTGAAACCTTGACGACCATACGTAACGGGCTAAAGCGGATAATACCTGCTAGCGGTAGGCTTGGGCTATTGCAAATGGTATCAGAACAAGACATTATGCGATGTGCAAGCGAGAACGCTGACACCCCCAAGGAGCTGAATTATATAAGAGTGTGAAAACCATGGAGCGATACGTAACACGCAAGCAGAAAATAGACGATGTCTGTTGGCACTAGACTTGTCTTTCTATATCCAAATAAATTTAAGTTAAGTATAATAAATTGAAAATATTTAATTGTTTATATATATATATATATATATATATATATATATATATATATATATATATATATATATATATTATCTTGTCTTTTTAATATTTGAATATTCAGATCGGATCATCCATTTTCTAATAAGATGGTTTCATTTAAAAATATAATATATATTTGACTTTTATAATTGTATTTAATATAATATTTGAAATTATGTTAAATTTTATTGTAAAAAAATACAAATAATAAATAATAAATAAATAAAATATAGCATTTATTGTAATATTATGTGTGCCCATATTGAATTAAATGCCTCGTAATATTTTTGTCTAACAACTCTTTATAAATGATTGATACATAACGGGCTAAATCGGACCATATCTGCTAATGGTAAGATACTCGATGATCCTACCTCCGAGGCAGGTCGCGAGCTAGTTGACCTAGCTCTAAAGGTTTTAGGATCCTTGATTTAAGTTACACTACACGTAAAGAACGACGAGGAGGGTTGTTGATTGTACTGTTGGTCTATGACCTCGTTATTTTATTTTGTTTCCAAATTTATCAAATTTTTTCGGTAACAGTGAACTGTATTCGTTTTCAGATGTCTTAGAACTTACTTGTTTTGACTGTATTTAAAAATGTTTTAGAGTAAGATCTCGAGCAAGCTTAATTTAAATATTATTTTTTAACGATTTAAGTTCAGAAAATCCAATCGTTACGTAGATTAGAATACTATTTGCAAACTTTCAAATATTTAATTTACATCGACATTTTTACATGAACTTTATTCTCATTTCATCTCAAACATGATAGTATTTCACAAGAACTTTCCCACTCGTTATTGCAAACATGTCTTAATCATACAACACGAACAAACAGATATCATTCAAACATGGAATTACGAACATAGATAGATAGATAGAACAAGCCAATTTATACTTCATAGCACACCCGAAATCGAGAAATGTCGTGTTCATGCCTGAGGAACAGTGGTAGCTTCAGCTTGAGCAACTGGTTCTTTGTCATCCTCCATGAGATGAGCTTCAATGTCTTTCGAGACATCGACACAGAATTGAAGCAGGCTATGTGAATCAGGAACCTCATCGTGTAGCTTTTCATATTCTAAAGTCCAATGAATCACACTTCCCTTATCCCTTGGAAGACAATGGATCGTTAACTTAAAGCTTTTGTACTCTTCTAAAAGATCTCCTTCTATGACTTTAAACGAGATCATATTATTCTCCTCATCGACCGCTTCGATTATCTCCTTCGCTACGCAAGGCTTCCCATCTACGAGTTTAATAAACATCAATGAAATGAGTTAAGAATCCTTAAAAAGAACAAGAACAAGAACAAGAACAAACCGTGAACGTAGTTCCAGTAAACGATGGAGCCAACTTGTCCCCATTCGCCTTCGTGAATCTCACAGCCTTGGATTTTGTCGCTCGAAACATTGGAAATATGGTGAGGCCTTTGGTGGAAGATTTCGTGAAACTTCGAAGCAGGAGCTTCGATGTCGACATCAGTTTCCAACTTCCCTAAGAGAGACATGATGATTGGATCTTGAAAACTAACAAGTTTGAGATGGATGAACGACCAAATATGTTCTCTCTAGCACTTATTTAAGGACAAGGGTTGATCTTGAACTACGATGTATTATTGGATGACATGTGATGATTGTCGGGAGTGGATTTTACATTTTTGTCCACACCTTTAATTTTCCAAAACTAGTTGAATTTGTCACATATATTATATTATATTAATACATTTAAACATTTAAAAAAGTTTAAAAAATATATTTTTATTGATAATTTTAGATAAAAAATTATTAATATTTTGTTTTTAAAATAACCTAAAACTTTAAAAAATGATTAATAGTAACTTTTTATCTTTCCAATCTATTTTAAAATTAATATTTTTTAATATAATAAAAAGTTTAAGAAAATCACGTGTAATAAAATAAACATTTTTGTCCTAATCATTTTTTTGGTTGAATATTATTATTTGTTTTAATTATTATTATTAGTTTAGACTATTTAAATTAAGATTTTCTTTTTATTATTTCAGGGATAACTTTAAAAATTTAGAAAAAATGAGATAATAAAAAAATCTATTTGACGTTGGATGTACACGGGTTGGTTTAAAAAAGTCTTTTGGACCAATTCGAAATTTTGAATGGTTAGGTTGGTGACCCATGCAACCCGAAAATAAAACGTTAGGTTGAGTTGAGTTGTCTGTAAAAGTAGGGTATAGTTTGATTGGATAGTAAAAAAATTAATTTATCCCAACATTTATGACTTGAATTTGGTAGTTCGGGCTGGTCACGTTATCTGATCATATGAACGTTCTAGATTAATTTTTTGTTAAACCATTTAGTTCTATATAAATAGAGGGGCGTCTTGGTCATTTACTTGGTTGTCATTTTCTGAGTTGTTCATGGATGGAGCTAGAAGGTTTCTTAAAAGAGTGACAAAATTTGATTGGGTTTGATACATATCTTTTGGATTAAGACAAATAAGCCTTTTTTTCATTTCTAACCCTACAAAACATAAATAATTGAAAGGATAGAATTCCCATTTTACCCTTACTTTATGTGTATTTGGTCGATGACTATACTCGGTGTACAGTTCTTTCGGTTTTCAACCATTAATCTGACTTGGTAGCTTTAAACGGTCTTGAATTAGTCTCGATATGACCATTTCATGATGGATTAAAGTAACAAACGTTCTAATAGTTCATTTTAACACCATAAGGTTATCATGTTTGCGCTAAGGACTGGACCATCGAGAAAGTAAAAATAAATAGTTATGTTATAACAACGAACGGATCTCGATGACGAAATCTTCTTTATAATATTACTCAATAATTGAGGAATTATAATTATTTAATCATATAAGAAATTATGGATGAAGTCTTCTATAAAAAAAACATAAAAAAATATTTTTCTTCGATCATAAAGGATTCTTCAATAATTGAGAGACGAAGTCAAATAAATTAGAAATATTTTCTCAATCATTTCTTCAACAATTAATTGTTGGTTTGGTTAAAAATAGGTTTGAATTCAGGTGAATGTAGCGTTTGATTCTCGAGATTTGGTGTTGATGTCTATTTCATCCATAAAGTTTCTAAAAAGACGTTTTAGAAAAGAACTCTCGGATGTATAAATATACCCATTTTGCAAAACATGAAGATGAAAGCTTCGTAAATGTTCCAGTGAACGTTGTGATATTTCTCTCCTATTTGAAAAACGAGAGTGGTGAGTACGAATGGCATCACCATGGAAACAAGTAGATAATTTGTGAGATCAGGAGAACGAAACATTTCTTATAAGAGTATAGAAACCTCTCCCTAGTAGACATGTTTTAAAATCATAAGGTTGATGGTGAAATATAACGGGAGCGGTGGGCTTGGACTGTTACAAATGCTATTAGAGCAAGTCACTAGATGGTGTGAGACGCTGGTCGAAGTAGGACTAGACCCTCTCCATAGTAAACACATTTAAAATGTGAGGTTGACAGCGATATGTAACAAGCTAAAGCAGACAATATCTATTAGCGGTGGACTTGAGCTATTACACAATATATGTGTTAAGGATATTTAGTAATAAATTATAGTTTACCATATATATTATATTTGATATTTTATTATAAGGCAAATATCTAACATTTGCCTTATTACTATAGGTATCTTTCCATTTATTGTTATTTCCCTTATTACTATTTCCATATCCTTGTAATTTATTTGATTATAAATAAGATAACTTTCACACCATTTAGGTGTGGTGGATTCAGCAAACATTCACATGGTATCAGAACCATTTTGGTTTAGCAACCTAGATCCTTTCTTTTCAATGGCTTTTGAAATCTTCTACTGTTCTTCTCCACCACCATTGTTGTTTTTGATGCCGCAGGGGCAGTCGTCATGGCTGTCACATGCAGAGTCGATTGATTATTCTTCGGCTCCACCTTTTTGACCTCCAAATCATCCTTCGCCATACTCTGTACATACAACCTCACCTTTTCCAAACATAGCCTCTTTCATTTTCTTCCCAATTTTTCCTTCATCCTTCACAAAAACCCTAATCTTAGGATCTTCATCAGCATTCCTCTTCGAAAATATACAGAATCTCAATAAGCCCATCGACCTTCTGCAGAGATTTACCTTTGGAATCTGGGCGCCGCACTGGCATCTTCGCCAACCAAGTTGCCGCTGCCCTTCTCGCCAAAATTGGCTCATTCGCCCAATGTGGCGACTCTTCCGGCTTCAACATTGTCTTTGTCCCTTGCTCTAGGTTTCCCCTTCTACTTCTTGGGGTTAGACATATTCTCACCAGAGCCAAGTCAGCATCGTCGCTAAACGACAATCCCTCTTCATGGGTTAGACATATTCTCACCGAAGCCAAGGCAGAGCGGCGATCTCTCTACAGTTTTCGATGGCCAAGAAAGTGTTTCTCTACGCCTCCTCTGAACCAGGTTGTTAACATCTTCGCGAAAAGTGTTTCTCAACCTCTTTGAATTTTTCAGATTCAAGCTTCACGTTCGTTTAAATCCGACGCTTAGCTTGCGGTGGGGTGTTAAGGATATTTAGTAATAAATTATAGTTTACCATATATATTATATTTGATATTTTATTATAAGGCAAATATCTAACATTTGCCTTATTACTATAGTATCTTTCCATTTATTGTTATTTCCATTTATTACTATTTCCATATCCTTGTAATTTATTTGATTATAAATAAGATAACTTTCACACCATTTAGGTGTGGTGGATTCAGCAAACATTCACAATATGACTAGACGTTACGTTGATGGGTCGCACCCTACATAGTGATCTTAATATTAGGTATAGTTATTGACCAGTTACGTTGATGACCAGTTAAGTTGATGACGTGGAATCTATGACCAGACGTTACATTGATGGGTCGCACCCTACATAGTGATCTTAATATTAGGTATAGTTGTTGACCAGTTACGTTGATGACTAGTTAAGTTGATGACGTAGAATCTATGACCAGATGTTACATTGATGAGTCGCACCCTACATAGTGATCTTAATATTAGGTATAGTTGTTGTTGACCCGTTGATGACCACCAGTTAAGTTGATGACGTGGAATCCATCCCAATTGTTTATGTTAAATGCATTAATATATGGGCCTAAACAATGAAAAATGGCCTAGATGTTTATTTAGCCCAATTAGTTTATATATATATACATATATATATGTATACATATGTATATATATGTATACGCTTACGAAATATCGATTTATTAGGATTTTTTTTACAATATCTTAATAAAAATTCTATTGTAAAAAATAAAGCACAGTAGACTGATAAAAATAATTAGCTGTGGGGAATCCGATCCCACAAATTAATCCCCGTAAAAATAAATGAAGAATTTCGCATAGATGAGGAATAAAATAGGTGGCGAGATGAGGACGAAGAAGGTTTCCCAACCCGCGCCCTGGGGACATCTATAAACATAAGCTAATTTTTAAAAATTTTATTCAAGGATTATTTGTTTTGTTAAATTGAGATTTGACTAAAATTATAATTTTTATGGCATAATTTGATTTATTTTAATTTTTATAGTAATTTTAGTAATAAAATAAATTAGTTATTTATTTCTATTTTAGATAAGTGAAAAAAATAAAGGTATTGATTTAGACGTTGGATTCTAATATTGATAAGTTCATTTTGATTATTATTTAATAAATTTATTTTGGCATCAAATGGAAAAGAATAAAATAAAAACTTTTTGAATATAATTAATTAAATATTGTTTATTATTTATTATAATAATTTTATTTCTTTTGTTACTTTAAATATAATTAATTTAGATTTAATACTTACTAATTAAATAGAAAGAATCAAATGAAATACGATAAAAAGAGCCCATCAAAGTGATAGAAGCACGAGCAAGTCGATCTCTATACAACTTTGCTTTTTTCTCCTCGTCCTCCTCAAAGATTTTTGTCTCCTTCGAGCTATGTCGATGAGTTCTTGCAATGTCTCAATGACCGAGCATGGTTATGAAGATGAGCTGTTAGTGCAATCTGAGATGGGTAGAAGGTTTCTCGAAGAACAAAAGAAATATATCTCCATTGAAGCTTTAAAGAAGGATATGATAGCTTTTGAGGGTAGCAGCGGAGGCCAACCTTACCCCAAAAGCGAAAACTGTGCTCCCCCACCTCTTAATCCGTATAACCGAGGCTGCTCTAAAATATCTCGTTGTAGGTCTGATGATTGATGGGATGAACAATCCTTAGTACGAGTATGCTTGGTAGAATTTTTCACTTTTTTAACTTCTTTGTTCTCTCGTTCTCGTTCTCGTTGAGTTCTTGTGGGCTGATTGTAGTGATTTTCTTTTGAATAATGGAATTTTCATCTTTGTTTGTGATTTTTTTTTTTCGGAAAATAACATAAGTGAGATGTTCATATTACTCGATGTCTCGAGCAACCTGACTGACTAACCAATTCAAATTGTAAGGGTCGGGTTAGATTAAATTTTTTTTGGTTTAGATTTGGATGAATTTTTTAAAAACTAAAAAGAAAATAGTTTTGGTCGGGAGTTTGACTTTTTTTTTTTTTTATTTAGTCAACTCGGCTAACCCAAAAATAAGGTTCGTGGTCTAATCCAATCCTAAAAATTGTTACGAAAATTAAGAATATTTAACTTTATAAGAGATGTTAGTAATACACTGTCACTTATGAATCTTTGATATTTGAGTTTTATGTAACATATATCGTGAATAAATATGATTGTTTTAAGTAATTAAAAAAAATAAAAAATCCAACAACAAAATCGAACATGCGATTATTCCCGTCATCAATTCAACTAATCTAAAATTTCAATGATCGACCAGGTGAGTTTGTTGGTGAAATCTTCTTCTACTCGGTGCCCTCTCTTCACCAACCAGGCTTGAACTCCAATCAGTTCTTATATAAAATTTGCGTTGAATTTGACCATAACCCATTTGCGGTAAGGCCACGCTCTTTATGGAAAGTTCAAGATTGATCCCCCACCTTGAGTTCACATGCTCTGGTGGGATGATTTTTACGAAAATATTTTAATCCCGAACATTATTCCCTGAATGACCTGCTAGTGATTCATCATTTACGTTTGTTCAACTTCCTTCAACCCCTTGATGAAAACCCTAGTTTTTCGGACCCTACAGACCTCAAACCCCTCCCCGCATCCTTGTGAATGGTCTCCAAGTGTTTGAAAGCTGAACTCGAGCTTCGTAAATGGTGAGATAAATACAAAAGAAAAAGATTTTTGTTTGTATCATTCTTATCAATTCCCCAACTCGAACCATTTTACTCGCACTCAAAAACGAAAAGTCTCTCCCGTCTTGGACCGCCAGGGTAGCAACCGACGATGGTGGCGAACTCTTCGTTAAACTGGAAAATTCACCTCCAAACTCACTCACTCAAGCGACGGCGAAGACTCCAGTACAACTATGACTGCAGAAACGACAGCAACAGATAGCATACAAAATGTACCATCTTTAAGCCTTCTTATGATTTAAACATGTGCTTCCTCGATCATATTTTGTTATTTTGTAGATTTCGAGTAGTTTGAGCAAACCGTCTCGACACCCATGAGAGCATCACAATACTCAAACACGACAATTTAAGCATGTGATCGTGCAATAATAATATTAAGAAGTTATTTATACCAACAATTTGTACCTTATTTTTCAGTAGCTCAGTCATACGAACTTTACGGTGAAGAATGTTTTGCTTGAAACAATTCTATATTTAATGACATTCTGAGAATTTTTCTAAGATGTCGGTGAATGAGGACAAAACGTATCGGTAGAACTTATGTTGGTCTGTAGGGATAGTCTTTACTCTTAGAATCGAAGCGTTAATAACTTTACGGTGAAGAATGTTTTGCTTGAAACAATTCTATATTTAATGACATTCTGAGAATTTTTCTAAGATGTCGGTGAATGAGGACAAAACGTATCGGTAGAACTTATGTTGGTCTGTAGGGATAGTCTTTACTCTTAGAATCGAAGCGTTAATAACACGATCATGTCAAAACCATCCAATACCGAATCTCGTCGTAGGTAACAAAGAACCCTAACTTTTTTAGTGGCTTTTTATCATTTTCTCCACTTCCATCACAAAATCTTGCAATCATGAACAATGGATTCTCTTTACTTATTAAAAAATAATAAATAAATCGCACAATACATCATGCAAATTGGAAAAGCTTCAACCACTTTTTTATTTATTTAATTAATAAAAATATCTTAAACGTCCTCTTTTTTAAAGTTTCAATAATACCTTTTTAACAAAATTTTAAAAATATTTAAGTATTTTAAAAATAAACTTCTAGAAGTAACATTAATATTATTAAACTTCTAAAAAAAATTAAAAACTTGAAGATAATTTATGATGGGTAGATAGACAGTGTGCATCCATACATCGACAGTAATAACCTTTTTAAATTAAAATACTAGTTTTAAAATTTAATGAGTATTTTTTAAACATGAAACTAACCGTTCATGGTAATTTTTAAACTTTTTTTTAAAAAAAGTTGAAGAGTATTAATAAAAATATTCAAAATTGAAGGATAATTTTGAAATAAATTACTGACCATTTTCATCGGACCAATAAAAGTATTTTTTAAACTTTTTTAAATATTATAATTTTCGAGATAAGATTAAGAAAACAAATGGATAAAGTTCCTTTTATTCGTGTGAAAGAGAGTCTTAGTTTTCAAGCAAAGCAATAATATTTTATTATTCCGCTAATCTAAGCCTTACATGTACAAATAGTTCCGTGAACCAATATCTAGTTCGTGTCAAGACTCAATAATCGATTTAGGTTGTCTCTTAAGAACCATTGATTTATATCATAAAATTTATTTGCAGCTTTAATAATTGCAAGATCGAACGAGAACCCAAACACCTATTTCATTCGACGTTCTAGGACAAGAGCAACGAGATACTCTCATTACTTCTAGATATCCCGACGAGATATTCTTTTTGTTATTTTTGGTAAAAAAATATTTGGACCAAAAAGGGAATTTATTTAAACTTACAAAAAAAAAAAGAAATTATTAAATAAAATGTGGTTAAAAGTGTAAATAAATTAAAGTTAGGGGCATATTTTATGAGGACATGAAGTATATAGGGACCAATTTGAAATGTGTGGCCAATACCAATATGAATATAACAACCACACCACTAAGCATTCAACCAATCAAAATGTATTAATAGTGATTTTCTAGATTTTCCACTATAAATTTGATCATGACTTTTATGGTTATAAACATAAAGAATTCCAAATTATCTTCTTTCCTTTTTTTTTTTTTTTTTTTTTTTTTTTT
>NW_019268517.1:86967-132724 GCF_002738365.1 Cucurbita moschata
TTTTTTTTTTTTTTTTCTTTTTTCTTAATTTTTCTATTATAAGAATTTTTTATTTTAATGGAAAAAATAAGCATTTGGCAAACACTTCATTCTTCAATTAATTATATATATATATATATATATAAATTAGGTGGGTCGGTCGTAAATTTTGTGTTTAATAAATTTTTGATATATTTAAAAAAAATAAATTTTACGTCTAATAGAATCCTAAACTTTCGATTTTTGGTAGGTAAGGTTAAAAATTTTGAAGACCTATTAAATAAGGACGAGACAGATAACATACCAAATTATATATCTAAATCATATATCATCACATAAAATTTACTAACCTACCAAAAGTCGAAAGTTTAGGATTTTATTAGAGGTAGAATTTAATTTATTTATTTATTAAAGAATTGAATATATAAAAAAAAAATTAAAAAGAATTGAATGGTTAATGATTATTTAAAATTTAAAATTTGTTTATAAAAAAATATATTTATATTTCCATTTGGATTTTTTTTTTTATTATGTATGTTTTGAAATATATTTGTTTATTTAGTATAAAATAAAATAAATTTCCTCTACAAAGATATTTAAATATGATAGAGAAAGATTTGAACTTAATGTTATTTTAAATTAATTGAGTTTTGTTAGTTGGCTATCACTATTTATTAATTAATTTAATTTAATTTAATACGTGAAAAAACGGGTGTGAGAGGGCAACCACGTCCATTTTATTTTATTATTGATTTATATAATATTTTATTTAATACTTTTTATTTATTGTCATTTAATATATTTTTAGCCTTTATTTATATTATTTTAATTCTAATATTCAATTTCAGATGACCGTATATTTGTTTTTGAAAAAACACATATTTTATTTCCCTAATTTTATATTTTTTATTTCGTGAGTAACAACCTAATTTCCATTTAAAACCTAAACAAAATTACATTTTAGTCCCTATATTTTTATATAAGATTTTCTTTTCAAAATTTTATTATTTTTCGATTTTTTTGTTAACTTAGTGTAAAGTAAAATTAGGGTGGAAAGGACTAAATTGTACTTAGTTACCTTGTAAGGACTAAATTGCTAAAAAGTATTATTATAGGGACTAAAATGTAATTTTACCTAAAATGTAATGGTTTGTACAGAAATAGCCCAAGGAATAAACTCCACCACAATTTATTAAAGGAAAAAAAAAATTAGGAAAAATTAAAATTCTACCTAATAAATTATGGTAAAGTCTAAGCGTCGCTATCCTCGAGAATTTGGAATCTTCACCGTCGTCGTCGGCGGAGCAAATTAACGTCCATAACAACCTAGCTTCTTCCATGGCGGTTCCCGGCAACTGGAACCGGACTTGATTTTCGACTGAACATTCTCGAACTCGGAGTACGGACAAGGAATGGTGATTCCGCCTTGATGATGAAATCCGTACTCCTTTTCCGCCTCTCTCAGAAGCTCGCCAAACAGAGGATGATTGAAGTAGATCACTGGCACTAGAACTCGATGAAAATCGCCGTCGTTCTGGCCGACGTAGACGGCCAAGTGACCTTTCGGAACCGCCGCGGATTTCTCCTCCGAATCGCGATCTAACGGTACGTAACTCAATCTCCTCCTACTTAAACAGATAGATTTCGCTCCGTTCGCCAATCGCCTTCCCCAGCTTAACAGGCTGGAAATCGGCTTAACAGACCGTCCGGATCTCAACAGTGAGTATCCAGTCCGACTCCGCCGTCGTCTCCGGAGAAACCAGTTCGAAATCCGCCGGATGTGCTTGCCGAGTTTGAATCCTCTGATTCGTCTCATCGCGGCGAAAAAAAAGGACGAAATCAGAGAAAAAAACGGGAAAAAAAAAACCTAAAATCGATTAACAGTGGTGGAGATTAGGAAAATGGCCAAGGATCGGCGGTGGACATGGTAAGACGAAAGAAACTGAGGCAGATTTCAGAAAGCGAAGTCGGAATGTTCGACATATTCGTCAAAATTGCTCCAGAAGTAAAGATTCATCCGAAAATCTCAGAAAAAGAGGGAAAATCAAAATCACAGGTACAATCTAATCAGTCGATTAAGAATCAGCAACATATAGAGATTATTACAGCGTGTAATCAAAAGAAGAACAAGTACAAAATCGATTAAACAACAAGAAACAAGTAGAGATTGATATATATACAGAGTTGAGAAATCAGGATGAAATTTCTCCGAGAAAAGTGGAGATTAGAAAGCGATTAGTGTGAGGTCAAAAGAGGAGGATGGTGGACGGCGAGGGGATTTGAATTTCAGCAGCACGCCATTAGCGAGAGAGAGAAGGAACAGTCGTTGAGGAATGGGAGTGGGGATATGGAGGGATTTTGTGGGAGTTTTTATGATTTGGAAACGTGAACGTGGATACCATTTATATTATTTTTATTCTTTTAGGCCTTTATTTCCTACAATTTCCTTTTATATTATTCCTTGCTTACTACAATCTAAAGTAACCATTTTAATTTATATATAATTTCTTTTAATACAATAACTTAAAATTAAAAAATTAAAAATTAAGAATATAATCTCTATTTTTACACCCGTCAATTTTTTAGGAGCCTACCGTCATTACATGGCATAGGGTTATCTCCCATACGACACTTAAAAGTATACTGCTTATACGAATAGCTCTTTCCGAGACTAGGGCTCTTTATCATGACTTTTACTCGATGTACACCCTGATCCACTACTGCTCGAATAGCACTTTTAAAGGACAAAATGACGTCCCAATTCTTAGACCTTTGAATCCGCACGTATGAGCGGAGAACCAAGAAATTACCCGACCCCCTATATTCGAAACCATGAATAGCTCTTACCCATGTATCTCTTTTGCGACTCGGGGCTTTTTATCGTGAATCCTACTCATCGCATACCTCAATCCACTACTGCCCAAATAACATTTTGTGACAGCTCAACCCTACCGATAATAGATATTGTCCTCTTTGGATTTTTCCTTTCGGGCTTCCCTTCAAAAATTTTAAGACGGGTGGAGAGATTTACACGCCCATAAAAAAAATGTTTCGTTTCTCTCTCCAACTGAGGATCTCACACGTTTCCTACTATAGTTCGAGTCGAAAAATGGTGTCCCTCTTCTTGTCCTTTGAATCCACAAATACGAGCAGAGAGCTCGGACATTACTTGATCTCGTTCATCTGTAATAGTTACAACTATATTTTTGAAATTTTCTCGAACATGAATAACGCTTTTACTATTTTATGCATACTTTCATATTATATGTGTAACGCTTTTAATATTTTATGCATACTTTTATATTATATATTATAAAGTATGTTGACTTTGATGCAATCAATATCTGATAAGGTTTTTGTTTAATATAAAATAGACTAAGGAATCAGAAGAAAAAATAAAGTCCAATAATTCGACCGTTTCAATTTTCAAGAGGGTTAGTTGTTTCAAAGAAATTGCTCAAGTGGACACGTCATCACTCCTTC
Source organism: Cucurbita moschata (assembly GCF_002738365.1). Classification (NCBI taxonomy): domain Eukaryota; kingdom Viridiplantae; phylum Streptophyta; class Magnoliopsida; order Cucurbitales; family Cucurbitaceae; genus Cucurbita; species Cucurbita moschata. The sequence goes on from NW_019268517.1 coordinate 90,430, forward strand.
GAATCATATTTTTAAATATTTATTATATTTAAGAGAATATTTGTATCGTGAAAATATCTTTGGGGCCGATCTTTCCATTTTGCAATAATTTTAAGTTAATTAGCTCCCGGTAGTCATTTACAAGTCCACCGCTAGCAGATATTATCCGTTTTGGCTCATTACGTATCGTCGTCAGCCTCATGGTTTTAAAACGCTTCTGTTAGGGAGAATTTTTCACACCTTTATAAGAAATGTTTCGTTTCTCTTTCCAACCGATGTGAGGTCTAGTGTGAATAGGTCAAATATGGTGAAAGAATCTTCGAAAGAGAGTTGTGAATGGATCGAGCACTTGCAAGACTACGGTGTTAGTAGATTAGAAATACTTGGATTTATAAGCAACAGGGAATTTACGTGGCTTGCAGTCTTCCTCGACTACTCAACTTAGACTAAATCCGTACACTGTATAGGGGACCATAACCACGTTATACATGGGTTTCCCGTGATCTCCTTAGACTAATAACGTAAGCATGTCACACCACTATATGAGCAGCAGTCATGGCTCGTAATCAAACCACGTAATGACTATTATGCCCATAAAATAGCTCAACTATAATTGTCGTTTTATTTGTTACCCACGTAAACGAAAAAAAACGCTATTTAATTTGAAGGGTTAAACTCAAACGAGTTGAAGAACGGTCGAGAGATTTAATATAGAATGTTAGGGATTTTGATATAAAATAAAGTAATAATTAATATTGAGTAGCTATCATGCTCGAACCCTAGACTTGGAAGTTTATGTCAATGTGAAAATTAAAATGGAATAATAGTTGGAGGTCATAACACGTAACCACATTTTTTTCAAAATTGTTTTAATTAAATAATTAATGTGTGATGTTAAAAGATGGACCGTACACCGTACTTGAAAAGTATAATGGCACAATTGGTAAATAAATGGCACACGTTTCGCTATAAAACGCCAACCATTTGTACAAAATAATAATAATAATACATTTTTTCGAGATGAATTGAGTTATCGGGTTATTTTTTTTTTAATTATTTTGAAAAAACAATTTATAATACATGGTACATTAATAACTAAATTTTATAAAATTAAAATATCAAATATTCACGAGGACACGACCCATCACTGTGACAAATGTGAAATATTCTTAATTGGATTGTAACCTTATTTCCGAGGGTTGAGTTGAATTGTACAACTATTTTCGGGTTAGTCAGGTTGACCCGACAAAAAAAACATCAATTTGCAATCTAACCTGAATAAAAAGTTCAACCCGACCCAAACTGAAAAAAGTCTAACCCAATCCAACCTTTATAGTTTGAGTTGGGTAGTTCAGGTTGGTCGAGCTCTCGAGTTATACGAATACTATTTTCGAAGGTTGAGTTGGATATTTCCGAAGGTGGGTTGAATTGTAAAATTATTTTCGGGTTAGTCAGGTTGACCCGACAAAAAAATGTCAATTTGTAACCTGAACAAAAAGTTCAACCCGACCCAGACTGAAAAAAGTCTAACCCAACCCAACGTTTATAGTTTGAGTTGGGTAGTTCAGGTTGGTCGAGTTTTCGGATTATATGAATGCTCCAAGTTAATATAATTAAAATTAATAGAAGAATTAGTGAAAATTTTAATATGAAATTAAAAATTTAAGGTAAAAATTAATAAATCGGGCATTTCGTAGAAAATAAAAAAACCCTAATTTGGGATAAATACCTCAAATTTAGGGTTTCAGTGGTGAAACGAATCCGGAAGTTGAAGACGATGGCGAAGTTCAATGTGGTTCAGAAGCAGAGACGAGCTCATAAAGCTCAGACGAAGAGGGACGCCCATGGTGATCCCTTGACGAAGAAGCTAAAGATCAAGCAACAGCCTACTTATGTTTCCAGTAAGCGTAAGCGCAAGTTGATGAAGAAAAAACGCAGAGTATGGATTCTATGTGCCTGCGTTTGTTTTGTGCTATGTATTTCAATTGAAAGTATCTGTGATGCGGATTGATTGTTCGCTTTTTGTTCGATTCTTGTTCGATTCTTGCTAATTGCAGGAAGAGAAGGAAGCTTTACAGATGGGGCTGACGAACATGGAAGATGTTGAAATGGCTGTTGCTGAAGGTAATTCTTTCATATGCTATTGCTATTTTCGTATTTGAACTGTTCCTTCAATTTTCAACTTCCTGTGGTTTCCCCCCCCTAATTTCAACTTGTTGAAGGGCTCTAGGAGAACTATTTCGAAAATGTTTTCGTTTGTGAGCATTAAGTTAGTTTTCACCATGAAGCTACTTTAGAAATTGTGTTAGTGCAAGCGTAGGCCGGTCTGTTAATGACAATCATGTTTGTGATAGGGTTAAGGGGCACAAAGAAATAGAGTTTACAGTAATAAGATAGAAGTATAGGCACTGTGATTTTTGTTAATAAAGTAAAAGGATTGAAGCGAAGCCTGAGCCATGGAAGATTGCTAAGAATTCTTTCAATTGGCATATGGATTATTTAAACTAAACTTGGTGAATTGGATGTATAATTTACACTTGTGTGAGGTGCAAAAGACAAGTTAATCAAGAAAAGTGTTAAAAAAGTCTTCTCAATGCTGTGAAATGTTCTGTTATACTTGTTTCTAGCCAAAGATTCCGAACTAAAGCTCAAATGAATTAAAGCCAGAGAATATTGGATGGGAAGGTCCTTCATATTGGATGGGAGAGCTATAACAATAGGGAATCTCCTTCCCCATTTTGGACTATGCTTCTCATCTTTACAGGACGTTTCTTCACCTCTCATACTAACTTTAGAGCTAAAACTTGTAAAATGTGATTCTATCGTGCAATGTCTTGTTCTTCCAGTAGTCCTTGGGGTATCTATATCTGTATGCACGTGTTTTGTGCATAGTATCTTTGGATTCAATAGCTTCTTTGCACCTTTCACATTTTGAACCCACTTACGGCATATTTCCCACTTGTTACAAAATGCTTGTGTTTCTTGTGAAAAATAATTGAGAATCATTTGGGTGATTCACAATATTAACATTTTTGGCTGGATCCCATTCATCTGGGGAAGAAAGCAACAGAATAGACAATTGGTACTGTTATGTTTTGTGCTCGAATAATACTCGCGTTCTCCAGCCCCCCCTTTTACCCATTTTTCTCATTTTCGAGAAAACCTGTCGTATGAAAAAAATGAAAAACGAATGAGAACACCAATTTGGTGTATGGCTCATGAATTGGTCATACAACTTGATTGAACTAGTTTTCACTTGTGCCTGCTTTACTCTAAATGATAATTTTCTTTTGTTTCTGCACTGATAATAGAACTTAAAAACACCAATCGAACATCGACCAAGTTCCATGTGAAGAAGAGTGTCCGGCTTAGGCAATTAAGGAGCAGCAAAGGCAAGTGTTGACTGTTTACTGTTTCTTCTCCAATGTCTTATTTTGTACTAATCCCCTATTAATTTTTCATCTTTTTTGAATGTTAAGGCAAGAAGAACAAGGGAAAATCTTCTTCCAGTTCGGGTTCTACAGCATCAGGCGATGCTATGGTAGAGTAAAGTAGGTGACAGAACGTTTCTTTTTTTTTTTTTTTTTTTTTTTTTTTTTTTATAGTTTTGAATGCCTCTAGTTCTATTGTAAAATCATATTGGCTCGTTTTAATGGCTATTGCGCTGCAAATGTTCGTAGCTTTGCAAGAAAATGTTCTAAAAAAGATAAAGATGTAGATTGCATTGAATGAGAAGCCCATGACTAAATGCTTGAAGCTAAGATTACAGCTCCAATTGAAATCATGAGCAAACCTCAAAACTCTCCAAACAGCTCCAATATATTGTTATTATTATTACCCAACTTTTAAACAACTTGCGATTTTAATCTTTGAACCAAATTTTCTTGGTTATAGCAAGGTGGCTAACTTGATGGTAAACCTCTACTATTTGCACATCATAAGAATATTTTTTGCAGCTACTCATATTGCTTCCATTCATACACTACGGTTGTAACATTGTGTTGAGTGTTGTGGAGCCAACCTTCGGGCCCCTAAGAGACAGTGTTGTGGCACTACGACGCTATCGAGAGTGTCTCAACGTTGTTGCAAATACCCTCCAACCAAGGCGCAAGCAGGCTAATTTCGATGAAGTCAAAAACAATGTTTAAAAACAGATAACCAACGAATCTCTTTGGCTCAGTAGATGTATGAAAACATAATATAGAATCAATATTGCATACCAACCAGACCCTAAACAACTACATTTATGGGTACTTGGCGGTGATGGAGAAGTTCATTCTATTGACATCGTTCCCACGTTCTAGAATGAATAATACGATTTGATAATCTTCCATACATTTATAAATGGGACGGTTGAAATTATCGCCAAACGAATCGATCTGTCTAACAAAAAAGAAAAATCTATACCATGTATGATGGCTGAAGTGGAACAGCAGAGATCAGCTCAGTAGAACGGAGAATTACTGATGAAGCCTAATACTAAAGGCAGCCTAATACTAAAGGCTATGCAAACTAACCATGCGATTTTAATCTTTGAACCAAATTTTCTTGGTTATAGCAAGGTGGCTAACTTGATGGTAAACCTCTACTATTTGCACATCATAAGAATATTTTTTGCAGCTACTCATATTGCTTCCATTCATACACTACGGTTGTAACATTGTGTTGAGTGTTGTGGAGCCAACCTTCGGGCCCCTAAGAGACAGTGTTGTGGCACTACGACGCTATCGAGAGTGTCTCAACGTTGTTGCAAATACCCTCCAACCAAGGCGCAAGCAGGCTAATTTCGATGAAGTCAAAAACAATGTTTAAAAACAGATAACCAACGAATCTCTTTGGCTCAGTAGATGTATGAAAACATAATATAGAATCAATATTGCATACCAACCAGACCCTAAACAACTACATTTATGGGTACTTGGCGGTGATGGAGAAGTTCATTCTATTGACATCGTTCCCACGTTCTAGAATGAATAATACGATTTGATAATCTTCCATACATTTATAAATGGGACGGTTGAAATTATCGCCAAACGAATCGATCTGTCTAACAAAAAAGAAAAATCTATACCATGTATGATGGCTGAAGTGGAACAGCAGAGATCAGCTCAGTAGAACGGAGAATTACTGATGAAGCCTAATACTAAAGGCAGCCTAATACTAAAGGCTATGCAAACTAACCATGCTTTTGTGTTTCCTTTACAAACAGAACAGAACCATATCATCCAACTATCTCCTGAACATACCTGAAGATTGAAGCGTTCTAGCATACTCCATTACAATGGGAGAGCTCTTCACCAATTCCCATATCTTCACCGAGTTTTTTAACCAATCACGTTCTGAAACAGTCCTCGAAAACGACGTACCATTCATGGATAGAACCTGAAGGTAAAGGAGATTAATTAGTTAGAAAATTTTACATATATACAAAAAGTTTCAACCATTAATTTAGTCTTTGTTCTTTCATACTTCATTTTAGTCCTAAAACTTAAACTTTATCTTAGTCTTTAAACAACAAACCTTAAGCTCTATATTAGTTCTTATCGTTAATCCTTAATTAATCATTTAATAAAAAACTTATTCGTTTGAAAACCCAACAGCTAAAGTATAACCTATCAAACACATGTCCACATAGTAATGATTAAAATAGATTTGTAAGGCAAAATAAAAAGATTCGATAAGAATATTTGAAAGTTTAGGAACTCAAAAATTAAGTGCAAAAGTTTTTTTAGTTCAACGAGTAGGGGTACGGATTTGAACCTCCAACCTTTTTGTCGAAGGTACAATGCCTTTACAAGTTGAGCTAATGCTCAATGAGTTAATTTTAAACCAATACAAAGAGTAGATGAAAAAATAACAAGGTAAAAGTGAACCAAGTACCTGATCCCTCAGCTTCCACAAAGCTAAGTTAAAACTTTCATATTGGCCTCTTGTCGAGTCATCCTTGTTTCGATTTGGGATGAAAAGCAACCTTCGATCTTCACCATCTACATCTAAATTTCTGGTATCTGGAACCACAGAGGAAAGTAGTTGCTCACTTTGGACCTTGTCTCCCATAAATGAGGAGGTTTTAAAAAATTGTGCAAATGCTCTCTTTAGTTGCAAGATGTTGTGTGGAACAAGATCTGGATCCTCCACTCTGCTCATGATTTACACAAAGAAACAGAGTACCAATCAGTTATTACCATATTCCTTGAGCAAAATGTTAAAGGTTTAAGAACTGTTCTAATAGGGATTGGAAATTTTGGGTTCGGAAGGTGTGCAATTCTTTGCAGATTTTATTTCTAACTTCTAAGCTAATTCTTCTGTTACTCTAAAACTATTATCTCCTGATAATTTATAGTTTATCAGTGTGAGATCTCACATCGGTTGGGGAAGAAAACGAAACATTCTTTATAAAAGTTCAAAAACCTCTCCCTAACAAACGCGTTTTAAAAACCTTGAGGGAAAGCCCAAAGAGGACAATATCTAGTAGCAGTGGGCTTGGGTGGTTAGAAATGGTATCAGAGTTAGACACCAGGTGATGTGCCAGCGAGGAAACTGAGCCACGAGGGGGGGGGGGAGGGGGGNGGAGGGTGGACACGAGGTGGTGTGCCAGCAAGGACGCTGGGCACTGAAGGGGGTGGATTGTGAGATCCCACATCGGTTGGGGAGGAGAACGAAACCTTCTTTATAAAGGTGTGGAAACCTCTCCCTAGCACACGAGTTTAAAAACCTGGAGGGGAAGCCCAAAACGAAAAGCCTAAAGAGGACAATATCTACTAACAGTGGGTTTGGGCTTGGGCTGTTACAATTAAACTCTTTAAATTTTGAGGCTGGAGAGGACTAAGAGCGTTTTAGGAGTAAGGTTTAGGAGATCAAGATTTTTTAAACAGCAAGGATTTCATGGTTTCGTGGGGTATGGATGTGAAATATAGTCTATGCTGCTTCGCCTACTAGCTTGTGCCTTGAAGGATGTTCTTCCTTGTTATTGTTAATGGTTTCTAAGTTTAGAGGCGACCTTGTTGAAAAGATGTAAAAAAATCTTAGAAGGTTTTCACTCACTTTGCATGAACAAAGATTGGAGTAGCCATATATTCTTCACTTGCAGAAACTTTATCTTTGTGTTCCTTCTCGGATCCTACATTAGAATTTTGTGTATGAGAGAAAACAGAAGAAGATGGATCGGGCAAGCCATGTTTAAGCAAGTCAACCTGCAAAAAAGAAATAAGTGTTATGATAGAGCAACGAAAAAAACGAAGCTTCATGACATGACATGGTTAAGAACAGATGATCAAGATAAAGGTTCCTACTACTTACAGTTAACATCAAACGCCACATATTTAGATCGTGAGCTCCCTCCGATATCACAAGGACAATATTGCAAATGGACGCTAGAAGAATGCCCAGCTAAAGGAATCCTTGCAGAGTAACGGGAAGAAATTTGTAAGATCATAACTACAATGGATAAATAATTCCACACCATAATAGCATTGTTAGTGTAATCATGTGGTCAAACTCTAAAGCTCTTCAGACTGCTACCCATTCCCCCAACCCCTCCAAAACAGACAAAAGAAGGCTCTCTTTAGTGTTACCTGAATACTCATAAGTTCATGAGCCAATTCAGCAGATAGAGATTCGCCACTAATAACTGAGATGGTGGATGAACCATCTGGTCTCATAATTTCAGCTAAAACAGAAGGACTGAACACAGGCTGCAATTATCAAATTATCATGCAAAACTGTAAGTAACAAATAAAATATAAGACTAATACAAATCTCACATCACAAGAATTCAGAAGATTTATGCATCATCACCATTAGCCGGTCACTCAAGAAACAGAAATAAAAAGTAAAACCCATAAAAGAATATTGTTCCTTCACTTCAGTCACTTCAGTTTAGTTTTATGATTTATTTATTTATTTTTATTCAAACTAGCGAGACAAAGCGAGTATCCATCAAAGAGGATTTCTGCTTTCCCCCTCTTTTATGAGAAAACTAGCTTTCATCAACATTAACAAAAGTGTTACAATTTTGTTTCAATAATACAACTTGGTTTTCAAAAGTTTTAACATTATCCCCGGCCTATAAAAAAATGTTCAAAAAAACCCTTGTAGTTAAGTTTTGGATAGAAAACATTGAAATTTTGTTTCAATAATACCTTTGACCTTTAAAAAATACTATTACTAGAATATGTTTTGAAAGACTAGGGGTATTTTTGGAACATTTTAAAGTTTAGGGGTATTATTGAAACAAAACTCAAAGTATAGGGGTATTTTCTACGATTTAGCCCAAAAAAAAAAAAACCCCAGCACAAACATCCGTTGCTTGAAAGTATGTTTGTGTTATGTCACTATGCGTGCAAGGACTTATCTCGGACCATAATCCAATCTTGGCAGCTTGAAATGACTCTTACAGAAAAAAAGAGAATCTCACTTCTCAAAGTGCATCAATCACCCACTTTTTGTTCTGGAATTAGCTTCATTTCAAATCTTTGTCAAGGAAATTGAAAATGCAAAAATCATAGGCTGATAGGATATAATTGTGACTATTTAGATCATAGTATTCTCTTTGAAAAGTTGGAAAACTTAAAAATCAAGTGGGAAATAATGTATTTATCTATCCAAATACCTGATCCAGTTATCCTAAAACATAAATGGCAAAGTATATATTCACTAGGAACACACCTGAGTATCCAGAAGAATGATCCTCTCTGAAGAAATTCGTGGCTCAATGCCCAACGTGCAATGCCTAGCCATGGCTCTAACGTCTTCAGATAGAATTGGAAATGGTGGTAGCATACCTGAAACATGTACAGAAGGATGAAACTATGAATGGAAAGTACTGATGAGCAATGACGAAAATTTTGTCCATGATAAGAAACAGATGTTGCAGTAATACTTAGCCTTTAAAGCATATAAAGTTGTACTCTTCACAAGATTCTTGATTAAAAGATTGAGGACAAACAATAGAAAAACTTGCAAAATCCATAAATAAAATAATAGGATGAACACTACATTTGTAGGAGTCTTGTTTAATGAAAACACCAACTTACATGGTAAGCGCTTCAATCTAACTCCAAAATATCCCAAAATTATTCCAAAAATATCCAACATCCTAAATGCAAAATGGCATCTTCAAACAACATGATCCAGATGCTCCATAATCAGCTTTCAAAAGACTTGAAATGGCTGAAAACCATAGACGAAAATCTCTGAACAAAGTCAATGGAGTTTTCTTCTTCAATACAAAAACCTTACATTTTTTAGGGATATTATCTTTCTAGAGCTCAGTCTGGACAGGGGATGAGCAGATTAATTGGGGGCAAGCAAGCAGAAAAATAAAAGCCAAAGGAAAACACACTCAAGGATCAAGCAGCCAAAAATTTGAACTAGACAAAGACATTATTTGCTGGTCACTTAAATCTAGAAGTGAACAAAAACAGAACAAACAAATTAAGAACGTAGCATGAGAGATATCTCACCTGGAGAACTTCCATCGAAGCCATAAATCTCATTCATGATCGTCGACTTACCAACTCCCGGTGGACCAATTATTCCCACCACTTTGAACTCCGTATTCTCAGTCAAAAACTGTAGAGGAACAGTAAAGAAAATGTTAATCGTACTGCCCACCAATTCTCAAATCTCCTCCCAACCCTTAAAAACTGCAAGTGAAACCCTAGAGAGATGATATTCTCCTGAACTGTAAGGAGACAAAATGTTCCTAAACCAACTGATACAACTCTATCAGTATCATCTAACCAAAACGCCCATTTCTGCAGCTGATTAACTCTAAAACTTAAGATGATTTTGTTTCTACTTTAAACGGAGTGTAAGAGATCGATTCACTCGAGCATTTCATCAATTAACAAAAAGACTTAAGTATACCAAATTCCATCAATAAACACATTTTATTGCAACAGTTCCTAATTTCAATAGCAACAAGACGCGAGAAGAAAAAAGAGGGAGTATGTAATCGTTTACCGGCAGGAAACGGTCAATGTGGAAGTCCCAGGAATCGGAGAGAAGATTCAGGGATCCAAGTGAAGGGAGACGGGACCGAATTGATGCGGATTCGTCATCGGCGCCGGCGCCGCGTCCAATCTTGGAGGAAATTGCTCCACCGGTGACGAGGCCGGGCTTTGCCAGAAGAATTTTGGGGGGAGGAGGAGTAGGCGAGGAATTGGAAGAAGCGTTACCACCAGTAGAACCTGCCATTGCTGAGACCCTTGCAGTTCTGTTCTTCCCGGTCGCCTGATATTTATTAACCCTGTTAATCAAATTCGATCATCTGATCTCTTTTAACACAAAGTTTATATCAATTACGAGTTCGTTCGTTTTGGGTTTCAAAGATTTTGTTGATAAAAGTTCAAATTGAACAATCTCGACAAAAAATTATTTCACATTGACACCTTCTAACCCATCCATAATTTTATGAAAATTTTTAAGACTAAGTTAGCTCGTGTGGACTGTATTTGATCGTTACACTATCTTTTTAGTACATAACCTAATGAATTCGAGCTTATCTTAGCCGATAAAATATCAATTTCTTTCTCAAGAGTCAAACAATTCATCCTCATAAATCCGAGCACATCATAGCAGATAAAACATCAATTACTATTCTAAAAGTCAATGTTCAACTAGTTAAGACATATATTATCCACAAAGAAGTCAGATATTCAAATCTCTGTCACTCTAGGAAAATACATTCAAAAGATAGGCTAATAACGATTTCTTCGACATCGACATCAAAGCGTCTGTACTTTTTCTCTTCAAATGATAGATTCAATGTAAATTTTGTTTTTGAAAAAAGATGATGAATGAATGAATAATTTCCCTCTTAATTTCAAGTGAAACAAAGCTACAACTCAGGTCTAATCAACAGAAAAATATGGGCATCTGATGGCACTGTTACAGCAAACCATACAGAAGACAATGAAAAACACGAGGGATATTCAGACCACAAGGCCATGTTCACGAGCTGCATCAGCAAGAGCTTCCACACGTCCATGGTATGGATAACCACCACGGTCAAATGCAACTTTTGTTATTCCTTTCTCCAGACAAGATTTTGCTATGGCTTCCCCCACTTTCTTTGCTACTTCCTGCAATCATATATTATCCACATATAACAAAGATTTCACTTCTGAAGGTGCGGATGCGACCGTAAATTATGATGGTGTCTGTTTAGTTTCTAAACTTGTAATTCTACTGTCGATATGGCCTGCTACATATGTAAGAGTACATAGAATGACAAGTTGGACTAGTGCTCAAGGGCATAGAGATGGAACTTATTGAATAAATCTTTTCAAGCAAGGCCATGTACGATAACTAAACTCAGTGTCCATGTAAAGACATTTTGAAGGGGGCAATATCTATTAGAGGAAGTCCAAAAGGGAAAGTCCAAAGAGAACAATATCTGCTAGTGGTGAGCTTGGACCGTTACAGAAGCTGGGTAAGAATGAAAGCTAAACATAAATGAATTAATTCTTAGTTGCAGTGAACTCACAATGGTAGGGCCAGAAGTGTAGTCTAACCCCTCAGAGATTGATTTCTGCATTGTTGAAACTGCAGCAAGCGTGTGCATCTTGGAGTCATCGATAACCTGGACATAGAGATGCTTGTTGGAGCGGAACACAGACAACCTTGGCCTCTCTGTTGTTCCTTCAACCTGAGGCACAGGAAGATGAATGTACTGTGAACTGTTCTACTGTATACCAGCAAGAATCAATTGGCTCTTCTAAATATAATAATTTTGAACTCAGTGCTGTTCTAAAGGGAGCCAATCTCCCAGATTTCTCATTGACCATACCCTGTGGCTAATATTGCCCAGAGGGTGTGAGATCGCCATTTATACCCATTTGATAAAGCGAGATCTTTCTTTAACCAGTCTAGATGTATTCCAAAAGTTTTTGAGTTGGAGACAGATCCTATAGCAAAAATTGAAAATGTCACCTTCCCATGTGTTGGGTCAAGGATGTGTAGTGTTTTTGTAACAGCTCAAGCCCACTACTAGCATATATCATCCACTTTGGCCCGTTACGTATCGCCGTCAGCCTCTTGATTTTAAAACGCATCTACTAGGGAGAGGTTCCCCGCCCTCATAAGGAATGCTTCGTTTTCCTCTCCAACCAACGTGGGATCTCACAATCCACCCCCTTGGAGGCCTAGCGTCCTCGTTGGTACACCGCCCGATGTCTGGCTCTGGTACCATTTGTAACCGTCCAAGCCCACCGCTAGTAGATATTGTCCTCTTTGGGCTTCCCCTCAAGGTTTTAAAACGCGTCTGCTAGGGAGAGGTTTCCACACTCTTATAAGGAATGTTTCGTTATCATCTCCAACCAATGAGGGATCTCATAGAGGCATTTATGTGTAGAATGATCCATTCTTGTACCATCTTTAGCCTCCAGTTTTGAGAGATCAGTTACCATCCCACATTTCGACTGTAATCGATTGTGGTTCCATATATGAGGCTTGTTTCCTAACTAAAAAAATAAGTAGTATGCGGGATATCTTTCTTATCTTGTTTTGTGTTCTAGGCTCCAAACTCTGGTTTCCTATCTATTCTTTGTACAAGCTACATTTTTCTATAAATTTTAGCTTCTCCAATGAGTAAATTTACTTTCAAGTCATCTGAGGCCCAAAGCACTGTAAGTCTCCGCAGATCTTATCTTGAAACAAATTCCAATTACAGCTTTCATGAACATCATTTGATGCTGAGAACAATAAAATATTTCTATTTTGAAATTTTGACTCCCTGCAATGACAAATAAACAAGCTCATTGTTCTTTTCCCTCTTTTCCTCAATCTTCAGAAATCCAGGACCTTGGTAGTGGAACAATGACAAAATTCTAATATACAAGTACACCTCCAAGCTAGTCTAACCAGAACTTCTAAAATAAACGACGAGTTCATGAATTATCAAATCAATCCTTTGGAAGTTCACAATAAATAGATACCTAGAATGAAACAATATCCACAAGGAAGTAAAACAACATCACACACTTGCAATAAGAACCAAGAAACACCGAGTAATTCCCGGGAATAATTAAAACAAACGAAACCTAGATACCTCATTTCAAGAATAATCCCAACCTACCTCCATTTCCGGTGAATCTCCGAAAAATTTTAGGGCACAGAACAATGCGGAACAAGAGAAACGCCGAATTAGGACAACAAAGTACGCGAAGGGGAGGGAAGGCGGTAAGTTGTTAAATAGAGGAATAAGGACTCGATGATTACCTTCTTCCTGATGCGAGAATGGCGAGCAGCACGGTCCTCTCGTCTGGTGGTAGCCTTGGCTTCGATAACGAGAGAATGTCGGCCGGAACTTGAAATGGTTGACGGAAAATTGAGATGAGGAGGAATGCGAAGATTCTGTGAATAAGAGACGCCTAGAATGGAACTTCCGAGGAACGATAATGGAGCAATGGCTGAAGACATTGTCGTCCTGCTTCTCTTCTCTTCTTCTTCTTCTTCTTCTTCGAAGGCTCTACTGGTTCGTTCCTTTTCTTCTTGGGAATTGCCTTATCCTTTTGTGCACCGGTTTTTCTGTCATTTCACTATGTTAATTGGAAAATCCATGCAAATTAATAAAAATTCAAAAAAAAAAAAAGGAAAAAAATACATTTTCTCGAATTTAGGTTTTGTGAGATCACAGGTCGGTTGTATATTAGACACGTTTTACTGATGATGATACGTAACGGGTTAAAACAGACAATATTTGATAGTGGTGAGCGTAGACTACTACAGATTTTGTGTCAGTTTAGTTCGAGAAATTTCAAAAGTAACATTTTAGTTCGAAATAATTTTAAATAGTCTTGAACGGTTAGTTGATTACCGAGAAATGAAGTAATTCTTCTATGTAAAATACTTATTCGAAAACTTTGTTCAACCCTGATTAGTACTCTCGAGAGTTGAATGTTAATTCTACCTTCGATTTAAAAATAATAATACATAGGAAATTATTATATATATACATATATATATATATACATACACATACATACACATGTACATATACGTGCGTGTGTATATATACACATATACATCTGTACATATATATATATATATATATATATATATATATATATATATATATATTTTTTTTTTTTAATTTTTCCCAGAGTGAAATTATTATTTCAAGTATCAGGAAGTAGGAGTGTTCGTATGACTTAGAATCGAACCAACACGAACTGTCCAATCCAAACCATAAAAGTTAGGTTTATTAATTTTTTTAAAAATCGAAAATTCGAGTTAGTCAGTAGGTTAACATTTTTTGATCGGGTCATCCCTCAACCCAAAAATAAGGTTACTATCGGACCCAACCTACCCTACTTTTATGGTCATCCCTCAACTCGAAAATATGCCGAACCTATCCTACTTTTAAAATTATTATAAAAGATTAAGAATATTTGACGTTTATAACCAATGTTATTAATCTAATATGAGTACAATTTTTTTAAAATAATTAAACAATCCAACTCAACCCGACCCGAAAATAAAGGGTTGAATTGGGTTGTGAACTCCATTCGAATTGCTCAGATTGCGAATCTCTCTGAGAGATGTTCATAATCGACAAGATCCCGCTTTTGAAATATTAAATCAAAATCAAACGCTAATGATCAGAATACACAAATCACCGAACGGATCCGTTGAAAGAGATTATTATAATTATGAATTCATAATTGGAATAAAGTAAAGGGAAAGTGTTTGTGTTTAGATTCCTAAAAGGTAGACAGCTTGAATGCACTGTGGAGGGAGGCCTCTTGGAAGCTCCCCCAGCCCTTCAACCCAACCCCACTCCCTTTCTTTCAAAGGTTCTTTCAAGATTTAAGAGATCAAAAAGTGCCCTTTTGGAGGGCAACTATCCTAATTTATTTCAAACCCATTAGGTTCATGAACCTTTTTCTCTTCACAAACCAATGAGAAAAGAGAAAGATCAAGCTTTGTATCATTCCCTTCATTTGTTTACTTCTTCTTTTCCAAATTTTCCTGTCATGGCAAAGTTGGCAAGCTGCCATTTGTTTGCCTTAGTTTTCAAGTTCATCTCCCTTTCTTTTCCCCGTTAGCTTTTCGAGCTTAAAGGGTTCGTTTCGAAAAGAAAGTTCTTATAACAGCTCGAGCCCACTGTTAGCGGATATTGTCATTTTTTAGCTTTCTCTTCTACGCTTCCTCTTAAGGTTTTAAAACGTATCTCCTAGGGAGAGGTTTCCACACTCTTATAAAAAATGTTTTGTTCCTCTCTCCAACGACGTGAGATATCTGTTAACAGTGGGCTTGAGTTGTTACAAATGATATCAAAGCCAGACACCGAGGAGCAGTGTGTCAGGACGCTGACCCCCAAGAGGGTGGATTGTGAGATCCCACATCGGTTGGAGAGGAAAACGAAGCAATTTTTATAAGGGTGTAGAAACCTCTCCCTAAACAACGCGTTTTAAAATCGTGAGATTAACGACGATACGTAACGAACCAAAACGGACAATATCTACTAGTGGTGGGTTTAGACTGTTACAAATGATATCAGAGCCAGACACCGGGCAATGTACCAACAAGGACATTGGGCCCTCCAAGAGAGATGGATTGTGAGATCTCACATCGGTTGGAGAGAGAAACAAAACATTTTTTATAAGGGTGTGGAAACCTCTTCCGAACATATGCGTTTTAAAATCATGAGGTTGATAACGGGTCAAAACGGGCAATATCTGATAGCGGTGGGCTTAGACTGTTACAAATGGTAACGGTGTGTGCCAATGAGGACACTGGCCCCAAAGGAGTGGATTGTGAGATCCCCCATCGGTTGGAGAGGGAAACGAAACATTCTTTATAAGCGTATGAAAACATCTCCGTAACAGACACATTTTAAAACCGCGAGGATGACGACGATATATAACGAATCAAAACAAACAATATCTGGCAGCAGTACCGTTCTAATAGTTTAAAAGATATTATAGGTTTGAGTTTAGAGGTACCACTACCATAGCTAAATTGATATCAATGATCATAAAGTATATATCAATTGAAGAGATAATTGTTTAAACCTAAAAGATGAACAAAACGTATAGTTTTTTGTGTTGTTTGTTTTAGATTCATAAAAAATTAGGTTATTATAAGGAAGGTGTTTTGGTAGGCATTATTTAAACAAGTTAGGGAAGAATCATGTATGAAAAAACAAAAGAATCAAGAACAAACAAAAAAGTAGAGGACAATAATCTTTGAGCTTTTACTCTCATTTTTATTTCAATCTTAACAAGTCATATCATTCAATCCTAGCCATCCATTTCTCGGGTCAAAAAAATAAAAAATAAAAAATAATTTGTTTACGACAACATTTTTAAAAGTCGTAAGATTACTTTTGACTTTTAATACACGTTTTAGAACAGCCTTGGAACGTAGAAAATACTTTGGATCGTTGAACGAAAAGTCGACATGACAGAATTATGTTCCTTCAAACTTAATCTAAACAAGCGTGTGAGATCCCACATTGATAGGAGAGGGGAACAAAGTATTCCTTACAAGGGTGTGGAATTCTCTCCCTAATAGACGCGTTTTAAAACTGTGAGGTAGATAGCGATATGTAACGAGTCAAAGCGGACAATATTTACTAATAGTGGGCTTGGACTGTTACAAATAGTATCAGAGTCAGATATTGTATGGTATGTCAGCGAAGGAGAACTCCTAAGGGAATAAAGCATTTCTTATAAGGGTGTAAAATTCTCTCCCTAACAGACCCGTTTTAAAACCGTGAGGTAGATGGCGATACATAACGGGTTAAAACAGACAATATCTGTAAATAGTGGGCTTGGGACGTTGTTATAAATAGTATCAGAGTTAGATATTGTACGGTATGCTAGCAAGGACGTTGGGCCCCTTAAGAAACAAAGGATTCCTTATAAGGGTGTGAAATTCTTTCCCTAACAGATGCGTTTTAAAACCGTGAGGTAGATGACAATACCTAATGGGTCAAAACAGACAATATTTATAAACAGTGGGCTTTAACTGTTACAAATAGTATCAGAGTCAGATATCGTATACTATGCCAGCAAGGACGTTAGGCCCCTAGGGGAACAAAACATCAATCATAAGGGTGTGAAATTCTCTTCCTAACAGACGCATTTTAAAACCGTGAGGTAGATGACAATATGTAACGGGTCAAAACATACAATATCTATTAACAGTGGGCTTTGGCTGTTACAAATAGTATCAGAGTCAGATATCGTATACTATGCCAGCAAGGACGTTAGGCCCCTAGGGGAACAAAGCATCCCTTATAAGGGTGTGAAATTCTCTCCCTAACAGACGCATTTTAAAACCGTGAGGTAGATGACAATATGTAACGGGTCAAAACATACAATATCCACTAACAGTAAGCTTGGGCTGTTACAAATAGCATCAGAGTCAGATATCGAATACTATGCCAGCAAGGACGTTAGGCCCCTAGTGGAACAAAGCATTCCTTATAAAGGTGTGAAATTATCTCCCTAACAGATGCGTTTTAAAACCGTGAGGTAGATGATAATATGTAAAGGGTCAAAACAGACAATATTTACTAACAGTGGGCTTGGACGGTTACAAATAGTATCAGAGTCAGATATCATATACTATGCCAGCAATGACGTTAGACTCCTGTGGGAACAAAATATTCCTTACAAGGGTCTCGAAACCACTCCCTAAGAGACATTGTGACAGCTAAAACGAGTGGATGAAAATGTAGGAAAAACAACCTACGTCCCACTCGACCTATCAAAGAGATGTCAACAACGCTACTAATGTCGGGCGACATCATACGAGTTAACGAGAATAAAATATTTCCGACACGACCGGGAATAATTGAAATCAACCCTATTTCACGTCATTTCATATAAAAAAAAATTAAAATTTTATCTTTAACAAGCTGTCACAAAAGCAAACCCTGTTCATCTTTCCACTATAAAAACTCATGCAACCTATATTCTCTCCCATCGTGATCACTGAAAAAGCCTCCAACAATTCCTCTGCCATTTTGTAGCTTACAAACCGATCAAAACAACAAAAAAAGGCAGAATTTTGTGTTCTTGGAGGCAAATTGTTGAAGAACAAACAAGAAATTTTGGTTTTATTTATGGGGGGAAGATCAAAGTCCATGAAATGCTTCTCAATTTGCAGCATCTTTAAGAGCTGTTGCTTTTCAAAGGGTGGAAGAGATGAAGGGTATTGGGATGAAAGTGGTGAGATTAGGCGTAGGATGTGGCCTAGTGATGAAGATACAAGATGGGTGGCTGAGCCTGGGATTGATCGGAAAGCTTCTGCTTTTATTGCTAGATTCTATGACGCTCGTGTTTCTGATCCCGAACGACAAACGCTTGCTGTTTAGCCGCCGTCCCCGCCGCCCTCGCCGCCGCTGCTGGTTCTTCTTCTTTGGCCATTGCTCATTGGCTTGTTCATCATTGATCTTGTTGAATATTATGTGTGTTCTTGGGTTGGTTTGGAATTGGGTTTTGGCCGAGGTTTCTTTGTTTGTAATCTTTTGTTTTTATGATGAATAAAAGTTGGTGACGTGGTTTTACCATGTTGGAAAGTTGGGATTTTGTGTCTTTTTGTTGTGGTTATGAGATAAATCTTATCGGGTTTGAGATAAAAACGGTTGAATTGCTCGTTTCTTGGTGTTTAGATAACGAGTGTCTCGTTCTTATCTCTAAAGGGTTTCTGTTAAATCTCATATTGGTTGAAGAGGAGAACGAAACATTCTTTATAAGGGTGTGGAAATTTCTCAATAGAGCCCGAAAAGAAAAGCCTAAACAGAACAATATTCTGTAGTGGTGGGCTTGTACTGTTACAGTCTCGGTGTTGAAAATGGCTCTTACTAGCTCAACCTGTAAGAACCGTTAGTGCAAGTTCCCAAGTTGGAAACCTCATGACAATGACACACTCGTTATGCTTTCTCAGTACAAACAATCCTCGAGACCCAAGTAAATATCGAAGTAGTCTCGTGTGTAGCTGTCATGTTTTCAAGTTATTTGTTTTGATGATTGGAGCAAGATTGTTATTTCTTTCATCGAGTGACGATCTGGGTATTATTTGATACACAATTAACAAACCGTTCATCGAAAAAAAATGAAAATTATTTTAGTGCAATGAAATATGTGGTCGAGATTCAAATATGTCGTCTTAGCCTCTAACGAGCTAATTATACAGATAAAAGCGACGTGTGACTTTATTGAATTCACCGAATTCAATAATATTCCATTTCGATGGTTGGATGAACAAGCTATACCAAATCTCTAAAAGGGAACCATATTATATGATGTAATTTCACTTTATATTATGGGTTACTATTGTATCCATTATTGAATATATAGTACAAAGGTATGTACCTAAATCCATTTTCTTATGATTCCTTTTGTTGGCAAACTATAATATAAAGTAATAGTTTCGGCATCCGATAGGTTTTGGAAAGGAGAAAAATGAGCGGTTCTGATACTTTCTATTGGAACGAGACTTTATGGGTTGGTGACCCGAGCAACCCGAATATAGTTCACAACCTAACTCGACCATACCCGAAACTAACTCAATCCTCTATTTTCCGGTTGGATTGGGTTGGGTTGTCTGATTTTTTTAATTATTTTAAAAAACCATACTTATTCACAGTACATGTTACGTTAATAAATAAAATCTCGCAAAACTCAAATATCAAACATTAACAAGATACAACACATTACTAACATTAATTACAAAAGTCAAATGTTTTTAATCTTCGTAATAATCTTTAAAGTGGGATAGGGTTGGGTTCTAACCCTATTGTCAAATTGGTCGAGCTGATCGGACCAAGAAAAACGTCAACCTCCAAATCGACCCAGATTTTTAGTTTTCCAAAAATTCAACCCGAACAAAAAAATCTAACTCAACCCAACTTTTATGGTTCTGGTTTGTTAGTTTGGATTAGTTGGATTCTCGGTTATTTGAACACCCATAATCCTCATAAATTTATATTTATTATACTAAAACAGTGATCGTTTTTTTTTTTTTTTGAAAGAATAGGTCTAAATCGACAACTTTTGAATCGAGACAAGTGGGTGTGATTATGAGAGAACCTAGAGCATGAAAGAACAGCGAAAATGATCTCGAAGTCTCGTGATCGTTTGATCCACAAAATGAAATGAGAGTACGAAGAATATGAAAAAGCTTTTTAGTGCTTCAATTTCCCTACCCTAATCAACATCAATCGCTATCTATTATTTGATTTCATCCCTTCTCATATAACCGTTCAAGTCAGTCGTTGCTAGTAGACATTGTCCGTTTTAGCCCGTTACGTAATGTCGTCAACTTCAAAATTTTAAAACGCGTCTACTAGAAAAAGTTTTTCACTCTTACAAAGAATGCTTCGTTTTCTTCATATCATGCTATACTCACATGACCTGATATTACCTTGGTTGCACCATCACAGTAATATCAGGTCATGTGAGTACGAGATACTAAAGTGAGCTCGATTATCGTGAGGTAGCTTTGAGTTAAAAGTGTGCGTAGGTGAGCGGATAGGAATGACACATAGCTTTATTCTATGCTTCCCCTTTTTTGAGAATTGACAATCATGTACTTTTGTTAAGAAAGCATATATAATACCTAGTGTATGTTGGTAGTTTTGTACTTCAAACCCAAAAAAATAAATTATATGGTACAAATCGAAAGTACGATTCATAACAACCGTATATAACAGTCGATTTTTATCCTAAATTTTTACTTTTCTCTCTGTTGAATCTTAAACTTAGATAAATTTTACTGTATTTACCTTGCTTTTGAGGAAAAACCGTGCTTGTAAAGTGAAATACTGCAGTACACTGATGTGACACTTACCACACCAGCTCTGATATTAAGTTAGATAAGAAAATTTACAGTATTTACCTTAGTTTGAAGAAAAAACGTGCTTGTAAAGTGAAATACTACACACTGATGTGACACTTGTTACACCAGCTCTGATGCTTAATTTAGATAAAAAAAAATACACTGATCTTCATTAGATTGTAAAATAGGGAAGAACGTCGGATTTTCCCATTTTCTTTATGAATTAGGTTAAGAAAAAACCAAATCGAGTAATTCGAAGATGCCACGAGTCAGGAACCTGCTCATACCTTCTCCTTTTCTTACTTCCCAACATGGGTCTCTCGTGTATACTCGAGTTTGTTTCTAGTTCAAAATTACTCGTCAGTTACTCATAGTTTTTGGAAAACTTAACACGTTTACTTAGAACCGATTAGAATTAGGTTAATCGAGTCGACCCATATCTCGAAATAATCGAACTCACGAAACGCAACCTCGATTTTTTAACATATCGAGTATATTGTACACGAAAAAGAGGTGAACGAAACAAGTGAAGCAGAGAGATAAAATGAAATGATACTTGTTTACCAACAAAGTCCATTTCTAAATCAACAAAAACCCAGCAATGTAGAATAAGAAGCCAAAGATCATGTCAGTGATAAAAATGGTAGCAAGAGATGCTGATGGCATACAGCTCAAAGCCTTAATGGCTAACCCAAAAGGATATTAGGTAGCTAGGTTTAGTGCTCAACAAGACAAACCCATTTCCTAATTTTATAACAAAATCTCAACTTTTAATGCAAAGATATCAAATATATTATGTTTTATATGCTTTTTGTAAGTGATAATGATGCAGTCAATATGAAACAAATGCCAACCTAAAAGTGAAGGAACTTTGATTTTAGGGAGCTACAAACAAGGAGATGAATTGAACGGTTTGAATTATAAGGGAACTTTTCGGGGAACGAGTGCTAGCAAAGACGCTGAGCCCTGAAGGGGGTGGATTGTGAGATCCCGTATTCGTTGGGGAGGAGAACGAATTTTTTTTTGGAAGGGCGTGGAAACCTCTTTCTAGCAAACACGTTTTAAAAACGTTCAGGAGAAGCCCGAAAGGGAAAGCCCAAAGAGAATAATATTTGCTAGCGATGGGTTTGAGCTATTGCAGTTATTATTAATGTGGTACCTCTAGGGTTGACAGCTCTCGACCCTAAAGAGAGGTAAATGAATTATAAGGGAACTTTTTGGAGAACGAGTGCCAACGAAGACACTGGGCCCTGAAGGGAGTGAATTGTGAGATCCCATATTCGTTGGTAGGAGAACGAAACATTTTTTAGAAAGGTGTGGAAACCTCTTTCTAGCAAACGCGTTTTAGAAACCTTCAGGGGAAGCCCGAAGAAAATAATATCTGCTAGCAATGGGCTTAGGCTATTGCAGTTGTCGTTAATGTGGTACCTGTAGGGTCGGCAGGTCTCGACCCCTAAAGAGAGATTAGAACATATAAAAATGAGGGCTTTAAATTTAGTGCATGCTTGCCTAATACCTAACCCTACCTTGGAATAGCTTGCTTGCCCCTACTTTGATATTGATTTGTGTTCATGTTGATCTCAATAGATCAACATCATATCTATGTCTACTTCTACTTCTTTGAGAAATTTTGGATTTGATTCTTCTTGTGGGTTTTGATTTGCTTACCTTGTGCAAATATACTTGCTTTTCTTTTCCCGAAAGTTTAGTTTGGGTAGTAAGTTTTTTCGTTCCATGTCGAGTTTGAAATTTGATTAGTAAAAACTTTGATCGTTCCTATACCCATCTGAAAAACGGGCAGTTCTGGGAGGTTGAGACCCGTATTAGGTTAGAATATCGTTGTGAGATCTCACATTGATTGGAGAGAGAAATGAGTGCTAACGAGGACGCTGAGCCCTGAAGAGGGTGGATTGTGAGATCTCACATTGGTTGGGGAGGAGAACGAAATATTTCTTATAATGATGTGAAAACCTCTTACTAGCCGACGCATTTTAAAAATCTTGAGGGGAAACCCGAAAGTGGAAGTACAAAGAGGACAATATCTACCGGTGATGGGCTTGGGCCGTTACAGTTGTTATTAATGTGGTACATCTAAGGATGGTAGCTCTCGACCCCAAAGGAAAGGTAAATGAATGCTCGAAAGTTAAACCTAATGAAATCTCGAGTCATCTGTACGCATGAAGAGTATTAATAATAACCTAACGAAAGGTAATCTCATCCAATTTACGGTGACGAGTTTTTTTTCGAACAAAGAACAGTGTATAGAGAATAATTGAGTGAGTCGATCCGAAAGAAAAAAAGGTATAAAGATGAGATTCGAAATGCCACCTAAAGGAGAGAGAAAGAGTACTAAAAAGACAACATGATTTGAACACAAGCGTGGCCATTGAAAGGCAGATTGAATTGATATTATTGGTGTCAAATGCCAATGTCCTCTCAACTTCATCCAAAATATTCCGTATACTTATTTTGTACTTCTTTTAAGCTCATTCGCTCAAGTGGGTGGTGGGGTACGTGTATTATTAAGCTACCGATTCATTGTTCGATGGTCCGTTGGTCCGTTTATATAACAACTCAAGCTCATCGCTAACAGACATTGTCCATTTTAGTCCGTTACGTGTCGCTATCAGTTTCATGATTTTAAAACGTGTCTACTAAAGAGAGGTTTCCACACCGTTATAAGAAATGTTTTGTTTTCCTCTCCAACCAACGTGGGATCTTACAGTATATCTGTCGTTTTTATTTTCAATCAATAAGGTGTAAGTAGAATCTCGCATCGATTGATTTTCAGTCCTGTACACTCTGAACGTAAGCTAGAACTAATACAAGTTGGTGTCGAGTACAGTAACGCATATTTTTTACAGAGAATTGTTGTCTTTTACAAAGTAATAATTGACACGCATCCCTGCCATTTTTTTACAATCCACACCTAGTGTGGTCAGCACGTTACACTTTAATGATGTCCATACACTTGGATCAATTGTCTGGTCGAGCTTAGGCATGGTTGATAGGTGTCATAGCGCACATAGGTGTTCACCGAGCATGTCCAAGCTAAAATTCATACACATCTCCTTCCGTAATTAGGTCATATAGTTAGGTCGTAATTCATTCCGTAAAATTTAACAATCACTCGTTCTTTGAAATGTGTTTGGATTATGTTCCCGTTTTTTGGGAAAGCTCTTAACATCAAGTTAAGCAATAATTAGAGGTTTAATTATTAGTTAATTCCTTAACAATTTGTAAACTTGGGAACCATAACACTGACTCATTAGTTGTTTAATTACAGGTAACCATTAACCAATCATTGACTAATATTTTAATTAATGTATAATTGTGCAAATTAATTAATTATTGGTACTTGTATAATAATTTATTAATTATGCCCGAAATGAATGATTATGAATGCGAGCCATAAAATATTATTTCAAACGTAGATTAACAACGCGCAATTACAATTTTAGGTAAGGTCAACCCGATGGCTTCTACGAGGAAACCAGCACAAAAAAGGCTCGATGGCTTGATGCTCTAGTCCCTCGTCCCCTCCTTTTGAGTTGGGTTGGGTTAGATTTTTTTTTTTTGTCCGATTTAGGTTGAGTTGAATTTTTTGAAAAATCGAAAATTCAGGTCAATTTGTAGGTTTACATTTGTTTGTTGGGTAAACCCGACAACTCGAAAATAGGGTTATAACCCAACCCTACCCTACCCTCTTCCTAAAAAGATTAAGAATATTTAACATTTGTAATAAACGTGATAAGCTATGACTTGTAAATGTTTGATATTTAAAATTTATGAAATTGTAGTTATTAATGTGACGTGTACGGTGGATAAATAAGAGGATTGGGTTGAGCTGTGAACTCTATTCGGGTTGCTAGAGTTACTGACCCGATCAATCCAAAATTTTGGATCGGTCCAAAAGAATTTATAATTGAAAGCAAGGGGAAAATACAATTAAAATGATTTTTTTAATAAAAATAAAAGTGTTTTGAAAGTTAGAAGTGAAGGGTTTCACGTGTAAGGTCGGAGAGGACGGTGATCCATGTGCTTTTTGCAGTATGAAAATACACTTTATAATATATTTATTTATTTATTTTTATACTTTTTAAATATTATTAATATTGTAATAATAATAATTTTGATTTTTAGATAAGAAAAAACGGATCTTGCCTTCTCTCTCTAAGACTTTATTTTATATATATATATACTCTTGTCTACGTGCATCATCGTTCTCGTTGGTAATGGCTTCTTGGAAGAAAACCATAACTTCTCCTATTAGAAAGGCTTGCACAATCTTCAACCAACACCCGAGAGACTCGAAGAAGTCCCACTCCGACTCCGACTCAGGTGAGCTCTCGGGTTTTCTTTTGAATTTTCAACGACGGAGCAAAAAACAAAGAAAACGGTCTTATTTTAAGTTTCTTTTGTAGAGCAAGAGAAGCGAGTAGACGTGAGAGACCTGCAAGGAGAGGTGATGGCATGTGGGTATGAAGACGTGCAAGTTATGTGGTCTATTTTAGACAAGACTAACTCTACTACTACCGCCGCCGCCGCCACCACCTCCACCGTCTATAATGTGTCTTCTTAATCATCGTCGTGGTGGTCGCCGTTGTCTCGGCCGTGGCCAAAAGATTGTAGATAACTCTTTTTCTCTATTTCTCAATCAGTTATGATTTCGTTTTGTTTATAGGGAAGGAATGAATCCCCATGATTTGAAGAAGCTCTTAATCATGGTGAGACTTATTACTCTTAGTTAATGTAAAAATGAAATCTCTTTCCTCGTGGGAAATGGAACCTCATCTTTCTCGGTATTTTGATTTAGAGAGATAATTTTTTAAATTAGATACCAATTTTGTTACCAATAATTTCAAATAGAATAGAACAAAAACGTCAATTCATAAAACTCATCTACCACGTGAATGAATAACTCATTTTGATCCATTTTGTAATAACTCATTCATCTCGTGAATAGATGTGATAATTATTTCGTTTTAAAATATCATAGAAATTAAATTGGAACTAACCATTCAATTATTGAGAACGAAAGTGTAGTTTAAATTGTTTAGCCGTACCTCCAACCCTTCTATTACATGGGTTGTAAAATTGTGTTACGTTTTAGTATATCAGAAAGAAAAAGTTCCACACGAGCTCTTATTTTGCAGTGTGGTATTCGAAGTTGAGCTCAGAGGTTTGAATCCCTCCTCGTAAATAGAATATCTACGGGATCGATGCCACGAATGGTTGCAGATATCTAAACATCTCAAATTTGAGCCACTAATTCCAACTGCCACATCAATACTAAAGTCTCAATCATTCCGTACAGATTTTATTTTTATTTTTCTGTCATTTTCATAGATTTGTGAGGAAGAAAGATAGGGATATGGATGGGCTTCTCGTGAAGGGATTATCCAAAAACCTCCATTTCTACAATATTATCCTTTCAATTTCATCCTCCAATCAAACATTGAGTTGGAAATACCCCATGATTTGTTTTAGGTCTTATCGGATTGAGGATAAAGTATTCTATGATCTAACTTGACCAAACCTGGATTGAATAGATCAGATGCAATTTATCATAAGAACTGCAAGAAAACTTATAAACGACAAAGGTTTATGCTCAGATTCTCAAGAAAAATCTCAATATAGACAGAACGAGCTTCATTCATTTATAACATCTTTTAAACTTGTAACTTTTTTGGACTTCCAACGATTAAACTTATAAACTTCGAAACAAATAAACTCTTAAAAGAGTTTGCCAAACTCAATTGACCTTAACGACAACCTCATACTCAACTTCAACCGGGCTCACATTGACCTCCAAATCTCTAAATAGTCCTCTATCGAACTAAATCTCTAAATAGTCCTCTATCGAACTAGTTTGCAACACATGAAGTGGAGGTGAAACCGAATCCATCCTAGAGAGTCTCATAATAAAATTTTCAGCCATATCCAAAAGTAAGAGAGTTTCTCTTGGACCCTGCTATGGAATGTTATCACCAAGCCTTGCCACGACCCATATCCCAACTTCCAAAGAGGAAAATGGAGCATTGTGGAAAAGCCCAGATGGTTCTATCAGTGAACTTTTCACTTATCAGCTAAATGGAACAGTGTAATCCTTCTTAATGAGTCATTCAACACTTCTTGAATGGTTCTGATTTTGACTATGAAATCACAGGCAAGAAATAGAATGAAAACTCATTTCAGAAGGTCTACCCTTCTCTAGTGAGATATAGTCCATGCCAATACGGTAAAACTTGTCAAAAGATCTACCATATGAACTTATCAGAGAGTTCATGTCCCTACTTGAGAGCTAGAAAGGGATTACGTACAGTCGATGAAGAATTGCTTCGAAAGCTTTTAACTTGGAAGTTAAAGAATGCTAAGTATGTGTTAAGATAGCAAGAACAACTGCCTACGAACTTCATCTGAGTTGAATAATTTACCTCCACTGGAAAAGTCGACACTGTTCGATGACAATACGAGTGATATTCTCAACTCCTTGCAACCGATAATATATTATCGAGCAGCCCTCTCTTCTTTTGCTTCAAGGGCATCTACTTCCTCGTTGGATAGAAGATCGACAATTGGTTCGTAGATGTCCCAGTCCTTTCTTTTCCTGTTGCATTTTAGTGCATACTACCATAAGCATCAAATTTTTATAATTTTACATGTTAGCTGCAACGAATATTAGAAATACACTAATAGCATGAGTTAATTTTTAATTTAGAAAAAAAAAGAAAAGATCACTCCCAATCGAAATTCACCAACCCTGACAAGTGAAAATGGTATAAAAACCAAGACAGCCAAAAGAACAATGATCTAAGCTCCAAGTGCATTAACTTGTATAGATTGTTCGAAAGAGTGCATATCAAGTGACTTTGTATTTTGAATATTTTTTATATTAAAACGTGAGAATAGATAAGTTTAAGATATGCATTTTAGAAAGAAAGAACATTAATAATAAACACAAACTACAACCTAAAAAATTAGAATAAAACGTATGTATTAGGAAAATGGTAACAGGGAATAAAGTAATTACTCAAAAAAATTAATAAAATAATACTCACCGAACAGCACTTGATCGATGACCAAATAACTTCATCAAGTCCACCGAAGCACCTCCAGTTTTACTGTTGCACCAAACAGATAACGAAGCACAATTGCAAAAGACAAATGAGTAAAGGTGAAAATTTAGTTTCATTCCAAGTCCCAATTACAAAAGAGAATGAGGAACAACGCACAAGTTTGAATGAATATACCTTGCTGAAACATGCTCAAACCCTCGGCGGCCCTTCTTGCTCAGTCTGCTTTCTCTTGCTGAAGCAACGTTCTGCATGGCTATCTGGAACATAGACACAATGAAGATGCAGTGATGAAATAATGCATTCAGATTGTGAACAGAACTGTAAAAAGTATTGTCCTTATGAAAGGGAGGCTTAACAGGTAAGAAAAAACAAACCTCATAAAGCTGCTCTCGAATCGCAACAGCAATTGCAGGCTACCTCACAAAAATAAATGAAATTCTCATGGTATCCAATAGTTGGGGAAAAAAAAAACAATTACAGGAGACTTTAGGTGAAAATAACTCATTGACAATCCATCCCTTCGAAGTGAGATGCTGCCTTTTCATCACCAAAGGAACCAATTTACATGTACAAAAAAATTTATTTTGTATATTTTCAAATTCAATTGATTTTTGCTTACTCCTACTTCAGGGTCTTCAATACCCAAATCTTTGCAGAATGTCCTGGAGAACTCTTCAGGGTCACTCTCATAGTTGTTCAAGTCCTAAAAGACATAACAGTTTGCACAAGTAAGCTTAATAAATATTTGTTCCAGTCAAATGTATCAAGAGTATGTTCAACTTTACCCACAGAAACTGATCCCTTATGAGCGTATTGTTTACTCGAAGATCAAGCTGGAAAAGAAAAAGAATTGCATTATTTTGCATCTAGCTGTAAGATAATGATAAAGAGAGGAGGTTGTCAAGAGATTGGTATTGCAATGCCAATTAGACAAACCTTGATTGTAATAATCTTTTCACCAGTATACATATCTTGACCTTCAAAGGATCTGAATTCTGTAAGTTGTGACTAATAAGCAAAAGCCAAGAGTAAACATAATTAAATTTGATGGCATGTCAATATTTCATTACAAAAATTCATGTAAGTTAAAAAAAATTGCTCTTAATTACTAGAAAACATGGTTTAGGCTGACAATTGAAATCCTGAAGAATGGGAGAGGAAGGATCGGATAACCATTGTTCTTACTTGAATGGATTGTGCAATTTGTGTTATAAATGCTGGGGGAAGCTTTAAATCCTTCACCGTCCTCTTTGCAAAGACCACCACCTCTGAATCGGGATCTAGAGTACACATAAGATATAATCATGCAATTGGAGATACTATCACAAGAGCAAAAAACACATTTTCAAGTTAACCTTAAAGAGTGCCTACTGTTTTGGGATGTTTCAAGATAACCACTGAATTCCTAGGTTCAAGCTCCCGTGTTGAAACCTAAATAACTTAGATCCTGTTCGAAAACTATTTGGTTTTTGGTTTTTAGTCTTCCAAAATTAAGTCTCTATGGGTTTTCTAGTTTTGTTACCTACTTTTTACCTATGTTTTAAAAAACCTAGCTGAGTTTTGAAAACTAAAATGTAGTTTTCAAAAACTTTTTTTTTCTTCTTTCGACAAGAGACAATTTCATTGATGAGTGAAACTTACAAGAGGGATGTATAATTCATGATGTTTATAAAAGACCTTCCCCATTTGCAATGAGGGAGGTATAACTATAGGAAGTAAAAA
Organism: Cucurbita moschata; assembly: GCF_002738365.1. Taxonomy (NCBI): domain Eukaryota; kingdom Viridiplantae; phylum Streptophyta; class Magnoliopsida; order Cucurbitales; family Cucurbitaceae; genus Cucurbita; species Cucurbita moschata. Next base: position 120,009 of record NW_019268517.1, read on the forward strand.
TATTAGACCGTTTACACCAAAATATAGCTTGGTAAACAACATTGTTGAAAAGTTTTGTGTAAGTCTGTCTTTTCTGCAAATATTCTCTGATTTTTTTCTTTCCACAAATTCCAAAAGAAAGCCATGATGAGGTTTTTCCATAATAGGGCTTTTGCGTTCTTGAAAGGATGGTACGATAAGGCCATATCCAAAAAAATCCTTTACCTCCCTAAACAACATTGCCAAAAGTTTTGGTACGTTTTGGAGTTTGCAGAAGAATTTAAATGTTTTCTTAAGAACCATAAAACTCATTGTAGAGAAAGGAATGATGAGAAAACAAGTAATATCAATGATGGAACTCTTACCTCTATTAATCCTAAGGTTAAGGTTGGACATTAAATATCTTATTCATAAATACTATTTTATATACATGTATAAACTTTAGCTAAAATTACAAGCCAAGCCCTTGAATGTTCAAGCTTGTGTCTAACATAGATCTCTAAATTTAAAAATATGTCCCAAAACTTCCATTTTGTGTCTAATAGTCTTTGAACTTTGAATTCTTGACCTATTCAATATATTTTAGATTTAACATATTTATTATGTACATAATTAAAAGTTCATGGAAGACATTAAACTCGTATATAAAAACTAAATGAAGTATGCAAGTTTTTCATTAAAGAATCAACAATACGCCGATATCATCGGTAAAACAGGGACTAATTCAGTCTTCCAAGCAGAAATCATAAATTTAGGGACAAAAAAACCCTAAATTCGAACGGTCAGAGCTGAAACTACGCTACACATCAAACATCATTGATTGAAAAGGAAACATTAACAGGCATGAGCGATATAAATAAACGAAATTACCAGTAGGGTTCCAAGTGAAGGCATCTTTGAATCTCTGACCATCGATTTCGATATCTAAGCGAATTGGCACTAGATTCTCCGCCGTCGGACTTTGATAATGATTGGGAACATAAAACCAAATATAAAGCCATAAGAAAGAGGAATCAATGAAACGAACAATGATGAAGTAGAAAGAGATAAAAGAACTCACATCCTGAACTTGAAAGGAGATTTTGAGTTAGCTGAGGCCGAAGATTTCATGGTTGATCGACTCTCCCGTTGTGTATGTTTCGAGCGTTTTGGTTATGTAGCTTTCGGAACGACTGCAGTGCGCTTCCCTCGTCTTGGCCCCTTAGCCTTCTTTTCTTTTCTTTTCTTTTCTTTTTTTTTTTTTCTCTTCAATTTTCTGCAAAATTCGAAAATATTTTTTATGTGCGAGAGTGGTTGTGGATAATTTTTCAATTTAGTTCTTATAATTTAAAATCTTAAAGAATGTTAAAGTAGTCTCACATGTTTTATTTTTTAAAAAATATTATTAGTTATAAAATTAAATTTTATATTTAATATGATTTTAAACTTATAAATTTAAGGTAAATAATCTATTAAATTAAAAAAAAAAAATTTGAAAACTCAAGAACTTAAAAATCATTTAAAATTTAGAGACCTATTAAACGTTTTTAAAGTTTCTCGAGACAAAATTAAAAATTATAGATCAAGTAGCTACTTTTCAAAGTTTAGGAACTAGATAGATAAAAATAATTAAAAGTTCAACGAGATTTCTGTTCTCGTTGAACTCATCTCACCCCGCACGCCCCTGTGTGTGTACATCCCGACTTCCCCACTCGCACACCCCTACCCCCCAAAGTATTTTGAGCAACCATAGTCATCAGTTCTTGTATAGATTACCTCATGCACAGGTAGCATTGAGTCTTGTTAGTCTCGTGTTGGGTGCATAATGAATTTGGAAGCCTGCTTCGCATACGAAAGAATAAAAAAAAAAAACTCTTTTTTTTATTGATTGACAGATTGATTATCACTGAATAGGGGATCGAAATCCTATAAAGTTATCTCATGCTAATGTATACAGAGCGTAGGCTTGCTTTGAGCACTCTAATTTCTGTCGAACTCATACATGAAATTTAAAAGATTTAAAAAGACAAACTTTAATAATAACTTTAATACCCATATAAAATAAGGAATTCCGGATAGATAATTGAAAGCACGTGGTGAAAAAAATAATAAATTTCTAAACAGATCATTCAAAATGGGAAGAAAAAGAAAAAAAACCGAGTGACGATCAATATTTTTAATTTGATAGCATGTTATGTAAGATCGATAGTTATTTCGGGCGTATCATTAACATCTTTGTGAAGTCAATAGTGGCTCCTCTCCTTCTCGATTGATTGCCAGAATGCCACAACAATGGAATTCTTCTATCATACAAATGAACTTCAGTTCTTTTACATTTGATATCGAATTACGTACAAGGGGACACACACGGGACGCTTCCAGCCATGTAATATTTGGCTCTATCTGCTATCTACATTTAAACCAACTTATGCACCAATCAAAGGCAAATGATAGCAACCCAAACTATAAACACAACAATAATTCTAATCAAAGACCTATAACTGGGTATCACTTTCTTCTAACATGTACTATTTAACGTGAATGAACTCGAATTATGCCGTTCGAGCTCGGGGTTTGTGCCCAAATCATTTGATAGCCTTTCACACAACTGCAGGGTTTGAATTGAAATGAATGTTAGGAAGTAAAGAAGGCTGATTCTTTAGCTCGAGTTTTTCTTACTTGCTATGAATTGTGTACCTGTCTGTAAGCTGAGGAATCTCCAAAGGATTTCTTCAGTTCCACTACGTTAAGCAATGGGCTAATCTCAAAGACCTGAGACCAAGCAGGTTTGGTTATGGGAACAATCAAAATTTAAATGCAAGGCTTAATGAAATGTTTACCTCTGCTTTGAATGAGAGATTGCTTAGGCTTCTTTGATTTCTTATCTCTTGCATTACTTTCAACTGAAGATGCATAAAAGAGAGAGAAACTGCATGTTAGTGGGTAACTTATGGCAAAGGGTTTCAAATAGAGGGGCCTTTGTCATTTAAAATGGCTGACTACGATGGCTTAGAGCTCAAATCAATCCATTTTCATGCAGTGATTAATGATATTGACATCTACCAAATTCTTTCATTTCTAAGAACTGGGTACCAACCTTTCCACTTTTCTTTTGGACCCGGAATCCCATATCCGTTGCTATAATCTCGATCCTCTCGAGCAAGTCCTTGGCAGAATGGTTGGATGTAAATCTGGTCTTCCTCTCAGAAACATCCTGTGATTGTTCAGCTTACAACATTAAGGTTTTATGATAACTATTTTGACGAAAGTTATAAATAGTACTTGCAGGTATAGTTTTTCATTCAAGTATGTTTGTAAGAAAGGTAAAAAGCTTACCGAAAATTAGAAGATAAAAACAAAATGATTATCGAATAAGCTTTGGATAAGTAATAAAATGGAAGTTCTAAATAAACAAACAAACAAGCCACGGATTCCATAGTCCTTCTGCTCTTGAGCTCTCACCTCTTGCTCAAAGAAGCCGGACAGGTCCAGACTTGAAGACATCCCAATTAACTCAAACGCGTTGATAATAGAGGGAGATTCTGGGCTGTTTTCACCGTCAAATGCCTACACCAAGGTAACATCCAAAATCCCATCAGTTAAGACAACACAACACAGAGAGGGAAAGGTGGAGAGAAGACAAGGAGAAAGAAACATAGATTGTCTCTTCATCTCTCTGTGTATACCTCATCGTGCGCCGAGATGGCATCGTCCTGATCAGTGAATGGAATATCCTCATCCTCATCATCATCATAACAAGGAGAAGCAGGATTATAGTCAATCTTGAACCATTCATCCTTTTTAATTCCTGCCATTGTAATCCGAGTATTGGGATTGGGGTCAAGAGTTCTCTTTATCAAATTTCTGGCACCTGCTGATAACCATTTGGGTAGCTGAAAATCCCCCCTCAAAGTCTACAACGAATGTTGATGCATATAAATATATTTTCTAAAGGGAGGAGAGAGAGAGATACAGACAGAGATCTAAACAAATAGAAGACATATTTAGATTCTTCCTTTTGTTTGTTTTTTTTTTTCCCCTTTCGCAATCAGCTTTAGGTACCTTTTTATAAAGTAGAGCCAGATTCGTCTCGTCAAATGGAAGACAAGCTGTAAGAATCACATACAAGATAACCCCACATGACCATATATCAGAGGCAGCTCCATTGTATCCTCTATTAGCAAGTACTTCTGGTGCAACATAGTTGGGACTTCCACAGGTGGTGTGCAGCAAACCATCTTCCTAATGTCATGAACTATCCATTAATTCTAGTTCTTGAACTGCTAATTAAGTAGCCTAGATCTACATGAAAATGATCTCGAAAGTAGATATGTATAAAATTACCCTGCAATTCTGCGGTAAAGCACTGAGGCCAAAATCAGAAATCTTAATGTTTCCCTTATCATCAACAAGCACGTTTTCCAGCTACATGGATCATCAACCGACAAGGAATATTAAATAAAAACGCTATGAAGAGTGATTATTTGATTCAAGGAGACAGAAATAGCAGGTAAATACCTTGAGATCTCTGTGGTAAACTCCTTTATCATGGCAGTAGCTTAGACCATCAAAAAGCTGCTGGAAGAGTCGTCGTCCTTCAGCTTCATCCAACTTACCTTTTGATTCCTAAAACAGCACACATAAATCTCCGATTCTCTCTATCGATCAAGAATTCAACTAATAACTAAATTAAATCAACATCAGATAGAACGCTTACGATTCTATCAAACAATTCCCCACCAGTGACGCACTCCATAACCATATAAATCTTCGTCTTACTAGCTAAAACCTGTAGAATATACACAAAACATTCAAATCTCCCGTTCATTCATAGAATCCACACGAATCACACATTCGATCACAAACCTCATAGAGTCTAACAACATTCGGATGTCTGAGAAGCTTGAGAGTACTTATTTCACGCTTAATCTGCAATCGATTCCGATTGCATCAGTTCGATTCGCTGAATAACAATAATAAGAACTAAAATAAAAGGATGAAAGGAAATGAAACCAAACCTGATCGGAGAAGTTGAGATGAAGAATCTTGGTCTTGTCAAGGATCTTGACAGCATAACGGCGGCCGGAACGGAGATCGACGGCCAACTTTACCTTGCCGAAATTTCCTTCTCCCAGAGTTTTCCCCAACTCATACTTCCCAACTCTCATTCTCCTTCTTCGTCTTCTTCTTCTTCGTCACTGCTAAATTTCCATCAGCCAAATTTGTGGCTCTCTCTCTCTCTCTCTCTCTCTCTTCTTTTAAATCATTTTTATAATAATTATTATTTTTTTTTTTTTCTCTTCTGACTTTTACTCGGCTTCGCGCCATAGATTATTGAACCGTTCAATTATAAAGCTACCCTTCCCCACGCTCGATAGTAGCGCGTTCACAACACGTTCAATGTCAACCACGTACTTTCAACTCCACGCGCTTCAGTTTTTACGTTTAAATCTAATTTTATTTATTTTCTCCAATCTTCTTTGAACGATGCGTTTTTGTTTATTTCTTTTTCTGCCTCCAGATTTTACCTGCCGAAATTGACCTCACACTACACGACGTCGTTTTAGCTTTGAGGCTGAATGCGAAAAAACTATATAATATAACTAAGAGTTCTATTTTTCTCTTTACTTTTATTTTTTAATAAAACAATAGAAACATAAAATAGGTAAATATTTGTTAAAAAAATTCGATAAATATATAGAATTTTATTGTTTTTAATTTTCTTTTTTAGTAAAATTATTGTAATATTAAAAAAAACGTATTTACTTGTTAAAAAAATAGAGTTCTATTTTTAATCTTTTTTTAATCAAATAATAATACTATAAAAATATATTTTTAAAAAAAATTTAAATTAATTAAATAACAAATTTGATCTCTTTAATATACTATCTTATGTGTCATTAACTTTTAAAAACTTTCTTAATTTTTAATTTTATATTTAACAAATTTGTTTTATTTTTAACTATTTATTTTAAAAATAAAAATTAGAAAATTACATTATAAATTTCTCAATTACAGCTCGTCCTCCGACCCAACCACGTCGTCTTTTATCCTCTCCGACTTCTTCTTTCCCGCCACAAACCCTTTCTCCGTCGTCTCCTCCGCCGCCTTCCCCTTCGCCTTCATCTCCTCCGCCGTTTCTGCTGCCTTCTCCGCCGCCATGTCCTCCGCTTCTCTGCCCTTCTCAGCCCCATATTGTCCCGCCTCTGTTGTTAAGAATAATTTTATTTATCAATTTTTAATTCATTTATAAGAGATTTTCCAATAATTTAATCATGAAAAAAAGTAATTTCAATAAAAATCAATACATTAAATTAATAAAAAAAATATTTATAAAATTTATATCTTGAAACATGATATTAATATTAACCATTCCATCCAGGTATTACTTAATTTTAAAAAATATATATTAAGAGATATATATTTTAATTTTTTAAATTTAAAAGTTTTAAAAATATATTAAGAGGTATTTTTATTAATTTAATAAACTTTGGGCACCGGAAAAACCAGAACCTGAGACGACATTCTCGATTTTGTTAACGCCGTCTTCCCGGAGTTCATTTCTCAGTCCAAGTCCACCGGAGATCTTCTTTTTTGCCCATTCCGTCCAAGTCTCCGACGACCGGTCTTTTTCCGTTTCTTCTTTCGCCGCCATCTTTCTCTTCATTTCCTGGTAATCTCGACCCTCCTCCTCCGTCGACGGCATGTGTCCCACGCTCCCGCTCCGGCCAAAACTCACCATAAAAACCAGCACCACCACTGCCACCGCCACCGCCGGGAGAATTATCCGGCGCCGGCGAACTCGTATTGAAGCCATTGGAACGATTAATTGTGAAATTGTGTTTAATCTCTGTGAAGAAAATTAGGTACCGGAGAAATTGGGGATTCAGTGCTGTCCTTTTATCTATGGGGAAGCGGCGGACGGTGAGTCCACGTGGCAGAGCGTGACAGGGACGCCACGTGGATGTCAGAGGTTGTTGGGTGGGTGTAGGGGATGCCCACGTGGAGGACATGGAACTTACAGGTGGATTTTTGTTGGGCGTGGATGCTGCTCCGTGGGTTGGACGTACACACGTGTCTCTTGGGAAATACATATTTTACAATAGAGACAAACCAATGTGCTTGTGGATATCTGTTTTTATTTTTATTATTACTTTAGATAAGGTACGAATATTAGATCTTTACCTAATAATAATAATAATTCAATAATAATAATAAGAATAATTCATAAAATGGATATGTATGAGTTTATGTCGTTTACCCCACGTCTTTAAAACGGCTATATTAAAGAGAGATTTCCACACCCTTCTAAGGAATATTTTGTTACCATTTCTAACTGATGTGAGATCTCATAATCTATCCTTGGGGCTAGTGTCATTGTCTGCACACCGTCTAGTGTTTGTCTCTAATATCATTTGTAACAGCCCAAACTCACCGCTAGCAAACATTGTTCGTTCTAGTCCGTTACGCATTGTTATTAGCCTTACGATTTTAAAATGCCTCTGCCAGGGAGAGGTCTTCATACCTTTATAAGTAATTTCCGTTCCCTTCTCCAACCAATGCGGGATCTCACAAGTATCGACATCGAGGTGGGAGATAGGGACAACAACCCTGGTTTCAGTCAATGATTATGTCTTAATCGATGAGTTAGACTTAAATTACAATGCAAAAAAAAAAAACTATCTTTCGAAATAAAATAGAGAATATTTGTCTCCAAAAACAACTTAAAAACCTTATTTATTCGAATAAAAATATTAATAAAATAAAATTTTAAATTGTTCGTAAGTTTCTGGTCTATTTCATCAATGTCATTGTCCTAATGATTGAGCATGAATCCTTCGTTTCGGCTTTCCTTCCTTCCTGTCCAGCTTTTTCATTACTTAGTGATATCGTTATCGTTAATTTCGCTTAGAAGTGTTTATCATTCTCATTTTAAATGTTAATTTTAGTTTTAAATTTAAGAATAATGTATTTAATTTATTAGATATAAAATTAAAAAAAATTTAGTATTTGATTGTTAATAATTTTTTTTTGTCTAATAATTTCATTAAATGAGATTATTAAAAAATAATTAGGAGATGTAATTAAACCTATAAATACATAATTTAATATTATAATGTCAAAACTTTAGCTTAAAAGAAAAGATATGAATTAATGTAAAATTTTAGCTTAGTCACTTAATTATTAAACAATGTCAATTATAACAAATACTTTTCACGAAATTCAAGAGCTAATTAGCATCAAAATGGAGAAATTCGCCGAAATTCCTTTTCATATTTAATTATGAAATGGAAAATCTTCCCACCGAACACAAATGAGAAAAAGGCAAAAGTTGAGATGATGTTGAGCGGCGACCTTCCGTTTTCATCTTTGGAAGTTTGATCCATCCAAGAACTGGAAAGTGGTCCAACAATCCCATGATAAACCATTTGATCTTATGATCAAATCCAGTTTACAGACGAATACTCAATTGGTGGGTTGGTTCAATTTAGATTCTAAGTTAAGTTAATGGCGGACTACTGCTCTTAATCGCCATTGTTAATCAATCCTCTCTTTCTTGCTTGCTTGCTTGCCATTGGCGTAGAGGTTTGTTTTGTTTGGTGCTTTGTTGTGGTTCTCTTTTCAGGTATGTTGCTATATCTCTCTCCCTCTTGAGGTTTTTTGCCCGGTGCATGGCGGCGGCTGCCAGGTAATTGGCCTTTCTTGATCGGTTTACATCTGAGTCAGTACGACGGCGCCTCCGCTTAGCTTTGATGGAACAGAGAGGGAAATCGACTTCTGTGAACTCTACGATGTCATCTCGCGGCGGAAGGGTTTCTTCGAAGGCTATGGAGTCGCCGAAGCGGATGGTTTCTGTATCGGCCGTTCAATCGACGCCGCAGTCTGTTGTGAAGAAGCAAAGTTCGAGAGTTAGCAGATCTCTGACGCCGAATGCTCCAAAGAAGGGGAGAGATGGTGAGAATGTTGGAGTTTCGGCTCGAGTGGTCAACCGTGGTGGTCTCAAGCAAGATTCGCTGCGGCGTTGTTCGAATGTTGAGGATTGTAATGGAGTCAAGAGTGAATTGCAGAAGAAGCTTTGTTTCACAGAGGATTTGATTAAGGATTTGCAGTCTCAGTTAGTGGCGTTGAAGGAGGAGTTGCAGAAGTCTCAGAGCTTGAACCTGGAACTTCAATCGAAGAACGATTTGCTCGTCCGTGACCTAGCCGCCGCTGAAGCGAAGTGCGCTAATGCTAGCAACAACGACCAGGTGAGGAAGGAAGACGCCATAGTCGTTTCCTTGAAAATTAATTTTCTATTTTCGGTTGAAAAATTGAAGGAATTTCAGAATCGTTTTCAATTTTCAGTCGGTTGGCGAGTACAATCAGAAACTCGAAAATGGAAAGTTGCAGGCCCAACCATCAAATTCCTGTCGGAATGTTAAGGATTCGGAATCCAAGGCGGCTCCACCACCACCACCACCACCACGACGGGCGCCGCCGCCGCCGCCGCCGCCGCCGCCTCTTCCCGTGAAATCCTTGCCCCGACCAGTGGCCTCTCAGAAATCTCCAGACCTCGTACGCCTCTTTCACTCCTTAAAAAAGAAAGAAGGGAAGAGAGGTCCTCCATTGTTGGGGAAACCAGCTGCGATCAATGCCCACAATAGCATTGTTGGGGAAATTCAGAATCGTTCTGCGCATCTTTTAGCGGTAAGGCGGTGATTTTTGTTGCTTTGATTGAAAAATTAAGCCATAGCTAATAGTGTTCATCATCAATTTACAGATAAAAGCTGACATTGAAACCAAAGGAGAGTTCATCAATGGCCTCATCGACAAGGTTCTTGTTGCAGCTTATACAGACATAGAAGATGTCCTCAAATTTGTCGATTGGCTTGATTTCCAGCTCTCATCATTGGTAAATCTTTACTTGTCTCCTTTTCCTTTTCTGTGTAAATCCATGGAAAGAGTAAGTTTTAGGACAAAGAATTCTGGGTGTGGTGGGCCATATCATGTCATACAAAGTAGAAGATTTTCTAGTTATTGTTCATGAATATGGTCTGGTTTACTAGGAGAAAAGCAGCAATCCGATCAATAATTGAACATATAATGCTTTGAGCTGGGCTAGTGCCTTCCTATAATGTATGTCTGGAAAATGCTGCGTGCATTATCTTTCAGGACGAGTTGGAAGAGGAATTCCTAATTCTTACACGGATGAGCCCATAACACTGTCCTAAGCTAAGATGGCCCCCTTCTGACTTCTAAACGTGCCATGGACTGGATCGTCTCTTTAAGTTTTTGTCTACTTTTTCCTTTCCTTTTTTTGACAAAGGGACTTGAGAATGAGGGGACCCAAATCTTTATAATTGATTTTGTACATTACCTAGTCTTGACTAGTCGGGTTGTCCCCGGAGGACTCGCTCTTTGGTTTCGAGGTCACTCAGCTTCTAATCTGAAGGTTCTAACATTGGAAAATGGCAGAATCCGTCCTGCAGAAGTACACCCACCACCCTGTGAGCCATACTATTGCTTTATTAACTAAGAAAGCTTAATCTATCCAGAAAGTTAATGGCATTTTCTTGGGCGAACTCGATACTCTTTAGAAAGCGTGGGCATGTGAGGTGGCTTTTATATCTTTTGGACCAAAAAATCTATTCTGCACCCAAATTCTAGAACCTTTTGGATTGAGAATGACGTGGCTTTGGCTTTTTCTTTGTTAATTTTGTGGTAAAGTCCTTGTTGATGTTGACTGGCCAACTGTACAGTTTTGTCTATTTTGCTTGAAACCGGAAGACACCAGATGATTATCAAAATTTGTCATTTGTGGAATTTCACTGTGCTCAAATCTATACGTACATTAGTCATATGTTATCTTATCTCCACACTCCTCAACCATGTGTCACTGATAATGCTTTGTTGATCACTTGGAATATGCCGTATATTTCTTCTAGACCTGATTTCTAAAAACAGAAGGAAGCATGTTTATGCAGAAACTGAGACTTAATGATAATTCCAGTAGTTACTTTCTATATAGTGTCTTTTGAGCTTATAATGAAGAAAAACCCGAAACGAAAATCATTCAGATACATTAACTATTGAAGCTGCCGCCTGCTAGAGCTGATATATTGATGCCGGTCTTTATGATAAAAGTGATGCTGTATTTCAGTTAGTCTGTGGTAGTCTATTTTCTTGTTGTGTCTATAAATGGCGCTTTGAGAAGGGCGTTCTATCAAGGCTGCACTCGCAATGTCTAATAGGATATACTTATTCCGATAATCCTAGTGGTCAATGAGGGCCATGTAAAATGATAAACTTAGAAGGAATGAGTACAAGTCATAAGGGAAGTTGGTGACTTGATGACAGGGGAGCCGACGACCGATCCCCGGTGAATGGCAGCCGTAACTATAACGGTCCTAAGGAACGAAATTCCTTGTGGGATAAGTTTCAACCCGCACGAAAGGTGTAACGATCTCTGGTCATCTGTCTAAGATTTAATATTCTATGAGTTTGCTTGGCAACCAAATATAGTACGGTTGGTTGTCTGGTGAACACACAAGCTATAGCTTAGACACTGTGGATATAAGAGAAACTATAATAATCATCCACAAGTTACTTCAGAAAAATGTGAAAATAATGATGTTGAGAAAGAGTTGAAATGTTGTGGTTGATGGATGACCATATGCTTGCTCCTCCCCCATTTATTATTGGATGTTAAAATTTTGTCTGCAGGCCGATGAGCGGGCTGTGTTGAAACATTTCAAGTGGCCCGAGAAGAAAGCCGATGCCATGCGAGAAGCAGCCATAGAATACCGGGCGCTTAAACTGTTGGAAAATGAGATCTCTTTGTACAAGGATGACACTAATTCTCCATGTGAGGCAGCCCTGAAGAAGATGGCGAGCTTATTAGACAAGTTAGATCTTCTTACACTTTTTGATACCTTTTCATTATCCAAATCGCATCTGGTCTTGATTTTTACTTCTTTCCTCATATAATGAAAGGTCGGAGCGAGGCATACAACGCTTAATCGGGCTTCGAAATACCGTAATGCATTCTTATCAGGACCTAAAACTCCCAACAAATTGGATGCTAGACTCCGGTATCACGAGTAAGGTATGGTTTCTTTCCAACTTGGCAAACAAACACGAAATCGCTCATCAAATCACATCCCTAAATTCTCTAACCAATCCATTTTCATGCAACGTACAATTTCATCAACCATTTCCAGATAAAGCAAGCTTCTATGAATCTGGCGAAGATGTACATGAAAAGGGTGAAAACAGAGCTGAATTCGATTCGCAGTTCGGACAAAGAATCCAACCGGGAGTCGCTCCTACTCCAGGGAGTTCACTTCGTATACAGAACTCACCAGGTAACAAGCTACTCTCAAACTTTCATATAGCATTATAATAGCATTAGAAGATAAAAATGGAGGTTGTGATGCAAATAAATGGGTTCTGGTTGGGCAGTTTGCTGGTGGGCTCGATTCAGAAACGCTGTGTGCTTTTGAGGAAATAAAGCAATGGGTCCCAAGACAAGTGGTGGGAGGGTCCCATTCGCAACAGGGATGGATAGTTGGCATACCATCATCGTAATCAAGTAACAATACTTGTGTGCCTTGTGTAAAATATTTGAGTGTATATTTATTATGCAAAATTGAGGTAGGAGTAGCTGAGTAAGTAAGATAGATTATGTTAGTGAAGGAGACATTTGGTTGCTTTGTAGTGGCTGGCTTAAAGAGATGTTTTCAAATATTAGTAGTTTTTTTTTTTTTTTTTTTTTTTTA
>NW_019268517.1:132996-199654 GCF_002738365.1 Cucurbita moschata
TTTTTTTTTTTTTTTTTTTTTTTTAATTAAGAAAATAAAATAGTTTCTTTTACTTCTTAGAAATTTATATTTGTAATTTGAATATTGTTGAATATCCAAACTCTTATTGTAGTATTTGAATTGGTGTGAAAGTTCTATATTCTTTTTTATCCCTTGTATTTTATTTTACCCTTCTTCATTTTAGGCTCGGTGATTCCTCCATCTCAATGCCTTGTTCGTTGAAGAGAGGAAAAACATTTTTTTTAGAAGGGTGTGGAAATCTCTCATAGTAGACGCGTTTTAAAATTGTGAGGCCAACGATACGTAACTGGTTATTAGTAGTGAGCTTGGACTATTACAGATGGTATCAAAATCAGATATGGGGCAGTGTGCTAGCGAGAACCTTGGTCCCCCAAGGGGGTGGATTGTGAGATCTCACATCAATTGGGAGAGAATAAAGCATTCTGTGTAAGGGTGTGAGAACCTCTCTCTATTAGACACGTTTTAAAATTGTAGCGGTGAGTTTGGACCGTTACAAATGATATTACAGCCAGACATCAGGTGGTGTGCCAACGATGACGTTGGACCTCTACCGGGGTGAATTGTGAGATTCCACATCGATTGGAGAAGAAGACAACGGTACGGACAATATCTACTAGTACTGGACTTGAGCTTGAACTAATTGTAACGAGTCAAAATAGACAATATCTATTTTAATGGTTCAATTATTAAAAATATCTATTTTAGTTGTACAATTATTAAAAAGAATCTCCATTGTTATTTTATTTAATTGCATATTCTTATCACATTTAATTTCACGTTCATGAAGTGATTTTTGTAGTATAAATTAATAAAATTAATTATTAAAGGATAAAGCACAAAATTTTTATCTTCACTAAATGATAAAAATAGCATTCTTATCTAAAAAAAAGGATAACATTTACAATCACGTTTTAAAAAAGTTACTCATTTTTATTTCATTAAAAAATTATCTAAATAATTTAAAAGATGTTTTATTTAAAGAAAGCCAGAAACTTAAAAGCTAATACACGCCAGCATCCTACGTGTATCCACGTGGGTTATTTACTAGCCATCCGATCTATACAACAATCATCCAACGGCAGACGGTAAAGCGGTGCTCGCGCGGGAACGAAAAAGGCTCGTGGTCCACGTGCGTTGCCACGAGGTCTCTCAATATCCACACAAAATCCGCCACGTCATCCAAACGCGGTTTTTTGTTGACAACAAGACCTCTTTCCTTCCAAAAATTACGACTCGTTGCTTCTTTTTACTTCCAATTTTCAATCAATCAATTCTTCCGAAGCCACGTTCCCTACATCCATGGAGGTCTCTGGTGCCGTTTCCCGGCGACTTCCCGGCCTCATCCGCCGAGAGATTGCTCAGTCTTCCATGGAGGTCTCCGGTCATGATGCCCGGCGGGCGCCCTGTAGCCTGTCCATTTCCGGTGGCTCTGTTCGTACTGAAACTCGTGATTTCGGCCTCTACGTTCGTCGGAATATAAATTCTCCTAGGTTTAGCGATGACGGTCATGTGCGGTATTATGTTGGAACCAGGTGCCATGGGGGCAGATTGAAGAAGGAGAAGGAGGCGGTGAAGAAGAAATTGAAATTGCTGAAAGGATTGTCTGGTGATTCATCTGCGGCTTTTGCATTCGGCTTCGTGTTTCGTTTTGATGATAGCTCGGTCGGCGAGTTTCAGGCGGATCGCTTCTCTGTAAGTTGAACCATTCGGAATTTCTCTCCTTCTCTACCGTTATTAAAATCTTATGATTCGAATCCTGTTTGCTCGCGCCACTTGATAGTTGATCTGTAATGGCTGAATAATTTGATGCTTTCATTTGTAGTATCAAGCGGTATTAATCATATCATGTTGAATTGGAGTTGGATTTACTTACATTTATTCGCCATGGAACTCTTCTGTTTTTGCTTTGATCATCCAAAGAATCGCTCTAGAACTCGGTTTTTTTGGTGCGTTTTTGGCTGAATAGATTGGTTGATAACATCTTTGTTGATCAGATTGAGGAAACGAGAGAGGTGTTGGAAAGACAGCTTCAACAGCTAAAAGCAGAGGAGAAGGAACAGAAAAGAAAAAGGAAGCTAGAAAAGGCCAAGCTGAAAGCAGCTCGATTACAAACCGCTCACGATTCATCATCTTCATCCTCCGAATCCAGCGCCATTGAAGGCAATATGACCAACACAAGCTACCGAACAAGGAAGGCGAATTCACCCTCACTTTCGCAGCCATTCTCAGATCAATGGCAGACAAATGCCATTCAAGGATCAGCATTAGCTCCTCCATTGCAGACCCATCAGCTGAATTCAAACACCGGAAACTTCGGTGTTGCCCGATCGTCATCTGTAGGGAGGGTTGAAGTGTGTATGGGAAACAAGTGCAAGAAAGCAGGGGCAGCGGCATTGATGGAGGAATTCGAGAGGGTGATGGGGGCAGATAGTGTTGTTTGTGGGTGTAAATGCATGGGAAGATGCAGAGATGGACCAAATGTGAGAGTTTCTAGTTCTTTGGACATGGAAACTCGCTCTGCAAATCCACTGTGCATTGGAGTTGGAGTGGAGGATGTTGGTAGAATTGTGGGTGATCATCTAGGAGGACAAGGGGAGCATAAACAACCTAGGTTTGCACCTTCAATTTGATGCCTTCTTGGGAGAAATTAATTTAGTGTAGTTCGTAAAAAGTTTATCATCTTCCTTATGGGTTTGGGAAATTTTGGAGCCAATCCAGCTGCTAGGACTATGAAGTTCAGGTAGATGGAGGATCATTTTAGCCTCTTTTAGTGTGTTTCTGACAAATTTGTTGTAACGTCCGTTCATCGACCGCTTGAGTCGACCTCTTGAATCACAAGAGTTACTACTAATACAGAGAATTTGCTTTGTAAAACCATCAAACAGAATATTTTCTTATATGATAAGTAAAATATGTGAATTATTTTTATTTACACGAAGTCAACTTAGGGAACTTTTTTTTGGGTCTGTTCTATGAACTTGTGCTTTTATTGAGAACTTATACTAGTTATTTTAAGTTGTAAAAAGTGCGTAAATACGTAAAAGAATGTACTTTTTATAACTCAAAATAACCAATACAGATGTTTTACTTATCATATATGGAAATGTTATGTTTGCAAACCAAATTATGTGTCAGTAGTAACTCTTGTGATTGCTGTTGATGAACGGGTGTTACGTTAGTTATGTAAATATAGGTTTCAAAAATTAAAATTCCAAGTATTCATAATTAAGAGGTGAATTTTAGCTTTAATACAAAGGAGTTAACTATAAGATCAAGAAAAAGATATTCCTTTTCTTAGGTGCAGCAAAATGATTGTATGATTTAATGCCTGGGAAGTTTCAACTTGGATTGAGTATCAGCACTTACATTGCTGCAGCGCTTAATGAATGAGTCTAATGTCTTTTGCTTTGAATTTGGACTGCTGCTTGAAGCTGGCTGCTGCTTCACTGCCACTTCCAATGTGTTCTCTTCCCCATCCAGCATCTACAATTCACCAGTTCAAACATAAAACTACAAATCCAAGCTAACAAATACAAATAAGTTTAGAATCCGAGCTACAAAAAGAAACTATTTTGGTCTCGAAACACTCATTAAAGTTCTCGTTGGAACTTGGCGTAATACAAACCTATCAAAGATAATCTCTGTTTGTTTACGATGCTTCTATAGACAAACGTTTGAAGTCACGTGTAGTTGGGTTAAGTGTAAGGCTTGCTAGAAGATTAAAGTGCTCGTCAAAGGGTCCAACTTAACGGTGATGTGAGATCCCACATTGGTTGGAAAGGAGAACGGTGTGGAAACCTCTCCCTAGTAGACACGTTTTGAGAACTTTGAGGGGAAATCTGAAAGGGAAAATTCAAAGAGGATAATATCTGCTAGTAGTAGGCTTGAGCTATTACAGGTGAAGACTAAAAGTATGTATATTTTGGATTGAGAACCGAGGCACCAAATTTGAAATAGGGTTAAGTTAGGTCTAGTTTTATAATTTATGCAAAGTTCAAGGACTCATATCTCAAACTTAAAAGCTTATCGACCAAAAGATAATAAACACAAAAGCTAATGACTAAAATAGAATTTAAATCTCAGTTGGAAATTTTCTGGATTGAGAGTTACCTGTCCTAAATTTTCTAACTTGCTCTGAACAACATCCCTGCAATAAGCAAATAAATGGATTAATTTACTCACAGATATCGTTTAGCCAACACTCAACGGGAACTTACCATATGATATCATCGACTGTGTCGTTCGCCAGTAGATAATGTATGTTAACAGAAGACACCTACAAGAACAAGATCACCCAATGAAGATTACTATTATCATTGTACTTGAAACTTATAGAACATATAGCATGTTCATACCTGTCCAATTCTATGAGCACGATCTTCAGCTTGAATCAGATCACCCGGGGTCCAAGAAAGCTCGGCAAAGATAACCGTGCTGGCAGCGGTTAACGTTAGCCCGACACCTGCAGCTCTGATAGATAACTGCAGAAGTTTTAAAACTTTGGTCACCATTTTAGCTTCCATTGAGAAACTGTTGAAAATTTTGGGCAAAAGAAAATGGTACCACTGCTGCCCTGATAGAATCTTTCTGCTGAAAGTCTGCAATCAGAGCTTGCCGTGTTGCTGACGGAGTACCCCCGTCAATTCGAATGCAGTTCACTTTCTTTTTCTGGAAATCAGCAGTTTAAATAAGAAAAAGACTGATCTCAAGCCAGAAACTGGTGTATAGCAACAATGGCTTACTTGAAAGAACTGGTGTATAGCAACAATCATGGGCTGATGATGAGCAAAGACCAGAAACTTGCAACCTGCCTGTGAGAATTATTAAGTGTACTTTAACATAATATATCCACTTGAATGTACACTGACAGACGTCCACATAACAAAAGTCGAGATATTAAGCAAGCTGGTAGTACACATGGATGTTTGGAAGAATACCTCAACCACAGTCTCTAAATAATTAAGAACTGCTGGAATCTTGGCTTCAGCAGAATCAGTGTATATCTGGTTTCAATATAAAGTTGGAGACTTTCAAATAAGAAAGGAGGAAGATATTGGGCAAATTTTCGAGGTTATTTAATAAGAAAAACATCTCTATAAGACCTTGATGCACCGAATTTATAGCTAAAAATCAAATTCAGGGATGCTAGTTCTCACATGAACACTTAATATGCAATAAAATGAGCAGCATTGAAAGTTACCTTATTAATAAGATTCTTTTGTTGAAACTTCAGTGATTCTACCTCCTCTTCTGATCTGCAGGCCTTAATTTTTCCTTTAATAACCTCCAACTGTAGACAAACACATTATATCAGTAGAAACGCATTGTTTATTGAACTCCCTGAATGAAGGCTATTATAAATAAGTAACAAACCAAAGTTGGGGCTGAGCATAAAGGAAAAATGATAATTCAGAAATGTGTGATTTCTGCTTCACAAAAGACTATTTGGCCGAAAAATGAAAAGTAGTAGTTTTTCAAGACAGGATTGAATATGTTGATTGAGTTCGGGGTAGTAATTGCATCAGTCGTATCTTAATCCGATACTTGAGTGTATTTTCTGTGTCGGAATCTTCATATTGTTTGCTGATTACTGTGCACTCGATCCTACCGTTTGATTATCCATGCTTTTTACTATTTATAATGATGTTTGAAAGAGCTACTCAAGTTAAAGGCTATGTGAAAATAAATCAAACAAAAAAAAAACTTCTAGAAAATCATCCAAATAGGCTTTCTGTACTCAGAAACAAAAGCTTACGCTAAATTATAAAAAATATCCTTGTTCATTCAAAAATTGTAATACACCTTTCATAAACATATAAAACTACCTTCACGAGTACAAATTCTTTCGAATGTTGGACAAAAAAATGACATGGAAAAATATAGTCGTAACTAGAATGCTTGTCTGGATTAAGTCGGAAAGAACGGCATACAAACATGTAGATTTTTCATCCAACATTCAAATGATTTCTCTACTCTAAGAGTAGTTTTGAAATGTTCATAACAGTTCAAGGATAATATTGCAACTTGAAAGAATATGGATACTTTTTAAACAAAAGGGTAGTTTTTATAATTTAACCTAAAAAACTCAGAAAAGTAGAACCTAAATCTTGGCATTTCTTGATTCTAAATAGGCTACTTTTTCAATTTTAGCCTGTAGATCAGAGTATTCTTTATCCTCTTATTTCTCTAGAATTTAAGTTTAAGTTTAAAGGGTTGCCATACAAATGCCCAAGGATAAGCTAAATATTCTGGATGTTCTTAAATTACCTCACAAAATAAAGCTTTAATTCCCCTTATGTCCTTCTCAGCCAAATCAAGGAACACCTGCAAACATGAAGCAAATTGTCAGAGGACCAGTAAGAAAAGAAAAAAGGGAAAAAAATCTTTAAAACAAAATGAATTGGAACATGTACCTGTTGCCTACGCTTCAGAGGGAGCTCAGAAAGAACTTCCTTTTTAAGCCTGCGGATCATCAAGGTTGCTTTCATCAGATTGTGTAATTCTTCATGGTTACTTGCACCTTGATATAATCCAAAAGTTCCCTGAAAATGATGATGTTTCTAAGTGATTCAGACAAGACCACAGCTATGCGTAACAAGCTTTTGATTATAGAAGCCATTGTTCCTTACACCCTTGCAATATCTGTTGCCATACTCGTGAACACTTTTATACACATTTGGATATAATGCTTCCAACTGCAAAGTTCAAAGAAAATTCAACTGACATAAAAACCAAATACTTAGACATGTACATGGAATTAAGCCAGAAAGAACAAGTAAACTCAACCTGCTTGAGGAGTTCAATTGGTCGAGACAATGCTGGAGTTCCACTAAGCAAAATAGCATACTGAGCTTTCTGAAAATAAGATTTTAACATGTGTAAGGGTTATAAAGGAAAAGGAATACCTGTGCATAAACTCCATGTGCATTACAGCGCACATTTTAGTGCCACGTGCAATTTCCAAAATGCATGCATTTTAGCCAAAGACACATTCAATTTCCATAATGCATTTGGAACGGCTCAAGCCACCGCTAGCAGATATTGTCCTCTTTGGACTTTCCCTTTCGGGCTTCCCCTCAAGGTTTTTAAAACGTGTCGGCTAGATAGAGGTTTCTGCACCCTTATAAAGAATATTTCGTTTTCCTCCCTAACTGATGTAGGATCTGACAGCATCCACTTTGCCAAAAATGTATCCATTTAAAACTGATAGGATGCGTCTAATTAGAAACACATTTTCAGTCAACTCTGTCAAATACGCTTGCATCATGCACGATAGACACATTCATTCTACTCAACAGAACTACCCTGGGTTACGAAATAGGTTGAAAATAATCCATTTATACTCTTGTTAAACCCCAAAAAAGACTTGCCAAAAAATCCATGCAGGAGTGGACTTCATTAAGAAGACAAGATAACCTGTATAATGGGCAAACAAGCGACCGTCCTCTTTGCTTGAGCATTTTTCATGTAGTGTGACTCATCTGCAATAACAACCTGACAAATAACTAGGCCAGTGTATGAGCATTAACATTCAGGGTAGAGAATAAAGAAACCCGTAGAAATATTACTGAGTTTGTAATACTACAACAAACAAACCAAGGATCTTGTCTGAAATACATGACAACATTGTAAAACATAAAAAATAGAAGGACAGAGCGAGAGAATACAGAAGTCCACGAGAACCTTTTTTGAAAAAGAAAAAAAAAGATGAGCGATGATTTACTTGCTGCATGAAATGAAATAACTAAACAAAATCTAGGCGTTACATAAAAATGTACAGAGGCACCTTAAAGTCCGAGGCCATTAGAATATTCTGTAACTTCTGAACCGCATCATAGGAGATGATGTTGAAAAGGCCATCAAGATGAATGGTGCTTTTGGTGCTTGAGGAGAGGATAGTAAATCCACTCTTATTTGACCCGCAATTTTGGGACAAAACAACCTGATTCAGAACTTAATAAAGTATAAACATCTAAAGCTGCAACTCAAACATCCTTTTTAAACCCTATCAAGACACCAGAAATCTTGTACAAGATATAAAATCTCAATCCAATAATCGATTAAAAAAACAAAGAAAGCAATTACAGAGACGAGGATGCGGTTAATACATGAATATCTGATGAAGGAATTTTGAGCCATTGCTGAATCATCTGGAAGAAAGCAAAAGAGAAATAACAAGTTAGCAAAAATTCTCTCTTTAAAAAGGAGGTGAAGTTGACAAAATATTTACAGCAGCCCAGTGCAAGCGTAAGGAGGATGGTGCGAGTATAAGAACGGGCCATGATTCACGAATACATGCAGCCACAGCAATAGCCTGCAGAGAGTATGAACAAACTAAGGATTTTGAGATAACACAACATTTAAGAGATAAAAATCAAAGTTTACATCTCCGAAATAAGGTGTGTTTTATTCATTATCTAATAAATTGTTGTTCAAATATAACATAACAATTACAAAGCTCAGTTAGAGAGTCATTTGCCTGCAAAGTCTTCCCTAGCCCCATTTCATCTGCCAAAAGAGCACGACCTCCATGCTGTAAAATAAACCTGAAAATAGCAATTGACAAAGATAAAAAAGAAACTCATACATATCAAATTTAGAACTTCGAACTATTATGATAAAACACAGTGGCAACTGACAGAACTCTCGAATACTTCATACCCAACACCTTCCCGCTGAAAGGGTAAAAGCTTTGATTCGATATCCGCAGGTAACCTGTTATATTTGTCTTGTACAAAATCATAGAAAACATCAAAAAATTTAGTATATACATATATTAATATGCAAACAACCCCTGAATAGAGAAGTAATTTACAGAAAGAAGGGGTAACTAGGAGTCAAACCAATGCCTGAGTTAGGATATTTAATATAAATGTTACTAACATCGAGTTTCTAACCACATTCAATATCTACCTCGTAGATCAGGAAGCAGAGAAGCTGCTATGATAGCACGATGCACCAAGCCATCTAACTTCTCTACCTGTGAAAAAACTAAACTACATTATTAGGATATCTTATGCCACAACAGACTGTCCTCATAAATATTATTTTGTATCAATCGATTGTAGCAAAAGGTAATGACGCAAAGGTTACAACCTCAACTTTAGAACCAACTACGTCGCGTAAAACATTTTCTGCCGCTGACATACTAGATATTGGAAACATCCATAATCTGCAGGTACGAAAGTTTAAGAGATACAAATGGTAACAGACAAATACAACCATGATGAGAGCGAGAAGTGAGTGGAGGAAACCTTTCTTTTGCGTTCCAAGTGGCTTTAGGGATTTTTCGAAAAGCTTCTACCAGTACCTATAAAATATGCATGATGATATAGAAGTAAAGGAGGATTTGATTAGCAGTAGCTAGAACAAAATCTTTGTAGGCAGCTAGAAAATGCACCTGATCGTATGAAAATTTTGCGGCAATGTTCCCGCTGCTGTGAAGAAAAAATTTGACAGAAAGCTTAGGTAGTTCCTTTGCACCTTCATCTCCTTACACAAATAGCCAAAAGATATGCAGATAATAAATAACTTTTAGCCGCTCATTATTATGTTGGAGCAATATAAGGGGAAAGTTTGATACATGAGATTGAAATTAAAGTAAAAAAAACAACTCAGGGCTATCAAAAAGAGCCCCCATAGATTAGACGGTGCCAAATAAAAACCAAGAAAAAATAATTACATTAAGAGCTCCAATCTTCCATGTTCCAATCAGGGATAATTGACAATTAGAAAAAGATATGCATTCAAAGACCAAACAAATGTATCAAATTGGGTCGATAGACTAAGTACAAACAATCCAAATTCAGCTGGGATATGATCATTTCCTAAACAATTCCATTATTGAACTCTAATCGTTAGAAAAATCCGCATTCAAAAAGTTATAAGCTTTGTTCAAATTGTAAAGAGAGATAGAATTACGAAGCTGAAAAATTAAAAGCTTACCAATGTGCTCTTTTGACGTAGCGGATGAAGGTAATACTCCGACCAAGGGAGGAAGGGTTTCCACCTGAATATTAACAAATGATCAAAGATTTGGAAGCATGGTAAAAACAAATTACACCAAAGAACACCATGGACGCGGACATAGCGCTACAATCTCAGAAACAGGGTCCTAAAGGTACAATAAAACACTACAAAAACCATAATCAAAGCATGAACCAACGACAAACCCCGCGCGAATGAGAACCCCGTGCAGGATTGAGTTTGGAAGATTGAAATGCAGGGTTTTGAGGTTTTAGGTTGCAGATTTTGGCCTCATTTGATTGAACGAACTGATGAGAGTGTTGATTATAAGCAGAGCAAGGAATAGAGACGTTTACTGAAGAAGAAGAAGCAGAAGCAGAAGCAGCAGCGGAATGAAGTTGAGCGATCTTCTGAACAGCATCTCTCTCGAGGGAATCGAGTTCTTCAAGTGTCAAGTTCCAATCATCATCTTCATCTCCAAATTCCATTTTTCTTGGAGAAAGGCGCGAAACCCTTTCTCCAATTGCCGCTAGAGTCTCCGATGAAATGGAATCTCTCCACGCGCCAATTTTGAAGTGCACTACGGGGCGGGACGCTGTCGGAATGATCTTTCCCGTTCGTTATTTTATGGGATTTTTTCCATTCCTTATATTTCCATATTTCAAATTATATATATATATATATACATACATTTTTTTTATTTTTTAATTCAATTATTTGTGAATTATTATTATTTTTTAAAAAAAATTTAAAATCATAATCTTATTTTATCAAGTAAATATTAAAATATTATTTTAAGCAGTATACAAATATGATTGATTGACACATGGTTTAAATCTAGTATAAAATATCCCCCGAATACGATACCAGCTACGTCAACAAAATTTTGTATCCACACAAACTTGGTGGGCATGCTCGTAATAGTTTACACAATCAAACTTAAAAATTTCGAACAAATTCGTCATGTATATCTAATTATTGATAAAAATATAAATCTCTGAGTTATTAATTTAATATTAAATGTTATTAACGAGGAATATTTATGAAAAAATTTAAATACAAAATTTCACAAAATAATAACTCGAATAATAAATAAATTTAGCGTATTTAAAATAAGCTTTATTATTATTTTAAATTAGCACCGTGTCGTTGATATTTTTAGTTTTCTTAGAACCCTAAACCCCGAGTGGTCACCTTGCTTGCTGCCGCTCTCCCTCCATTACACTGCGTACAGAGAGAGAGAGAATGAAATTCCAGTGTCTCCGAGATCGGAATCTACTCTGAAACTGAGCCAAAGCTTTCCATTTTCTCTCTTGCATCTCCCCGTCTAAGCAATCTTTGCGAGTGTTCTTCACCATGTCGGCTTTATCCAGAGGTCTCATTTCTCGTTTTCGTCTTCTGTCGATCAATTCCGCCGCTTCACCGACAATTACTTCTTCTTCTTCTTCTTCTTCTTCATGGACGCATCCGTCTTGTTATTTCTTCTTCCGTACTTTCAGTACCGAGGGTTCGATTCAGGCTGGCGATGGCTCTTCGCTTTCTTCTCCGATTATTGAAGCTAAACCTGGTGTTATGAGCCCTAACTCGAAGCGTACGGGAGTCATTGCTGTCAAGTGTGGAATGTCGGCGCTGTGGGATAAATGGGGAGCTAGGGTACCCATCACTGTGCTCTGGGTTGATGATAATATTGTATCTCAGGTCAAGACTATTGAGAAAGAAGGCATCACAGCTCTCCAGGTACTGTTTAAATATCTTCTTCTCGTTTTCATTTCTGTCAGCGGAGTAGTTTTTGTTTATTATTCTTGTGAGCACTGCTTAGATGAAATTAGGAAGGGGACATTGTTGGCTCTGGTAGTCTTGGTTTCTGAATGGCATGGGATTTTGGCTTAATGATGCCGAGGAGTACATCTTTGGAATACTATTTGCTATGTTACTCTCTCTGTGAGAGGGATTTGAAGCTGTTACTCTGTTACTCCTACCCTTTCAATTCCATGGATTCTGGAACTATACTGAATTGAGCTGCACACTGTTGTTTTGGATCAGCATTTCACCTATGAAAGATATTCAGTTATCAGAATAGAAGTTGAACAGGGTATTTATGTACGTTCTGTCTTTCATATGGAAATCAGAGGCCAATGGGCCATTCCCTTTACTCGTACCGATCAGAATCTGACCTCACAAGAAATTGAGCAAAAGACTGCCGAATTGGCCTATTTCTTGCGTGTACCCATTGAAGTTTTTTGAAAAATGAAGTTCAGAATGAATGCTTTCTTAGTTCGTAGCAAGAGGTATATAACTGAAATGAAAGAATAATCCTTTTAATAGACAATAGTAATAGTATAACTTAACGGGAGTTTCTTCAGAATGCTCATTTGAGACAAAGCAGACGAATACGGATTAGACAGAAAACTGTCTTGGTCCGAAATTTTGTGGCTTCCATTGTTACACTTAACTAGATGTGATTATATGACCTTTTTGTTCTTAATAACTGGGTTATCGAGGTTCAAATTCTCGTATCAAACTCATTGCCTACCTCCCTAATATTTGGGAAGCAACAAGAGTTTTGATTATTACTTACACTTACCATTGTTGATTTCACCATTTCTAAGGGGAAAAAAAGTTGTCTTGACCGTTAGACCATATGTATGAGATCTCTTTTTTCAGTTCTTACAAATTTTATGGCATAGGACTTGCATTTATTGACCAAATGTGCTATGCTATGGTGCTAGTTAGATTGGCTGTGGACAGAAGAAGGCGAAGCATTTGACAAAACCCGAGGTAGGTCATTTTAGGGCTCAAGGTGTTCCATTGAAGAGGAAACTGAGGGAGTTTCCAGTGACAGAAGACGCCCTTCTTCCAGTTGGTACGACAATTGGTGTTCGTCATTTTGTCCCTGGACAGTTTATTGATGTGACAGGAATAACAAGAGGGAAAGGTTTCCAGGTGAGTCCATTGCAGCATTCCTTCATTAATTTTTTAGCTCACAGCCTCTACTCCTATTAGGTTTCTTTCATTCCCTTGTATTTGTTAATATGGTTAAGTTAATTACATATTCAAAACACATGAATGTTATTGTGGGAACATAAATGGTTAAGTTAATTGCATATTCAAGCAAATATTTTCAATAAACACCGTAACCCAACTCTAATATTTTACCATGATTTACCTAACTCGAACTTGTTTTGTTTGGCTTGAATGCTTAATTATCTAACATTCTGCATGATCTGCGGGGTGAAATTTGAACATCAAAGTCACAGTGCTGTACATGTGTATGTTATCACAAGACAATACGGACAATTTCTCGATGAGATCACGTGCATCCTCAAGATGACAAGAATTAAAACAATCACACAATTCATATATATAAGTATAAACACGAAAAATATTAAGGGCTCTATACAAACCCTAGGAGAAACTTGTGTAGCTGATAACTTATGTTGATCTTTGATCTTTGCTTTGTTTCTGTTTTTCATGTTTTTGCTAATCTGGTTGTATGTTTGTGTTCTAGACATAAAAAAGCTGTTTTCTTTCCATGTGTAAATGGTATAATATCTTTTCCATAAAATGATGTCTCTTATGGCTAATCTTTTTTCTTATTGTTCACAGGGAGTGATGAAAAAGCATGGATTTAAAGGAATGCCAGCATCCCACGGAGCATCATTATCCCACAGAAGCCTCGGTTCTACAGGTCAGAGGGATGCTCCTGGGAAGGTGTGTTTATCTTTTCATGGTGACACTCATTTTTAAGATTGAGTGGTTATTTCAGTTCTCAAATGCATTTTAAGGCTACCCAAAACTCACATCTGGTTGAAACTCGAGCATTGAAGATATCCGCGTAGTAGTAGGGTAATATATCGTGCTAGCCTACTTCGACATAGGACTTTGATTCTGTCTCCTTCGTTTCCTGTCAATGTGCAAGGTTCTTTCTCAATGAATGGAGATTTTAGAGAATAGAAACAAGAATTTGATGGGACTAAACAAAAAGGAATAACTTGCACGGTAAAAGGACGTTTTCTGGATTTATCTATGCTTGTGCAATGAATCAATATCGAGTAATTACTATATTGTAATAGAACAAGCTTGAATTGTTTTTTTAATACCAACTTTATCTGCAGTAGAATTACTATGTTGTAATAGAACACGCTTTGGTTTAGTCTGATTTATTTCTTGAATCGTTTTTATGGTCTGTTATGTTGCGAGTTCTACTCCGTTTTCTCTGTATGCCATGTCGTATACGACTGAGAAACGTGTTCTTATTTTCCAGGTTTTTAAAGGTAAGAAGATGGCTGGTCGTATGGGTGGGAAGCAGAGAACTGTGAAAAATGTGTGGGTCTACAAAATTGATCCTGCAAGAAACTTGATGTGGGTTAGAGGACAAGTAAGTTTCTTTCAATTTACACATAAATATGACACTCTTGCGACATTGTGATCTGAGATTATTTGCTGCACAAACTTCACCTTTCAGGTCCCGGGCGCCGAAGGAAACTTTGTATTTATAAAAGACGCCTTCTACAAGAAACCCGACAAGTCGATCCTTCCATTCCCTACCTACTTTGCGAACAACGACGAGGACACAGAGACGTTGGAACCTCTCGTTGCTGATCTTGGAGAAGTAGATCCATTCATGGTTGGAGAATGATAGGGAGTTGGGCTTTTCAGTGCAAGTTCTTCGATTTCGCTCTGTTTTTTTCGATCTTTTCAGCTACTGATGACCCTTTTTCGAGTAGAAACGCAGCTGGAGGTTCTGTATGAGGCAATCCAATCTCCTTATACGATGGGAATTTACCATTTACTTTTCTTTCAACTCAAAACTTGTACCGGAAAATGCCATTTTGAAATAAAGGATAGAGAAAAAAGCTATGATTATTGAGGTTTTTTGTTGATGTTTATGTGAACTTGGAGAAAGAGATTGTTTATGGCTGCCCTAGCCTCTCTTCATTTGAACTCATTTTCATCTTCTACTCTCTGAAATTTCAACTCTAGATTCTTAAAATTTTGTTGAAATTCCTCAACCCCACCTTAAATTCTGTTAACCACCATACGAGTTTGTTGAAGACTCTTATGAGGAAGACTGTTGTCCAAGTCAATGAACCTTTCCTCGTCATCGTCATCGACTTCATTGACCTCCCTTTCATATGGACTGTCTCGGCAACATTGATCATGATGAAGCTCTCCATTGCCGTCCTTGGCAATGGTGGTTTTGTCATGTGGGTCGAGAGCCTTCAGTTCCTTCTAAGGCTCCCTCATGGCCACCTGAACAAAAAAAAAATCACATGTAGAATTGATAAACTTCCGTGGAATTCAACAGTCTCACCACCAGCTCTGAAGAATTCACGAGAGACCAGCCAACTAGTTAAGAGGCGAGCACAAGTCAACCCTAAACACCAACTAGTCAAGAGGCGAGCACAAGTCAACCCTAAACCGTCAGTAGTAAAAAAATAATAATAAAAAAAAAATAACCCTTGCAATAAAATCTAAAATAATTTAAAATTTTAAAACAATAAATCGATATTCTCCTCTAAAAAAGAGATATAAAAAGAAATAAAAGATAAGTTTAAAAATTGGAATTTTAGAAGAAAATCAGTCTAAACTTATAAAAGACGTTATTCTGCGCACTGAGTTCAAAATTCAAACCAAGAGAGCCAAATCGCTTTTCTTCTTCTTCTTCTTCTTCTTCTTCTTCAGGTCAATCTCGATTCCTCCATTTTTATCTGAGGAGGTTTCTCTCTCTTCAACAAATTTCTCTCTTTCTCTCTCTTCTTCAAGGTTCAGAACCCAAACCCTCCTGTCGTTCTGATTCTCTCTCCGGCTCCGATTCTAGGGTTTCTGTTCCGGCGAATGCTGTTCCTCCTCATCCAATGCAATCCAATTCCATTTCTCACTGCCAAGAATGCGGCATCACTCAATCCGAGTGTTGGATCCTCCACAATGTCCGTGTCAAAGCGTCCTTCCGTCGTCTCTGTACCAATTGCGTCCTCAGGAACAATATCTCCCGTTTCTGTCCCGTGTGCTTCGATGTTTATGACGATTCGACTGCGCCGCCGTCTCATCAGCGAGTTATGTGCTTCAGATGTCCTTCGATCTCTCATCTCTCTTGCATTTCTTTTCGTTTTTCTTCTACCTTCCTTTGCCCTCTCTGCTCTGATCCTTCTTTTACCTTCTTCGACTGTTTCGGCTCCGGCGGCCTTGGCCTTTGCCAATCGGAGTACGCCGTCGCTACTTTGGCCGGGAGAGACATTAGTGGTAAATCGGCTAAGGCGGTTGTCGCAGCGGCTCGTGTCGCCGCTCAATCCATGCGGAGAGCGGCAGCTGACGCTAGGGCTGTAGCGGAGATGAAGATCAAGAATGCTGCGTTTGCCAAGAAGCAGGCTACTCTCGCATTGGAGCGGCTTGCTTATCTTGAGCTAGAGGAGAAAGATGGAAATGAACATGCTAATAGTAACGGAGATGCTGTGGCCGGTGAGATGACGGTGGAAGAACAGAAGCTGCAGGACTGGATATCTTCGATTCTCGAGCCTAAGACGCGGAATCAAACTCAGTAGCAGCAGGCCAATGGATAAGGAAACCAACTGTAGAATTCAGTAGAATGCAGAGTCGCTATACAGTAAAACCATCCATGGAAGCCTCTGAATCAATGTAGTGATGGTTTTTCCAGATTCATGGATGGCAGGAAAGATCAGTCGAGGTAAGTATGAAAGAATTTCCATGTACATTTCAACATTGTTTGCTGAAATGATATTGAGAATGAGGCGCATTTTTCTGCTTCTCTATTGAATCCAATTCTTTATTTTACCCATTTTTGTGTCTGTTAAAGAATTCAAAAGGTTGAAGATTAACGTTTTCCTCTGGAAAATTAAAAAATCCATTCAAAACAAGTTCAAATTTTTGAGAGGACAAATAGATGAACACGAAGAACAATGAAATTTGGAACCCCATTTCACGATTAATCACGAGAGAACATAAAGAGACAAACTAAAAAATTGAAGATCGTTGAAAGGACGATTGTTGCTCTTTAAAGAAGATTATACTCCTTCCTCAATCAAATCATTTTCTTTGTTCCCCCAACTTCCGCAACCCTACGCTTAAATCGAAAAGGTTACAAAAGTGGTTGTTTTGATACAATTTTAACGTCGAAAACTTCTTAAACGGATAGATATATGATTAAAACTGGCCACTTATGTATTATACCCTCGTTCATATACTCACTACAAGAGTCGACATGAATGATTGTTAACAACAAATTAAAACGTAAGAACACGAAAAGAAAAATTTAGAAAGTTCGTGCATAATCAAAGACTATCTTTGGTCTTTATTGTGAAATGAATGCTGAAAATAAAGACAACCTTTCATGGATCAAAGACGGCAAAGATTACTTAGTGCCCCTAAAGAAGAAAGGTTTGGTTCATCCAACAAATACAAATTTGCATGACTTGGTTGGTTAAAAGAATTGTCCTAAGATATTACATTCAAATCAAGATCAAGAGCGAGCCCCCATAACAGCAACTTCCCCATACTCCCAACCCAATAACATCTCTATTCCATGTAACAACACTTCACTTCCCACAAATTCAAATGGATTCATCATATAATTCTCATCTTTCCTCTCTTCTTTTTCCTTCCTTCCTACCAATTCATGTTCATATTTATATACCACTCTACTTGTTGTGGTTACCAACCTGCATACGACCGCTATGTGACAACCTTGATGCAAGTAACGGTGCTTCTTCATCGACATTCATGTCGGACGAACCACTTCCGCCGTTGCCATTGTTGCTATTTGGTGTGAATATATCTGACGATCTCTTCTCTAACTTCCAGTCCTGTATTATGCATCAAAGTTTCAGTTAGGAAAATATTGGAAGGTTGGTCAAGAGACAATAACCAGCTCATAGAAATTACATAACAGACAGACAAAGAAGCACGTAAGTTAATCGTTGGCGTTTGTACGCACACCGACCCCAAAACTCATCGTCCCTCAACAAGGACCTTGAGATATCGGAGTCTTTAGTGAGCTTTCAGAACAACAAGTTTGCAGATTGTTTGCAGTTCAACATTCTTGTCTTACAGACTATATCCATGAATCTACTGGGCAAAATCATCGAAGGAAAGGGAAGGAACTATTGGATATGATATCATGAAAACTTGCAAAAGCTCGAAAAATTTAGCATAAGTTATAGCTCGATCAACTTTCAAGTTCGAAATAGAGGATGTCATTAAGGTAACATTTGCATCCAGCTCCTCTAATAAAAAAAATGTATTCCCCCAAGAAACATAAATTCCTATTAATTGAACTAAAAAAAAATACAATGATGAAGGACTCCCATAGACAAGTACTGTAAACAAAAATACGTTCGCACGCACGCAGAACAAAAACAATACATTCCATCTAACACTCTTAGGAATTCTATTCTTTTCCAACAATATTTGGGAATTGCAATCATATACATCTCATTTCCATGTAAATCATGAAGTGAAGTAAGCAGCAGGTAAGAGTTTAGTTCATAATTTCGCTTGACCTTAATAAATACTTCACATCTCACATTAATTAAAAACTAAAGCTCCAAAAGGAATTATATTATCGATGCAGACGACTATGATGGCGAGAAAATAATAATACTCATTCCAAATGTATGATAATTCTTCCAGCCTATGTAACTCTAATATTCCTAGCTTATAAAAACAAGAACAGATGCAATGATATGGAAATATGGAACGTTCCCATCAGTCACTAGAACCTAAGCTGATACTAAATAGTGGTTTGAAAGTTCTCGAGTATATATGTTTTAAATGATTAAAATTGCCATGAGATATAAATAATTGAGAGCAACCTTTACCATTCTCTCTGGAATGCTTTCAGAAGACAACTGAGATGCACGAACATCCTTGACCTTTATGTAATTATACATGAGGACGCCACACAATGCTGCATTGAGAGAAGGATTGGTAAATTGAAGATCATGATAAATTAGTAACACATAATAGGAAAAATCCTCCACTTGACAAGGATTACCAATTGCATAGCCAATGATATTCAACCCTGTTATCGTAGATTCAGGAAATATAACAGTTGAGAGTGCTATTAGTATCCAGTCTTTGAGAACACCAGCAACTCGAATAGTAACAGCTCCGGTTCTTCCAATTACTAAAAAAATAGAGAAGTTCAATGCCAAGGCACACAGTGCATTCGAAAAGAAGATCCAGAAGTTGAACTGAATTTGAGTAACTTGCATATTTGGTTTCTCCAACAAGTACCAAGGAACAAACAGGAAAACAAAGCTGCATGTATCAAACATAAAAAGTGAGCGGCTAAGTCCATTGACCACTATTAAATTAGAATCTGTCTTTTGTCAAATTTACGTCATTTTCCAATAAGTGATTGTTACTCGTGATCAATCCGAAATCTTAAGAATCCATTGACAATTACACAGATATTTCCAGTCAAGAAGCACCAAAGTACACTGTACCTGCATGGAGCAATGTAATATAAGCTGGTGATAGGATTTAGAGTCAAGCCCTTCTTTTGCAGAAGGACCTGCGTCAAGACCAGCCGAAGAGCTTCTGCAAAGATACCCGTGACCTGGTAAACTGTACCTACTACATTAAAATGAATCTCTCCATATGAGGAAACGACAACCCCAACACTGACCAGCAACATGTTGAAGAAAACGTCACACCTTAACTTGTCGGTGCCACACACAACAGCCATTAAAAACGTGGCTACTGGCACTGAAATATCAAATTTAAATCTAATTATTTTACATTTTTTAGGAGACTCATTCAAAAAGTAAGAAAAAGGATGAAGTTTAGCCTCCATACTTAAAGCCTTAAGCATCTGAATGAAGGCCACAGATATGTGTAAGTAGGCAGTGTTACCAAACCTGAAATATCAATAGTTAGTAATGCTAAAACTATTGTGAACATGACGCAAAGTGCACTGGTCCCATATCTGATAAACACCATTTACAAAACCAAAATACGAGACCCATGCCTACTAAACAAAACTCTTTAAGTACTATTACAAGAGGTCTAATTTTACAACTTTACTTACCAAAGACTTGATGCAAAAAACGCGCTAATTGGAATGACACATGTTGCATATCTGTCCAACAAAAAAGATATATATTATACACTAAAAAACAGATAGATATTATACCCAAGAAAAAAAAAACGTGAAAACAGCAATTATACCACAGCTTTTCTTGATGCACTTACATTTCAAAAGTCATTTTGACTGGAGATACAACCTGCAGATTTGAAATCAACATTAATGACTCTAGCTACCAAAATTTGAAAAGAAAAGATTAACCCAGCAAGAGAAAATGGATGAATTGGGATAATCCAAGACGTGCAAGATTTTTATATTGAAGCATTGCTGCCTGCTAGTAACAATTAGTAGTCGGTACAGACTGAGGATGATGTAGAACTTTTTAATACTTTTTCTGCAAATATGGTTAATAAAAAAAAGGCTACCTCTAAGGAAGATAAAAGAGACAGTTACAAAAACCCAATTCAACAGTCATCTTCATACCAAGGGAACAAATTGACAAAGAACAACCAGTAAATTGAAGAAAGTCCATTAAAGTCATATATTGAAGTTCAGGTACAATCATACCTTGAACACGCGAACGAGAAAGAATGCAACAGCACCAGAAAAGCCCATATGAATCATTGTAAGGGTAATAGGCAAAGGAAAATTGAAGTATTTTGGGGAGAGCACCCACTGCAATATTAGAAGTGCAAATCAAAACAAGCATCAGCAGAAAGCCAACAACTAAGCAGTAAGAATGGTTAAACCTTAAATTAAGATTGTGAAACAGTTAAATTATGAGAATTAATTGTGCCAGTAACGAAAAAGGTAATGAAAACTGGAACAAATTTCAAATCTGAATTAAAGAAAACAGATGTCGAAATACCTTGTTGTACAAAATAACTCCAGATGATAGCAAAATGTAGATGAAAAGATACAGGTAAGTGAGCACAAGTGGTCTGTTGATCATTTTGGCGAATAAGAACCTTCGCTGGCTGATCTAACAGATGAGTTCCGGCAGTTAAACTATCTTTATCACCTCTTTCTATGATCTGAAACTGAAGATAGAGGCATCTTCTATCTAAACTCTGCAGTCGAATTCATCTTCTAGGCTATACAATAGGGTTTATCGGTTCCACCGACGGGTGCAATGCCTACTGTACTGTATATACATGCAGGATAGCGCCTGAGAAGACGAAGCCCGGATTCATACAAAAGGATTTAACCATTCCAACAAGAAAATCCCAGATACATTACATTCAAACCATCCAAAAAGGCACTGAGAGTTAAGAAGTAACACGATTTGCCAAAATCATAAAAAATCAACAATCAACCACGCCAATAAGAAAGAATCGCGTACAAGAACCAAATTCGGACAATGACTAGTTTATGATGAAAAACTGATCCAAATGGGAAATATAAATAAACCCAAATTCGAATAGATCTGAAAGAATGCAGCACAAACAAGAGACAGAAATTCAATTGCAACACAAGACAAGACGCGGGACGCCAAGAAAACGCATCACAGAGCAGAACGCGATGAAATACGAAAGGGTGAAGAAGAAGAACTTACAGAAACCGTGGGATCGAGGCGTAGGCGGGAATAGGAAGGAGAAAAACGCTCAACAGTTGCAGTAAATAAACCCTACTCGGCGGTGAGAAGGAAAACGATGCAGAGAGGGGAATTGTGGGGTTCCAAGTGGGAAATGGAGAACTGGGTTAGTAGAGAAAAATGGAGGAAGAGGAGGGAGAGGGACAGAGAGTTAATGGCGTCTGGATTTCGAAGAACTGATGGATCCGTACGCTGTAAAAAGTGCATTAATGGCTTCTGGATTTCGAAGATGCAGAAGTGAACACAATACACACGCTGTTATGCTCCCTTTTCACGGAACGGGTTCCTTTAAATACTATCCACATCTGGTTTGAGTTTAAAGAAATTGAGATTTTAGTATAAAGATGGCCTCAAATCGAATGAATCAAATGAACAAAATTTTGAACTACAATGGTCTGGTTTAGTTCATAATCCATAAAATTTCTAAATTTATTTAAACAAAATAACAAATGTAATAATAATAAAAAAAGTTGTATAGATCATAAATGGCTCGACCGAACTTAAACAAGATCACACGGTTCAAGAGCCACATCGGCCTTGATCTTAGCCTATAAGGCCAACCATAAAGTTATATATGTCTACCTAGCGAGTAGGAAACTCATCTCTATCCTTATCTATAGCTTCAATCCACCTATCTCAATACTCATTTTTACGAAATTGTCTATTTATTAGTTTTTTTAATATATTTTTAAATTATTTCATAAATAATTTTTCATTTTCAATAATATTTATTTATTAAAAAGTAAAACATTTCAATAATATTTCATAGACAAAAATATAATATAATACCTTAATCAACAAAATTTCTAAAAAGTCAAATTTTAATATTATAACGGACTTCGACTTAAAAAGGTTAAATCCGAATATAAGGAGAAAAAAACCTAATTTAGAATTTGAAAACTTTGCTACATTTTGCAAATTCCAAAAAATCGAGTTAGATTTGCAAATTCCAAAAATCCGAGTTAGATTTGCAAATACCCTAATCTTTTTCCTACCCATTACAATTACTCTTTCAAATATTTTATGTCATATTGCATCAACAAATTTATTTTTATACTTTTTCCATAGAAAAAATAGAAAATAGCTATCGATTTATATTATCTTATAACGAAACATCGGCTCTACGAAGGAAGAGCTTAGTCGGCATTAAAGAAGACAACGTAAAAGAGAATCCCATCGAGTACCTTGATAGTAAACGTTTCGTATGTTCGGTTGTCCACCTCCAAAGTCATGATTCAAGCTTGAAGTTCAAGCTCGAAAGATCGAAAATTTAATAACTTAAAACTCTAATTGTCTCCCTCGGCCGACTCTGAACGAATAAAGCCTGCTCGAGATTAACACGAGAGGTTGTAACCATAAGCATAATGTAAGGAGAGGAACATCAAGCGTTCAGTTATAAGAATCAGCTAGCTTAATCAGAGTAATAACTGTCTCTTAGGTTCTTGCAAAGAAGACTAAGCATGGGTACCATTATCTAGATGGCCCTTCCCTTCAGATTTTGGTCTAATGAACCCTAAACTGGCCAGCTTTTGCACTAACATCTTTTCAGCCGCTACCTAAAATGATCCAAACAAAAATAAACGATAAGAATCGACTTAAATTAAAAAACAAAGCACGAGACAACGTACTAAAGATAAACAAGTTGTTTTCTAAAATCAAAATGATTATCAAACGAAATCTACCTGCATAGTTCTTTTATAGATCAATCGTCACATTTGATTATTTGTGTATTAGAAAAACCAAGAGGGGGAGGGTCATCAAACCTCGATCATAGGGCTGTTTTTCGGGATATTGCTAGCCAAGATGATATTTAAACCCGTCTTTAACACTAAAGAAAGAGGAAACAAAGGGATTAGTAAGACTAAGAGAAGACGTGACAAAATTACATTGACATAAGCATAGCTCAACTGGTTAACATACCATCTTGATCCACGCGTTTGAAATTCAAGTAGTCTCTCACCCTGTTGAACTAAAAAAAAAAGTCAAAATTAAATTTACATAGTACCTAATCGACGAGCCATGCTAGCTCCTGCATTATCAGATGAACCTCCGAGTATGGAAGTGACACTCACTGTATTGTTCTGCAAAAATTTAGTGGAAAAATATTAACGATTATGAACTGATAATATTAAACAATATGGAAGAGAGGAAACGATGAGGAAGGTGGAACAGAAAATACATTTATGTAACAAAAAGTTTTGGGATGAGTTTGATATAATTTGTGTTACCATAGAAAGTACTTTTAAGCTAATTAAATCCACCATAGTTAATAGTTAAGAACGTTCGTCCAAAAGGGGTGAATTGTGAGATCCTACATCGGTTGGGGAGGAGAACGAAGCATTTTTTACAAAAGTGTGAAAACACACTACTCCCTTGAGAATAGGTCTTGGTCCTAGAGAATAGGACTTATGACAGTGTTCAACAATCTCCACCTTGTCATAAGATCTCCAAGTTGATAGCTAATTTGGTTGCTACCATGTCAACACACTACTCCCTTCCGACGTTGATGAAATCTAAACAATGCCAGAACTTTTCACGAGTGATCACCTTTGTCAACATATCAGCAGGGTTATCAGCAGTTCCAATTTTTAATAACCGAATATCCCCTTTGCTAATAATTTCTCGAATAAAGTGAAAACGGACATCAATGTGTTTTGTACGAGCATGATGGACTTGATTTTTTGACAAGCAAATAGCGCTCTGGCTATCACAAAATACATCTATATGTTCCTGCAAAATACCCAAGTCATTGATCAAACCATGTATCCAAATAGCTTCTTTAAAAGCTTCTGTTACTGCCATATACTCTGCTTCAGTGGTAGACAATGCAACAGTAGACTGCAATGTTGAACGCCAACAAACAGGTCCACCAGCCATAGTAAATAAATAACCCGTAGTAGATCGTCGCTTATCCAAATCACCAGCATAATCAGAATCCACATAACCAACTACACGATTGTCAAGATTAAACATTTCTTGTTTTTGAAACTTAATACCAACATCAATAGTGCCAAGAATGTACCTAAGAATCCATTTTACAGCCTGCCAATGCTCTTTACTAGGATTATGCATATAACGACTCACCATGCTTACAGCGTGTGAAAGATCAGGTCGAGTACACACCATAGCATACATCAACTTATACAAATGTTGTTGGTGCGTTGATGTATGCTATGGTGTGTACTCGACCTGATCTTTCACACGCTGTAAGCATGGTGAGTCGTTATATGCATAATCCTGGTAAAGAGCATTGGCAGGCTGTAAAATGGATTCTTAGGTACATTCTTGGCACTATTGATGTTGGTATTAAGTTTCAAAAACAAGAAATGTTTAATCTTGACAATCGTGTAGTTGGTTATGTGGATTCTGATTATGCTGGTGATTTGGATAAGCGACGATCTACTACGGGTTATTTATTTACTATGGCTGGTGGACCTGTTTGTTGGCGTTCAACATTGCAGTCTACTGTTGCATTGTCTACCACTGAAGCAGAGTATATGGCAGTAACAGAAGCTTTTAAAGAAGCTATTTGGATGCATGGTTTGATCAATGACTTGGGTATTTTGCAGGAACATATAGATGTATTTTGTGATAGCCAGAGCGCTATTTGCTTGTCAAAAAATCAAGTCCATCATGCTCGTACAAAACACATTGATGTCCGTTTTCACTTTATTCGAGAAATTATTAGCAAAGGGGATATTCGGTTATTAAAAATTGGAACTGCTGATAACCCTGCTGATATGTTGACAAAGGTGATCACTCGTGAAAAGTTCTGGCATTGTTTAGATTTCATCAATGTCGGAAGGGAGTAGTGTGTTGACATGGTAGCAACCAAATTAGCTATCAACTTGGAGATCTTATGACAAGGTGGAGATTGTTGAACACTGTCATAAGTCCTATTCTCTAGGACCAAGACCTATTCTCAAGGTCTTTTTTGGCTTATTAGTTTATCTTTAGGTTTAGCAGAAGGCTATATAATGCCATTCTTTCTGCTGTTGAAATCATTAAGTTTTGAGTGTCATATTGTATGTCTGGAGTAACTTTGGTGTTGTGAGTACATTTGTTCCGCTTTCGGCGCTCAACAAAAACCTATCCCTAACAGACGCGTTTTAAGAATTTTAAGTAGAAGTTTGAAAGGAAAAGCTCAGAGAGGATAATATCGGCCAGTAGTAGAGTTAGACTACATATATGGTACAGATTATCAACGAACAACTTACAGGTCGTGTGGGGGCAGCTGCGTATAAATTTCCGAATTTTGCAGAACTGCAACCAATCCATACATATATCTACACTAATAAGAAAACATAAAAGAACTTGGGTTAAGATATTTAACACAATAATGCTAACAATTGAAATAGAAAAATTCATAGGAAGGCTTAGAAAAGCCATGAAGAACCTGTTTAGAGAGAGATATTATCTGAAAATGGACGGGGACATCGTTTATGGCTTCACTATAGCAAGAAACACGAACACCACCACCGTCAAGGTCGCCATTGTTATTGCTACTTGGTAGCTCAGCAACTGGGTGTTTTTCTTTTGAGGTTTGAGCTTGAAATAACATTTTTATGAACCTAACACAAAGATGTGAAAATATTGGAATACTGATCTTCTCGAAGGAACTTTGAGGTTAGTTTAGGGCATGAGGTTAGTTTAGGGCATGACTCTCGTACCATGTTAGGAACCACGACTCTATGATATTGTCCACTTTGAGTATAAGCTCTCGTGGCTTTGCTTTAGACTTTCCCAAAAAGTCCTCATGCCAATGGAGATAGTATTCCTCACTTATAAACCCATGATCTTCCACTAAAT
Organism: Cucurbita moschata; assembly: GCF_002738365.1. NCBI lineage: Eukaryota > Viridiplantae > Streptophyta > Magnoliopsida > Cucurbitales > Cucurbitaceae > Cucurbita > Cucurbita moschata. Next base: position 159,432 of record NW_019268517.1, read on the forward strand.
TAACCAACGTGGGACTCACTCCCAATAACTTCAATAGGGACTGCCCGAAGTAGGACTAGACCATCTCCATAGTAGACGCATTTTAAAGCTTTGAGAGAAAGCTCGAAAGGAAAAACCTAAAGTGAATAATATCTGCTAGCGGTGGGCTTGAACTGTTACGTGAATATATTTTGACAAGAATGATTGAAACTACCTCAAAGTTCATGAGAGTCGGATAGAGACTCAAGAAAGCTGTCTAAACTCTTTCCCTTTTCCTTGAATTCCATGCAGAACAAAAGCAAGGCCATGATGAAGTTCAACCATAAAATTTCCTTTTCTTCTTACCCAAAAATTCACTTCCAAAACGTAGCATATGATCAACGCCAAGCTACGAGTACATAATATTCAGTGAACTCCAGCTTAAAGATACAGTATGTTCATGTGAAGCTAAGAGAGTCATATATCCATCAAGTCGAGGAAAATTCAAATCAATACCTTAAAGAACGATTACATAGATAACATCGGAAAAACCTTGTGAAATCACTCAATCTTAAAAAAAAAACATTGATATAATCCAATCCTCGAAGAAAGAACAGTCGGCGAAGCAATTAAAGCAGAGTAAATCGCACTACAGCAAGCGGCAAAACTAGAACAAACATGACCTGGAAACAAATAGTAGCAAATTATAGCAGAAAATGCAGGAGCAAAAATTGAGAACAAACCTCGAGGAAGATTGGCATCAAAAGAGAAACCGTGAGAGAGGAAGTGAAATGGAAAGTTATTAGAACCGAGAGAGAGAGAGAGAGAGAGAGAGAGAGAGAGAGAGAGAGAGACTTCCCAATGATACAAATTACGATCAAGGTAGTGGCATTTCTGTAATATTACTCCGAATACAGTGGCATTTTTGTAAATTTCCATGAAAGCTTTGAATTTTTTTCATTGGTGAAAGAAACCCGTCTCCCGCGTCTCCCCATTTTCTGATTCTCTCTTTGTTTCTCTATCTCGCCCATTCCCGCGGATCGGCCGGAACACAAAATCGGATCTCTGTTGAGCTTCGCTTCTCGATTTGGCATTCGATCAGTTCATTCTAGTTGGTATGTAATTTGTTTCGAACAATCTTGCGCTGTAGGATGTTTATATCTGCTTTTTGTTCTACTGAATCTCATAGGCAGTAATTGGCGTAGCACATTAGGAATTTATTCACATTTTTTGTGATCTTGATTGCCATAACCAGAGAAATGAGTTCTTGTAAAGTAAATGAAATTTTGTTGAATTAGGTGTTTTCAAATTGCCTGATTGTTCATCATTCTTTAGTAGTATGAAGTCCTCTGCTACTAGAATCCTTCGCATGGTAAAAGTTCATTGCCTCACACCATTTGGTCCAACACAGTGATGCAAATTTTAAATCCGCCGACTACATTTACAGGAAAACAACCACCCTGGGCGGACGAAGAAGCAGAAGCCTGCATCAATCATCAACGGCAGGATCTTCAAAGTGTGGCAAGGCTGGAAGAATGAAGAAACAATAAATGGCTCTTCCGTCATTGCAAATTTACGAGATTCTTATCTTTCAGGCCAGCAGTTTCATATCACTTTTAAGTTCAAATTATCCAATCTTTTGCTTATGAGATTAACTGAAATAAGTCTGCATGTGATGATTGAAAATTGTGGAAATTTCTCAATCACAACTGCAAATTCGGGGGGGGGGGGGGGGGGNGGGGGGGGGGGGGGGGGGGGGGGGGGGGGGGGGGAGAGTATAGCCATTCGTAATTATTGCTTGACCGTATTCACAAATCTCTCAAAAAGAGAGAGCTGATAGTTACAGTCTCTTGAGGCCATAGCCACATCCATGGCCTTCAGACAGCAGCAAAACGCAAGTATCCCTTCTTGGAAGGAAGATCAACAGTTTCAAAGCCTTGAGGGAACATTTGCTTGGCCTGATCATTAGTTACATTGGGCGGAATCACGCAGGCCTCGCCTGGCTTCCAGTTAACCGGAGTGCAAACTTTGTGCTTCACAGCCTTCTGCAATGACTCCAAAACCCTCACCACTTCATCCATGTTCCTCCCTGTACTTGCTGGGTACAGGAAGCTCAGCTTCACCTTCTTGTCTGGACCGATGATGTGCAATGCTCTCGATGGCACTGGCCTGCCTGATGAGTCCTTCTCGTCCGGGTCCACCATGTTCAGTTCCTTGATCAACTCCCCCTTTGGATCCGCCAGTATTGGATATGTCACCTTCTTTCCTTTCTGCAAAAGGATAACAAGATTGGTGAGGAATCACGGACCTCTATATACTTAAGAACTCACGATCATTTATGGATGTAGAACTCCCTCCCAACTATTCTCAACAATCCTCTTATCAAAGAAGGTACACCATAATAGAGCCTCCCCTGATGTCTATGGAGCCCTCGTACCGCCTCCCCTTAATCGAAGATCAACTCCTCGAACCATCCTCAACAATTCTCCTATCGAACAAAGTACACCATAGGGCGACTCCTTACTCCCTTACTCTGGAGAGCCCAGAGAGGCTTCGAGGGCTCGACTCTTTATCTGGAGCTCTTGGATCCCCGAGGGATCCAATCCCTCAAACAAAGGGGTCCTTTGTTCACCCCTTTGTTTGAGGCATAGAGTCACTTTTGTCTGCACTTTCGAAGCTAGCAATTTCTTTGTTCGACATTGACATGCAAAATGAAAGGCTTGCCTCCGATTCTATATTGAGAGCCAGAATAGTACAATATTGTGGAGTTTTAAGTACAAAACCAAAAGACCTTGATATATTCCTACCCATGATGATCCTCTAAATTAAGGACGCCCTCCTAACCGATCCTCAACAAGATCCATTTTAAAAGTTCCCCCAACACTCCCCTCCCTAGCGAAACCAAATAAGTGAATAAAATCATGCAATGTTCAGAAAGAAAGACAGAACAAGAACTCACATTGTAGGCTTCGATATCCTTGATCCAATCGGTATGAGATTGAACATCATCACAAGACAATCCTATGAGCTTCACACCTCGTCGAGCAAACTCCTCTGCCTGAGCAGCCATCATCCCCAGCTCCGTAGTACAAACTGGAGTGAAATCACCTGCCACCAAGACCGTTCATCAATATCTATTACCAAATTCAAGACAACAACACGGCCAAATGGGTACCTACCTGGGTGAGAGAAGATGATGGCCCAGCTGCCGTCGATGTAGTCATATAAACTGATCTTCCCATGGGTGCTATCAGCTTGAATGTTGGGCACTGTATCGCCGATGGTAAGGCCTGGCATCTTCTTCCTACAGAAGGATGGTTCAAATTTGAAGTTTTGGTGTTCTGATGTGCGATGCTGTTTCTTCGTTCCAGTATTTATGAAGTTTCTGGCCTTCTCTTGGCTTGCTGCATGAAGCGAACGTGGCGGCTTTCGTGTCTATTGATGGCATGTTGCATGCATTTTGACGAAAATACTTTACCTCTTTGTCTCTCAACATGCAGCCACGTTCAGTTAACCTTTCCAGCCTGCCACCCTTTTTTTCAACTATCCAACACCAAGTATGTCAAGTAATGCACTTTAGTGAGAACGACACGTGGTGTATTTTTCACATCGCTTCGTTGACCATGGACGTAGGGAATGTTAGAAAAGGGCGGGATATTGTCCACTTTGAGGATATGTTTTCATGGTTTTGTTCTCCTGAAACAAAATATGCTATAGAATCTCCTCTGAGCTCTATGGAGTCCTTGAATAGCTTCGAGATCTATCAAGATTCGACTCTTCTCTAGAGCCCTTAAACAAAATACCTTATTTATTCGACACTTGAGTCACTTTTGAAACTCACAATTTCTTTGTTTGATATTTGAGGATTCTATTGACACAATTGAGTTAAAGGCATAATTGGCACCATATTAGAAATCACGACTATAGTTCAGTTTGAGTATAAGCTCTATGACTTTACTTTTGGTTTCTTCAAGAGGCATCATACTAATGGAGATGTATACCATACTAAGAGGGTATCGTACTAATGGACTTTATAAGTGAAATCTGTTAGGAATCACGACTCTCCACAACGGTATGATATTGTCCACTTTGAGCATAAGCTCTCGTGGCTTTGTTCTGGGCTTCTCCAAAAAGCCTGATAATGGAGATAGTATTCCTCGCCTGTATCTATGATTTTACATTAAATTAACGAAGGTAGACTCACTCGGGACTAAATTGCAACCTCCGTTTATGAACAAATGAAAAAGGTCTTTTTCTAAGAGAAAATGGGACGATAATCCATGGGCCTAACTAAACGCGTCACAATAGGCCCATTGTAAAAACGGGTCGACCCACGTATCATATGTAAGGGGTCCGAGTCAAACCCGTACCCATAATTCTATACAGAGCTCAAATTTTCACAGCGCTTGATAAGAGCGGTCGTTCCGCTCGCTATTGGACGTTCGAGATTCGAGCGTAAACCACCACAAATGATCCTGGCCTTCCATTTTATCAATCGGTCCTTTCCCGTCGTCTAAATGCTAGACTAGGACACTGGTTTTGGTAACACCTCCATCTCCATTAGCCCTAGCGCCTCAAAGTCTCTACGAATCTCTTCCTTGTAGAGCCTTTCCGTTCGTTCGATTGAGCGATTGAACGGGAAAATCTTTTTAGGTTTCCTTTAATTTTACTTCTCTCGTCAGGTCTTGGCGGGGAAGGAGAAAAATAATCGGAGTTCGGATCTTCATCGAGGTATATATAATTTTTTGTTTTGATCACCTTATTTTGCCTTTTATCTTGTTGCATTCTGTTCTTTTTTGTTTGCTAATCATTTGTTTGTTGGTTTTGATTTTTACTTACCCTAAATGCGCATGCTTTCTTTTTCTGTAAAGATCATTGGGAAAAATTTGAAGATTGAAAGAAAGAATTAAGTTTGGAGGTAATTGTTTGATGGCATTATTAGAATGTTAATTTAGTGTATCGCAAATTCTAGCGTTTCAGTATCTTGGAAAACTGGATAAACTTGGTGTTGAAATGGAATTTTGTTCTCAATTTTTAGTCTAACTTTTGCTTATAAGTTTATATGTTTTTTTTTTTTTTTTTCTTCAGTGGGTAGGAAGGATGCTAGCTTTGTTTGTTGAATACTGACTTGTTTGTGATCAATTTCTCCATACCTTTTGAAGTCATGGAAACTGGGGAGTCTGCTCCCCCTTCCCTTGGTCCTCGCTATGCACCGGACGACCCTACTCTTCCCAAACCTTGGAAGGGATTGATTGATGGGAGCACTGGACTGTTGTACTACTGGAACCCTGAAACCAACGTTACTCAGTATGAAAAACCAGTCTCTTTGCCACCACCATTACCACTCGCTCCTCATCCTAGTGCCTCTACTTCCAAGCCTACTTCAATCCCGGAGGGTCATTCAATGCCATCAAATGGCACACTAACCCCTCATGTACAGCAAAATCATCATGTCCCTCAACAGGAAGGCCAATCAAACAGCCAGCTTTCTCAACAACCTGGACATCTGATGTCACAACAGCACAGTTCTGTTGCAGGTCAGGCAATTGTTAATCACCATCCTAGCATGCAAATGGCACCAGATGGGCGACAACATAGCTTGCAACCGAACCAGGTTTTGCAGCAACAGGGGATGTTTCCGATGTCGTTGCAGCATATTGGCCAGCAGCAGGTCATGCATCAAGGTCAGAAAATGGCACATGCTAATCAACAAATATCTCAGCATCCTAACCAGCAACCCCTGCAGAATACAGGACAACAAATACCACAGCCCTCAATCCAGCATTTAGGACAGCCAAACATGCAAAATCAAACCCCATTAGTTGGCCAGCCTCAAGGTCCGCAATATGGTCAGCAGCATCCTCAGTATATGGGTTACCAGCAAAGCGTACATCCAAGTGTGCAGCAAAATTCCCAGCAGCAAGTTCAAAAGAGCCCTTTAGGGCAACCATTTGGTAATCACCTTGAGCAGAAGTCAGCTTTTCAGAAGAGAGAGGAGGATAATATCCAGTCAGGAAACCAAATTGGATTTTCTACCTCCCAGTTTCAACAAAGTGGTGGTACATCATCTATTCATAGTGTTCATCCTGGAACCAATTCTTCTCAAATGCAACAATACGGTTTACCTTCCGATCAAGCACGACAATTTGGTGGTTCTCCAGGAAACATGCAACAGCCGCATCCTGTGGTTCAATTGCAGCATTCAGGTACTGAATTGACTCATCGCCAACATCATTCTAGATTCCAAGATCCAATGGGCCCAGCTGCGATGCAGGAGAAGCAAGCTGGTTCTGAAAATTTGCCAGGCAGAGCTGGAAATGAATATTTCTTTGGCAGGAATGAGGGGCCTGGAATTGGTCCACATCAACCAAGGCTTGCAGCAATACCAATGGCAAGGAGCCAGCAGGTTCTTCATTTATCGTCCATTTGTAATTCTTCCACGTTCAAGTTTTTCTTGGACATGTTTAATTAAGATACAAATATGAGGGATGATTTTTTTTTTTTTTTTTTTTTTTTTTTACTATGACAGAACCATGGGCACACAGATTTATATTTTTGCATATTTTAAGATTTGTGCATGTTAAAAGAAATTAAATGGGCACTGGTATTTTGGGAAGATGTTATAACATTGAAGAGATGTCGTTCGGTACCATAAAGTTTTATGAAGGAGGTTATATGTCGAATTGGATTATTAAAGGAATCGATAGGATATGATGTGTTATTTTCTCTTTTCCTTGTCCATGTCTTAGATTTAGGTTAAGATAATTTTTTTTCTTTAAATATTATGCAAGAAACAACACTTTCATTGAGAAACATGAAAGAATACATGAGGGCAGGTTAAGAGAAATGTTGTATCAATTTACTAAGTATTTCGGTTCTCTATGATATAGTTTTTCATATACGTATGCGTACTATCCTTCTTTCAGGATGCAAGGATGAGTGGTGTCCCATTTCCAAGTGCGGCACCCAGTCATCCCAGTGGAACAAGTTTTGCAGCCGGGCAATCACATAATATGTACAACCATGGGTCTGGTGGTCCATCATTGTCAAACAATGCTTTGATGGGTCCTCCCCATATTGGAGCTTCAGATGTTACTAATATGTCACCTGTTGAAGTTTATCGTCAACAGCATGAAGTAACTGCCACGGTTTGTATTTCAGCATGCCTATATTCTCCAATTATGTGTGTTGTGAATGCTATAGGGCGTTATAATTGTATCCCTGGATACCAATCGTGTAGGCAATATTCTGTGGGAAAATTAGTGTGAAATTGTTGAGCGTATGCAGTTTAATGGAAGTTGAAACATCACCAAATGGAAATAGAATTTGTGTGACTGCTTTTATTTCATTAGACGTGCTCTGTATTTTCAATTTATAGTAGTTGAACTACTATTCTTTTTGGGCGTAAATAACCAGTTCAATTAACTGTGCAGGGTGATAATGTTCCAGCTCCATTCATGACATTTGAGGCTACTGGCTTCCCTCCGGAGATACTGAGAGAGGCAAGTTTATGCTTGCCCAAACTTCTTTTATTTGGTTTGCGTGAAAAAACAAATCCATGATCCTGTTTACTCCTTTCTTCTGTTATTAATTTAGTTTTTACTCATGAGTTCTCACTTGTCGCAGGTGCGATATCTGCTCCGGAGGAGGAGCATATGTCGTACGCTGCACTGCTATTGCTACACTTGCACATGCAACAACCCCTTGTTTTTTGGAGGCTGCAAAATGGATGGTTGGAGCCTTTCTAGGGAATCTTTTAGTAGAGTGTTGGCCCTTTGACCAAATCACACCTGATGTGACTGAGATGTCTTGCTTATTGGCTCTGCTTAATATGTCTTTATTGCCATCTTTTGTTGCCTCGAGTTGCTTCTGTAAGCAACTAATCTATGGGTTTTTTTGTGCTATTTCATTTTTGCTCCTGTAGAACACTGTATTTTTGTAATGTATTTCAACATGAATGTGTCTGGCATGTTCTAACTTTGGCGCTGAGTCAATATTTCCATCTTTGTGCCTCAGATATATTCTGCTGGTTTCTCATCTCCCACGCCAATTCAAGCACAAACATGGCCGATTGCCCTGCAAGGTAGAGACATAGTCGCAATTGCTAAAACAGGGTCTGGGAAAACTTTGGGCTATTTGATTCCTGCTTTCGTTCTTCTAAGGCAGTGCCGAAATAACCCTCAAAATGGACCAACGGTGTTGGTTTTGGCTCCTACTAGGGAGCTTGCTACTCAAATACAAGATGAGGCGATTAAATTTGGGAGGGCTTCCAGGATTTGTTGTACGGTGAGTTTCAAATGTTTACTTTTTTGGGTCCTTGAATCATCTACTTCTGCTTCCCTTTTTTGTGTACTTTCTCCATTTTGTGTTAAAATTCTTCCTTATTTCAGTGCTTGTATGGTGGTGCTCCGAAAGGTCCTCAGCTTAAAGAGTTAGATCGCGGGGCTGATATTGTTGTGGCAACTCCTGGCCGACTTAATGATATACTAGAAATGAAAATGATCAACTTTAGGCAAGTTTCACTTCTTGTGCTTGATGAAGCTGATCGGATGCTTGACATGGGATTTGAACCCCAAATTAGAAAGATTGTGAATGAAATACCACCACGCAGACAAACTCTTATGTATACAGCGACCTGGCCCAAGGAAGTAAGAAAAATAGCAAATGATCTTCTTGTCAATTCTGTCCAGGTGAATATTGGAAGCGTTGATGAACTTGCCGCTAACAAGGCTATCACACAGGTAATTTTAATAAAATATAAGCTAACCAGTCCTTTGAACAGTGTATTTTCATTTTGGCATTATATCTCTCGTGTGGTTAAAAATGATATCTTTAGAATATCAAAAGTTTTGATCAAATAATACTACCATTCGAGGGAAAATTCACAGTAAGAGAAGATACGATCCATCATTCCATTTTGTTTTTATTTTTATTTTTATTTTTATTTTTTGCAATATACGCTAGCTAGGAGAAATTTGGAGACCAGGATGACTTTCTGTATCCTTTCATTTGAATGAATTCCCACCTAGCACAAAGTTTATACTAAGAAGTTGACCTTCTCTGATGCTTCAGAATTCCCTTTTGTAATTTTTCACTTTTATTCTTTTTCATAGAGCTTTGTTGGTGAATTAGTATGTTTGGGATGAGATAATTGAGACCTGATTTGGTTAAAAGTAGCTCTGAACTGTCTCCAGGATCGAGAACATCCTCTTGCTTCCTCTCTTTAATTACAAAGCCAATTTGATTAAAAGAGTTACACTGAAGCCTCCAAAGGGTTTCATCTTCTTTCTCGAGTCTCCAAAACCATTTAGTAATAATAGCATAATTTACCAATGGACTACTACTCTTCTGTTTTAGCAGCTTCCCCCACGAAATCTCGGAACACTTCTTCAAGCCTCTTACTGACCAGTAATCACAACGCCCATTAGTGGAGATAGTTTGAGTCTTGCTTTGTCTTCGTATTTCTCTTCCCCATTTTAGAGAATTATGTATCCTTTCTTATATAAATATTGGGATTCTTAAAGATAAAATTATTGTTCAAGAAAATATTCTAAATGCATCAGTAATCACATTTTCATTAGATTGTTCTTGGTTCAAATTTCCTCAACGTTGTTCGTAATGTAAATATGTAACAATAGTTTTCTTTATCTACTGAGGTAGGCATCCTGTATTATGTAAATTGCCTGTTAGCCATTTTCTTTTCCTCTGGATGATTTGTTATTAACCCCTTTTTTAATGCTCTCTCTGTTTCTTTTTTGTTCTTTTGGGATGGGGTGATGGGAATAGTATGTTGAATTCGTTCCACAGATGGAAAAACAGAGACGGTTGGAGCAGATCCTCAGGTCTCAGGAACGGGGGTCTAAGGTTATAATTTTTTGTTCCACAAAGAGATTGTGTGATCAGCTTGCACGGAATCTTGGGCGTGGGTTTGGGGCTGCTGCAATTCATGGAGACAAATCGCAAGGAGAGCGTGATTGGGTATTGAACCAGTTTCGCAGCGGAAAGTCCCCGATACTAGTTGCCACAGATGTTGCTGCCCGCGGGCTTGACATCAAAGATATAAGGTAGGCACTGGTTTGTGCTCTTCTCTATGATATCAAGTGAAAATATTGGGACTAGAAACTAAAAAGAAAATGGACCTCATGTGACTTTTAGGTTTTTGTATGCGACTTATAGTGGTATTTGTGAAGCAAATTTTTTGTATTCTACTTGTTCTATAATTTTTAGACCTGTCCTATGGTTTATTTAATTTATTTTCTATGCCAGAGTGGTGATCAACTTTGATTTTCCAACTGGAATTGAGGACTATGTCCACCGAATTGGAAGAACTGGGAGGGCTGGAGCAACGGGAATGGCCTATACCTTCTTTTGTGAACAGGATTGGAAATATGCTGCTGATTTGATTAAAGTACTGGAGGGTGCGGATCAGCTTGTGCCTCCTGAGTTGCGAGATATGGCTATGCGTGGGGGGCCGAGTTTTGGTAAGGATAGGGGCGCTTTGGGTCGTTTCGATGCAGCTATGGGTGGCAGCCGCTGGGATTCTGGAGGCCGAGGTGGCATGAGAGATGGTGGGTTTGGTGGTCGTGGTGGTGCAAGGGATGGCGGGTTTGGTGGCCGCGGTGGAATGAGAGATGGCGGGTTTGGTGGCCGCGGTGGAATGAGAGATGGCGGGTTTGGTGGCCGTGGTGGAATGAGAGATGGTCTTGCTGGTGGACGAGGTGGGAGAGGTGATTTCTTCTCTGGACGAGGTAGAGGAGGACGGGCCTTTGGTGGCCCTCCTGGAGGTCATGTTGGTTGGGCCAGGGGTGATCGTGGTGGCCCACAGGATAGGTACAGTAGTGTGGATGGACGTGGGCGTGGACGTGGACAGGGTCGATTTGACAACAGAAGAGACTTCTCCAATAGGAGTAGAGGCAGAAGTTATAGTCGTAGCCCTGAAAGAGTTCGAACATGGGGCTACAGCCGAAGTCGCAGCCGCAGCCGCAGCCGCAGCGGTAGTCGTAGTAGTAGAAGTTGGAGTCGGAGTAGAAGTCGTAGCAGGAGCAGGAGTTGGTCACGTCGCTATAGCCGAAGCCGTAGCCGTAGCCATGATAATCACGAGCGATCACATGAGAAGAACTTCGATAGAAAAGACGACATACCTCCAGAATCAGTAACTGCTACTTCTCCGGGCACTCGAAAGAATGCTATCGAAATAAGAGAAGATGGGAGGCAGCTTCCTCCAGCAGACAGTAACAACATCAAACCGGGGAACCCAGAAAATGGTGCAGATACGAACGATCAAATTGTAAACGCCGCAGCTCAAGTAATATGAATCTTTCTAATCCTCTGGCTTCTGGACGATGACCAGCTTCGGGTTCTGGTCGAGTAATTCAGTCTGTTTTGATATTTTTCTTGCCGGGAAGCTGCTCTTATCAGAGCAAAATCTGATCGATGAAGGTTTAAAAAGAATGGGTGTTTGGGAAATGTTTAGAATGGATGAGGATGATGCTGTGCTTGCACTTTGCATAACTTAATTGATAGTTTTTTTGGGTAACATAATTTTGAAAAACGTTTGTTTGTTTCCACGCAAAGGGGGAAATTTTTGCAATGGGTTCTATGAAACATTAAAGAAAAATCATAAGTTTGTAAGAGATATTTGTGAACTAACAAATAATTAACTTAAAGATTGGATTACAACAGTATACGTCAGCCACAAAACAAACATTAAATATCAATGACCTCTTTTAACTTAAAAAATCAAACACAAATGTAGAACTGAAATGCAGATTGTTGATGGGGAAACGTTCAACTTTTACTGTAAAGTGGACGATTTCCTTGAACAAATCGTAGAAATGGGGAAGTTAAAAGCAAAAATAACATCCAAGGAGTACTTTAATGATCAGCCACCTTATTTTCCTGCAATATCTAGAGTTTCAAAGGGAGGGGACCTTTTACTCGATGTCGTTCTCCATAACATCAAGAACTTTGGCTGAGTTTTCGACCTGTCAGTCTCTCGGATTCGTATAGAATATGGTTTATGAGTCCCCTTGCCGCACTGCAAACAAACAATATACACCGAATATTATATTTTAGATAAAGGGCAAGACACCCCGGCACGGTTGACGGCGGCGTCGCAAATTTAAAGACCATGGCACATAGTAGTTGTATTTAATTTTGTAGACTATGATAAAGTTAAAACAATACAAGAAAGCTATGATAAAGTTAGTAGAAATCTAGGGTCGTAATAGGCATCCTTTGTTACTTGATTTTTTTTGTACTTCTTTTTAACATCTAGAAAGGAAAAAGAAAGCAATCAAAAGACTTACTCATCTTTCAACTTCTGAATCTTCTCTGGATCAGTCTCATGCATGTTTTTTCTGAATTGTTGCTTCACCATACTAACAACAAGATCGGTGTTATGTTGCTGCAAAAAGTTGATAGGATCCAAGTCAATAAGTTTCAAGGAACCAATGTTAAATCCTCTATACCTTCCAATAGTTGGACTCAACTCATTTGAAATGCAGCACAACTTTTTAGATTGAAACAGAAAAGAGCTATAACTTAATTCAACAAAAGGAAACAATACGGTTAACAATGAATATCAGACTCATCTTGGTGTTTTCTCTCCAAGACCTTTCCTAATTTATCCTACTTTGATTTATGTTACATCAAGCACATCAACCTAGCCTATGACATACTTCACTTGCACATAAATGTATCATCTTCTTCCTAACACTTCTTATCGAAAATTTACAGTTGGGTCATTTTCCTATGAAGCAAGAACGTAATCCTGGGAGGCACGTGGCAGAAGGCCTATGTTGCGATCAATTGTTCAATTCCTATAATGAGATTTTGGCTAATTAATATGAATACATGAATAGCTGTGCGCCTGTGCGGCAAGGTTATGTCCTGCATGAATTCAACCATAGGCTTGATGCAGTATAAGAACGAAATGGCAAGTACAGAAATAAGGAAAAGAACCCATTGATTAGATAATTGCAATTAGCCTAAAGCAAATGTAAAAGAACAACAAGGCATCCAAGCGTGCTGAAGGCTAGATTGAACTTTAACTTCTAACTTATTGTTGAATCTCAAACCATTCTAAGTTATTCAAATGAAAGATCATTAGACCCATCACACCTGGTCGGAACTATTAGTTCGAATAAAGAAACCAAATGAAAAGAACATCCATACCCGATGACCGATAAACTTGGCTCTTCGAAGGCACTCACGGTAAAGCTACAGTGACAAAACATGCAAGATTAACAAAGTTTGTGGAGGAAATTGTACTGCAAAAAGGATAGGAGGGAACCAACCCTAATGACATTATTCGCAAGTTCAGGAGGTAGAGCAGTCTGTAGGGATGGCATTTCCACACTTTTCACACTCACTGATTATTTATCAAAATAATTAATTCAGCTGCATAGAGAAACCACCAAAGACTTAGAAAAACCTGAATCAAACGGAAAAACGAAAACATAAATCAAATTATAGATCGAGTAAAAAAGAAAAGGAGTTTTTATGGCCGAAACTTGTAAAAAGTGGGTACAACTTGTACACAGTCCAAGCTTGATCAACTCAAACATCATATCTAATATTAAACAAAAAACAAGAACAAGGACCTGACACATCAAATCTCCCCATTTCATAATGTCATAACAGGCTAATTTTAATTTCTCATCAATCTCCGCTCTCTATTCCTTCGGCTTCCGCTCATTATTTTCCCTCTAGTGGGAAAGCCCTCCTTTCTGGGTCAGGAAGCAGCGGAATAGAGGCGAGCTAACATCGTAAATCAGAAACCCTAATTTTCGATTAGTCTATCTAACCTTCTGCAGACCAATCGTAAATGCATATATACAAAACCACCATCAACGAATTGAAACGCAAAAATAAGGAAAAGCGAGATCAAAATTGAAAAGAATCGCGGCTAGATGATTACCTTTCTCCTATGGTTCCTCCTGGTGGCTTTGTGGCGCGTTTTGCAGAGGAGAAAGGGAAATGGGAAGAGAGGTCCGGAGGATGAAGAAAATCTGCCCTCAGAATTTCTGTATGAAACGACGAACAAACGAGCTCCCAAATTTGTTTTGAAGAAGCACTTTTGTGTAGAAAAAATTGAGTGTAATTGGTTTGGTTCAGCCGATCCGGTTCTAAAAAACCACAGAAATCGACCCAACCTCATTTTTGAAGATGAACCGAACCGACCGAGACTATTAATTGAGGTTAGGGTTTTTGATGTGGGTTGGTGGAGTTTTTTTGTTTAACCGAGGACGGAGCCGTATGAGGCGAAAGTATCACGTACGATAATAATATGTTGTATTCGATTCTGTAATGCATTATTTTACGAAATATAGGTGTATACATTCTTGCCAACCCTTCAGAACTTCCCCTCGAGGTTTTAAAATGTGTCTATTAAGGAGAGGTTTTCACTTCCACACCTAAGGAATGCTTCGTTCCCCTCTTCAACCGTGGAATCTCACAATCCACACTCCTTGAAGGACTAGCATCCTCGCGGGCACACCGCCTTATGTCTGGCTCTAATATCATTTTTCAGTTTGTGTGTGTCATCCTTGCGTAGGGGTCACGCTAATCTTCTCTGTATCATTCCAATTTTATCGGATATCCCTCGTTGCCACCATTGTTGAACTAGAAAAAAAGTATTCTCTCCGATAAACACATAAATTAAAAGTATTCCATAAAACAAACTCATGATTGTCAAATAAATACTAATCACAGCAAGTGGATTCAAATTGTTTTTGCAGCGTTTCCCAAAGGCATAGTACCAATCTTGGGCTTTGGTAATGAGCAAGAATGTAATTGGCTTCACAGCCGGAGTTGTAAAACCTTTCTTCATTTATGTACTGTACCTCCTTGCCGCCCTTGCTGAATTGCTCAATCCATATGCCCATTGCAACATCTTCCAGCTTAAAAAGCTGAACATAGACAAAAGTAGTTCAGACATAAGAAGAGCCATTTTGAATTTGCAATGCATAGGAAGAAGCAAGGTGGTTGCTTGTATTGTACCTTGAGGGCTCTATTCTGGTGGCCTCGTACAATGAATTTAGCGATGTCTCGTGATATGACGTAGCCTGGACCATGCGCCCATGGAGGGTATGTCGCATTTGGCCATTCCTATATGTAAAAGAACATGTATAAAATTAAAGATATTTTGACGAGTGTAACAGCCCAAGTCCACCTGTTATCAGATATTGTCCGAACCCCTCAAGGTTTTTAAAACTCATTGGTTAGGGAGAGGTTTCCACACCCTTACAAAAAATGTTTTGTTTCCCTCTCCAACCGATGTTGGATCTCACAATCCACCCCCCTTGAGGGCCAACGTCCTCGCTGGCACACCGTCTGGTGTCTAGCTCTGATACCAACTATAACAGCCCAAGCCTACCACTAGCAAATAGTGTTCTCTTTGTGCATTCTCTTTCATGCTTCCCCTCAAGGTTTTTAAAACGCGTCCGTTAGAGAGAGGTTCCACACCCTTATAACGAATGTTTCGTTTCCCTCTCCAACTAACATGGGATCTCACATTATATGAAATCACTATTCCATACAAAACAACACTCAACTTAACGTATTTGTTTACACATTTAGGTTTAGTAATAGCAGCTGGTCCTATTTTCAATCCCCAGCCAATTTCATTTTCTATCCAAAACTTGAACAGATTAGTTGGTCTGACTTTTTGAATTTAGTTTAATAAATTACAAAAACAATGCTCCACACAAAGCAAGAGTTGCTATCATAATAAAACAAACGAGACCAACATATAAGATCAAGTTTTGAGTCAGATACCTCCATACTAATATGCCACTTGCTGTCTTTATCTCTATCGGGTGATGAATCAAAGGAAATAAGACCATACAGAAGGCCAGAAGCTGGCCTGCTCTTTAGTCCAGAAAGAACTTCATCAATTCTAACAAACGCATCATCATCTGTCTTCATGATATATTTTGCAGGAAGGATCTTGGTCTGAAGTTGTTAAAATGAGAAGTGATAGATTTCAGATAACTTGTGCAGGGAAGGCAAAAGGCCCATGCGAATAGTTTCAAATAACAAAACAGGTGAAAGGCTCGGTTGTTTTAAGTATACACTTACCCCAAAAATGCAAATTGCAATTGTTTTCAAAGTGATCAGACTGTAATAATCAACAAAAGGCATCAACTGAATATCACCATACGCTTCCACTTCTCTCCACAGCTCCCAATTTACTTGTGCATTCTTGTCCTGCAGCAGTAAATTATCCAATATCAAGCGATAATAAACACCGAAAATTGTATAAAATGTGTGCATCAATGTCAGATCAAGAGCATACCAAAAAATAATTATAACAATCACTTATAAATCTAGACTAGCAACATTTATTTGTTCAGATCCTTTTAGCTTTACTATTGGTAAGTTGAAACATGTCAAAAAACTGTACAACAGAGCCAGTAAGAACAGTCTCCAATGCCGAGCGGCTTATCCATGGGAGAAATCGGCATTGAAGACAATTCCCAAAGAGAACAGATCTCAGTCATCAAATAAAATAAAAAGCAAAGTCGAAGACTTCAGATTATAGGCTAGAAAATGAGAAGAATAGAAGCCACAAGTTCATGGGAGATTCAGAGATTATAGGGTCAAAATAAACCACTATGAGAATTGCAGACTGCATCACTTACAAAGCCTATGAAAAATCGGACCGCTACATCACCACTACGTACAATCTCGTATTGCATCCAAGTCCTTCTCAATGCCATACGACGCTTAAAATTATTTCCAGTAGAAAAAACCCCGACCAGCATCAGAAGTCTTTTCTTCGGAATAGGAGGAGCTCCAAGGTGGGACGAGTTAACAAAATCACGATCTTCAAAGACTGGTAAGCCTTTAGCAAAGGAAGAGAGAAGATCCAGACCACCTGTTACCTTGACTTGATTGACTGTCCACGGTTCAAGTTTCTGCAGAATTTTCACGTAGCATTCCATTCGTCAGCTCAAAATTGAAACATACTTATTGGTTTCATTAGTTCATCATATTAACAAAATGATTGCCTAATTCATACCTTACCTCCCTATATTCAAATGAGGTTTCATGTCGTCCATTGACATTCATATGGAATCCTTCCAAACCAATCCACAATGTTGCAGTGAACAAATTCCCCTCTATGAATGGAAAGTTGGTACTTTCATGAGATTGCCCTCTGGAAACATTAGTTACGGTATCACTATTATTATGATGCATACTGATATTTTCTGCTCCTGTGCTTCGGAGAACACGCTCATTACAAAGAACAAGTCCATCAACTGCCACATTTATTTCCAAAATATATTAGCAACCAGAGGATATATTACTGAATTTCATCTGTAAGCAACAAAAGATACAGCAGACTGCATTTAAGATCAATCTATCAACAAGCCATGAAGTATTACACCAACTCCATATACATGCATAAGTCAAAACTCGAAAGCATTTTTTTAATTTTCTCAATGCCTGCATCCTAGAATAACACAGTAGGTTCTCATCATTATCTAATGTATCGTATGTAGAAAGACAAGAACTGATAGGCAATATAGACTCAGGTATATTCAGTTCGTGTAGAATATTACATTAATTTGGCTTCTTCACCTACACATAAGATGTGTTAATCTTGGCTGGAAATTGCATGGCAAATGGGCAACTGACAAACATGTCATATAAATATACCTTGATGAGAGCTTGCTGACAGATGAGTAGGACATCTCTCCTCTTTGCCCCACTTAAGTTCATCAGTCCATGTATTTTGAACTATAAATGATTCCTCAGACATATTATCACCAGGCAAACTGACATTGTAATGCAAGATAATAGCGCGATTTGGCTCTCCGGAAGCCTGAGAGCCTAACAGTTCAATCTGGAAGCCCCCTTGCTGTCCATTAGGTATGCCAACCAGGGTTATAGAAGAATCCTCAATTAAACCACAAGGGATCTCAAGAACGATTCCCCCAGTTGGTGCAATTTTGTCAGGTGAGGTAACAGAGGAAGGGCATATTTCAGCCTTTGAGTTGTTGGTATTGCCAACTTTAATGGTCTTTTCTGCCTTAATAGCTGACAATAAATCATTCCATGCTATGGAAGCCTCTTTAACCCCTTGTATTGTTTCAGGTAAAGCATCAGACCTCATCAGAAGGGGGTGCATAGGAGACCACAGAAGTAAGGCCTCTGACGCTCGCTTAGTAATATTATCCGGAGCAATTAGATAACGAAGTCCTTCAATATGAATAAGATGAGGCCGCTCTGATGTTTTTACTATTTCAGCTACCAAAGAGTCACTGTTCTTACTATGAGAATCTTTGGTCGGATGATTTCTGAAAAAATCATATGCCGATTGCTTTTTAGGCTGGATATTCATAAGGCCATAACGCAAAGCCAAGATTGTGGCAAGTGCCAGAATCAATGTTCCTCCATACCACCTCTTCATTTCTCTTCTCTTTTACAGTTATGATTGCTACCACTTCATTTTAAGAAACTCCCTGTGAATTACAAGAGGATGCTAAGCTCAGCACTTGAATTAAGCTTCAAATGATACATAATGATAATTGACACAAATCAAAATGGATCATCAAAATCTAGACTACCTCTGTAAGAAAATGGACTCCACAAGCGAAAATAACATGCATTTGACCGACACGGGCCTAACGGAAGGTTACAGCACGGAAACAAAACTCATATGCTGTCCAGAGCTTCTTTGTCCCAATTCCTCAAGTTATAATAGACACAAACCTAAATCTTGGACCAGATTTATACTCGAAGCTGAAAGAAAAACTACGATACAAGAACTCCTTTTCAATTGTAGCTACCAAGCAATCGACCAAAAGTGCTCGAACTGAGCAATGGTAGCTTTTAACTCACATGCACATTGGTATAATTTAAGCCAGGGGGCTTGTGAAAAGCCAATTTCGCGAGAAGCACTTAGAACTTACAGCTTGTACAATTGAAGAATCACTAAGGAAGGATCTTAACTACAAATTCAAGTACATATAGGAAATGAGCTAAAGCTAAACAGAAACCGAGTATCTAAACAACATATTTGAAGAAAAGTACAAATCAAAGCTATTGAAGCTATGGATTCTACTTCAAGCAACACTATCAGGCGCCAGAAATCGATTAACAGCGCGAAGGATCTAAACTACAAATTCGACTACATACAGGAAATGAGCTAAACTAAAACTAAACAGAAACCGAGTATCTGAACATCATATATCAAGCGAAGTAGAAATTAAAGCTATTGAAGTTATAGATTCCACTTCAAGCAAGACCATCAGGCAACAGCAATCGATCAACAGTGCGAAGCAGAGCCGTAGAGATCTGCAGCAAAAATCAATACCTTGTTTCGAGCTTCCAGCGAGAAGAGTCAGAAGGTAGGAGAAGTAAAAGCAATGTGAGCCAGCCGTTCAAATGGATCTTTCTTTTGAGTTCGAAAACGGAAGAACAGAGGAGTAGAAGAACGAGTCCGGTGATCGGAAGTTGATATTTGCCGGCAGTTTGTTGGTCGGTAATGAGGCAGAGGCTAGGCTACCATGAAACCATTCGCTGACAAAACGACGGGCGGTGCTGCGTTTTATGGGACCATTATAGAGTATTAGATAGAAAAAATAATAATTCGAAAAATAAAAATAATAATGGGGCATTCCGAGAATTGAACTCGGGACCTCTCGCACCCTAAGCGAGAATCATACCACTAGACCAAATGCCCTTGTTGTTTCGAAACTTCATAAAATATTTAATTACTTTTTTGATATTACAAAATGAATGAGAATATTCCTTAAACATTTGATTCCCACGCTTACATTTCTTCAACTAAAATTAAAGGAGACATTAACAATTTAAATATTAATATGTGAGCAATATATAAGAAGAATCTCAAGATACCATCGTATCCCGAATATTAAATTAGTCAAGCAATAGGACGACAAGTCTCCATTTATGGAGTAGTGAAAGCAAATGGATACAAGAATGAGACAAGGTAACTAGTGTTAGAGCTGAGACAAGGTAACTAGTGTTAGAGCCCGATACCGGGCGGTGTGCTAGTGAAGATGTTGGGCCCCCAAGGGGGTGGATGAGGGGAACAAAACATTATTAGGGTGTGGAAATCTCTCCCTAATAAACGCGTTCTAAAACTGAGACTGACGGTTGGACAATATTTGAATATGAACTTGAAAGAGTATAAAGTTTCGGTATTCTTTCCAAACAAAAATCTAAAATCTCAAGTTATGAAGCATTTCTCAAGAGACAAACTTCATTCGAAAAAGAACTTGAGACAGTAATAATCCATATAAACTCATCAACTTCACAATTATAAGAAAGATCTAAACCATTATTGCCCCAAATCAAGAACCACCTACATCACAGAATGTCAGTAAACCCTTGTATAAGCTTTCACATCATCGATCTTCGTTTCTAATTCGTGTTCGGCTGCCGCACTTATTACCCTGCATTCACACAAGTAAACTCAACTGGATCTTAAGGATTCAATTGTTCAACATATTCCGATCTCATGTTATTCGAAACTCGGGTATCGAAGCAGAACATTATTGTAACCAGAGAAAAATGGAAGCTAAAAGACACCAAATCTGTATTTGAAACACATCGAACCCTTCAATGAAGGGAGTGACAAGGAAAATGAATGACTTATGAAAGTCATTCCAAATCTCCTTTTGATAAAAATGACATAAATTAAGAAAAAAAATGGAAGAACGCCCGGTTTAACCGCTTATATATGAATCGGCTTGTCGTAGGTTGCCATCGCAGCTTCCTTCAGTGCCTCACTCATTGTGGGATGTGCATGGCAAACACGGGCTATGTCCTCACTTGAAGCATCGTATTGTAGAGCTATGGCTGCCTCATGAATCAGCTCCCCAGCATTGGGAGCCATTATGTGTACTCCTAATATCTTGTCTGTTTCCTTTTCAGCCAATATTTTGACTATACCTTCAGCATCATCGATTGCCTTGGCTCGACTATTTGCCATGAATGGAAACTTCCCGACACGATAAGAAACCCCGAGTGCTTTCACCTGCTCCTCTGTCTTTCCAACAGAAGCGACCTCAGGATGGGTGTATACAACCCCAGGAACCTTGTCATAGTCCACATGACCTGTCTTACCAGCTAAAAACTCCACACAAGCAACACCGTCTTCTTCGGCCTTATGAGCTAACATTGGCCCAGGAATTACATCGCCAATAGCGTAGATTCCAGGAACATTTGTAGCAAATCTATCATTTACTAAAATCCGACCGATCTTATCTGTCTCCACTCCTAACTTCTCTAGTCCAAGTCCAGAAGTGAATGGAGTTCTACCAGCAGACACAAGAACAACATCAGCCTCAAGAATGGTCTTGTCCCCACCGGCTGCTGGCTCAAGGGTCAGCTTTACTCCATCTCCAGATGTGTCAACTCCGACCACCTTAGTTTTGAGCTTGAATTTCATTCCTTGCTTCTCTAGAGAGCGCTGAAATTGCTTGCGAACTTCTGCATCCATCGAGGGAACAATATCAGCAGCAAACTCAACAACAGTTACCTCTGAGCCAATTCGTCCCCATACCGAACCCATCTCAAGGCCAATGTAGCCAGCGCCAATGACCACAAGCTTTTTGGGAATTTCAGACAAAGCTAAAGCTCCTGTAGATGAAACAATTCTCTTCTCATCAATGGTGATCCCAGGTAAGGACTTGACATCAGAACCAGTGGCAATTATTATACTCTTTCCTTTTACAACCGTGTTTCCCCCATCGACGGTGTCGACAGAAACTTCAGAAGGGGAGATTAGCTTTCCATAGCCTTTGACATAGTTCACTTTATTCTTCTTAAACAAACCTTCAATACCTCGAGTAAGATTAGCTACTGCTTTATCTTTCTGGGACATCATGGCAGGCAAATCAACCTCAAGAGAAGAAAACTTCACGCCATGTTTTGCAAATGCATGCTTAGCTTCATGATACATGTGGGAAGAATGAAGAAGAGCCTGAAAATATTAAAACAAACCACAATCCATAAGTTAGAGACTTGGACTTATCTCTGATATGATCTAAATGTTGAAGTAATGGGAGCTGTCAGTGGTGAGCAATAACGAGTTGCCCTTAATAAATCATCAACATTATTAGAACAGATATGCCATGCTTAAAACAACACCCATCATTTTAGATTCAAAACTCCATTGCTCCATCAGTCAATGTCATAAAACCCGATAGAAATTCAATCCCTTCTTCGTCAAAGGTTAGGAAAAAGTTGCAACACATTTCCTAGAGGGAAAATAGTCGATTATGCTGCACTGAAGAAGTTCAAAATCTGAATTCCAACAATAGATAAGAAAAAACTGAAATACTAGGCAAACTAACAATCATATTTTAATGCAATCTACCTGAATAGACAATAAAAAAACCAAACTAATACGAAATCAAACGACAAATTTTCAACAAGAACTACCGAATCAGAAAATTCAATAACCAACACAAAACAAAATAATGAAATAGAAAAATAAATCGCCTAAAAGAATCAAGAACCAAACAAAGAAAATTCAGCAGCAAGGAAATCACCTTGGAGGGGATGCAACCAACATTAAGACAAGTACCGCCGAGAGTCCCGCGTTTCTCGATGCAGGTGGTCTTGAGTCCAAGCTGAGCAGCCTTGATGGCGGCAACATAGCCTCCAGGGCCGCCGCCGATGACGACGACATCATTTTCATCAGATCCCGATGAAGCGAAACCCCGAGAGAAGGTCAACTTAAGAACATCCATGGAGGAAGAAGAATGGGACGCATTCCTGGAGAAGAAGAAGGCCTTTCGTCTAGCAAAGCTCGCCATAGCCATGGTTGATTGGAAACTCGATCGAAACCCCTACAGAGGCTCTATACAGTGGAGGATCGAAATGGGCGTTTCTGACCTTCCTTTCTTCCTGCCTCTGACCGAACCCCTAAATAGAATAATAATTTGGTTTGTAAATTTGGTCGATGGCTGCGTATATTTTGGAAATTTAAAATATTAAATTAATAAAAAAAAATATATTCTTTAACACATTTAATCTTTATTTTTTAAAAAAACAATCAATATACATACGTGTTTTTTAATATTATTTTTTATAGTCTAAGAGTATTTTTTAAACACAGTACTACGGGTAATATGTTTTTGAAATTTTTTTAAAAAAATAAATAAAAATCTATTTTTGAAACCTTTGTAAAAGGTCAAATGGGGTTTTTGAAACAAAATATTAGCGGTTTCTATCCAAAACTAACGGTTAAAACTTATTTTTTAAATTAAAAAAAATTAAAGTATAGTGTGTAAGGTGTGTTTAATAATTTAATTCTATTAAAAAAATGGATAAATATCCTAAAATATCGAAGGACAAAGGGATGGTAAGCCCATATTTGAGGAGGAAAAAAACAACATTATCTTATAGTGTGAAGTTCACAAGGAGGTAAGATGGTGGCCTCACATGGTCTACCATCACACAAAGGATGTTTGGTGGTGAATGGCCCAATCCAAAAACAAATCTCCAATGCAATGGATGGTCCAAGCTCGTTTGTCTTGTGATTCATCGTCTAAATTCAATCTAAAAAATAGAACTCAAATGTATTTGGTTGTTAACATGACTCGTAAGATATTAACTCCTGAGTAGGTGACCGCCGTGACATATGAGTAAAGTTTGTTGCACCTTCAAATTTAAAAGTTCGAGATATGGAGATTTTTCAACGCATTTTTAGCAAAATAACTAATGCCTCGTGATATCAAGGTTGCCTATGTTAAGACTGCGTAAGCAAATAGTAAGAGGTCTTTTCCCGGATTGTTAAGGTCACTCCTTTCTTCCCATAATGGAGATTAAAATCACGTTTAAGAACATATAACCGAACACACGAGTCTTTAAGTGAAAATCACTTCAATAAAAGCTTTTTAAGGGAAAAAGGATACTACCGAAGATCTCTCGAAGCTTTTTAGTTAACTCTCGTGGCTAGCCAATAAAAAAAATCGAAAAAGAAGTGTTCGAGTTGAGTAAAAAATACATTCATCAATACATAAAAGCTTAGAGGAATTCTTTCCAACATCAACTAGAATGGAATATAACAGTGTCGATCAAACAAATTTTCATTTTCCATGCCGAAACCAATGAAACAAAAAGGTAGAGAATGAAAATGAAGAGGCAAGGCTTTCATTAAGCATTCAACGGTAAGCTACGACATGAAGAGCTAAGTTGCGTACCAAATTACAAGGGCTGACCTCTGTGTACAATTTGAAACAGTGTACAGAACACAGCAGTGGGAAAGCTTTGAATCTTCACTCTTCAGCTGGAGGAACATCGTTCAAATCTAAACCCTCTACGGGCAACTCTGGGGTCATTGGTCCCAATATTCCATCAGTAGTCAAGGTCAATCCACTCTGTATGGTTAAGAAAACAAGTCACCATTTAGGTTCAAATTCAACGATATAAAGTCCGCTTTAAAGAGAAATGAAGGATCACAGAAGATTGAGAACAAGATTCGATATCCAAATAACCAAATTCAATGCTGGCTTCTGATAGCATGAGTGAGGACTTCATTTTGAATGACCTCAAAGAGTACTAATTTCCTATGAAGTGTTATGAACCACGGACCTCCACAATAATATGATATTGTCCACTTTGGGCATAAGTTCTCGCGACTTTATTTTTAGTTTCCCCAAAAGGTCTTATACCAATGAAGATGTATTACTTACTTATAAACTCATGATCAACCCCCTTAATTAGCCGACATGGGACTCCTCTCCCAACAATCCCCCAACATGAAGTCCTATTTCCATAAGCACCTCTAGAAAAGAACTTAATAGTACTTCATTGGAAATGAAAAAGTAGAGTTATGAACACTTCTAATATCTTTTAACTAAGTCCAACAGTTATGCTTAATACACTTTTGAATTATAGGAGTATCCAACAATATCTTATAGAAAACCTCATAAATCATAGGATATCAACCAAAAAATATAAGAATATCCAAAAGAGTACAGCACATTGTCATTTCCTAATCAATGATGACATTCCTTTCTATTCTATAGTTCTACATCATTGTCTTTCTATTTGACACATAAAAAGAATGAGTATTGATGTAGATTGTTTATCAAGTTGTTATGAGATCTCCCATCGATTCAAGAGAAGAACAAAACATTCTTTATAACTCCCCAGCAGACATGTTTTAAAACCCTCGAGAGGAAACTCGAAAGGAAAAGTCTAAAGAGGACAATATCTGCTAGTGGTCCACAAGTACAAAATTGGACTTTCATCCCACCTTTCAAATACCCAATGAAGTAGAAAGGATGTACCTTCTTTTCTTTTCTTTTTTTTCTTTTTTTTCTTTTTTTTTTTTCTTGGCAAAGGAACTGATGAACTTTCCACATTATGGTTTAGAACTACAGCATGTAAAATTTAGTTGCATTTATCATTAACTTGGTACGGTTTAGAAATCTCAAGGATAGATCGCTGTGAAGTACCTCAGGCTGAAACTTAAGCATGTCGGCACGTGCCATTGCCTCTGCATAGGCTATTCTTTGCCTGAAAGTTTGTGCCATCTCCTCAGCCTGTAAATAGAAACAAAATTATAGTTACAATATACCTCTAGCTATTTTTCATCTTTTTACCTTCGTTTTTAGTCTACTATTTGATAGGAAATGAACTCGGAATTGGAAAAAAAAATGAAGATAAGGTTTTACCCCAACTGAGGCCACAGGAGGTTTCATACAGGCCCCCTCCAAAAACTATTACAAATACTCCTATCAAGTGCGCTCTTACAAGAGGCTATACAAAACACAAGGATCCAGGAACTCTAATATCTCTCTATTTACAAAATAGTTACTACCTTTTATATCCAAATATACAAAAATAGAGCTTTACAAGCATTACTCCATATGATGCTAGGTTTTGTTTTCAACATTCAAGGATAACCACCAAAAATCTATAAGAGAAGTCTGATATAATCATAGTTTTAAAATGCTGAAAACAAGAAAGAAGCACATGCTACCAGGGATGAAGGCAAATTAGCATTAGTTAGTAGTTTCCTCTACCCTACCATAGCACAAGAACTTGGGCATATGAAAATTTGCAATTTAACTAGTACAAATTTATCATTATGGTAACACTGTAGCAGAAAGACCATAACCACGTTCTCGTGCACGTATTACGAAAAAAAGAATCAGCACTGATACAAAGTGACAGAAAAGATAACTCTAACTAGCAAAGAGAATACCTTCTCAAAGACAAGCTTTGGATTGCGAATCATGTCCCCTGGAGTGGGCTCTAATTTCTTGGTAGAAAGACTAACTCGGCCTCTCTCACGATCATGGCTCAATATCATGACCTATGCCAGAATAACTCATTGTAAGACTTGGGAACATGAGTGTGAGAAGCCTTATAAATCACTTGAAGGCCATTAAACTACCTTGAGAGTGTCTCCAGGCTGAAGAACTGTTGCAATATCTGATATCCGGTCATGACTGATTTGACTGACATGAAGAAGACCATTGACTCCACCAATGTCGATGAATGCACCATAAGGTTTAAGGCTTTGAACCGTCCCAATGACCACTGATCCAATTCCAAGCTGTGCCTGGCTGTCAGCCACGGCCTTACGGTTACTAAGGACAAGCCTTGATTGTTCTTCATCAACCTCCACAAATTTCAGAGGAATCTCTTTCATGAGAAGCTCTTCAGCAGTTGATTTCTGAATAATTGCACGAACATGATGAAAAAAGAGGTATGATGTTAATTGCCGGTGTATAACTAAAATCAAGGAAACTACTATAGTCCTTGACATCAAAAGGGAAAGGCATTCACATAAAGAAAATAGAAGAGTATATCGTTGGTATCCAATACTTTGTTAAGGGAAGGGAGTGAAAATCAGCATGATCTTTGTAAATAATAAAACCATTCATCAATTAACAACTGTGAGAAACTAAATGCTTTACTCCAACAGAAACTATAATCTATTACATATACATAAAGCGAGGAAATCTTTCAAAATGTGAAAGTCATTAATAGCTAATAGAAAATACCGTTGATATTTGTGAGAAAGGGACGAAACCTCTTAGGCCTTCCACAACTGCCACAACTCCACCTTTGTTTGCATCAACCACCTGAATATTGAACACAAAAGAATGGCTACATATGAATTGTTAGGTATCAAACAAAAATCAAATTTATTGCAATTTATCGGCCTAAAATATTGGGTTTAGTGGCGATTTAACATAGTATCAAAACTAAGTTGAAGTCCTATGTTCATAGTAAGCCAACAATTCAAACTTTTGAGTTTAGTGGTGATTTAAAATTAATGATACCAGGAATGTTATAGTACTTTATAGTTTCTTATTACACGTCTAGACCAACGATACTTCAAACAAAAAGATGAACAAAAGAACCACAAATTGGATGGAAATACCCACCTTACCCTTGACAACAACATCCTCTGCTTGAAGCTGTCTGCACCTCTCCCAAGCCAGGTCATATTGGATGGATCTTAAGCTCAAAACCAAGCTATCATCAGCTTCGTTCTCACCAATAATGACAAACTCCTGTCTCAAACCAGGATATATTCCTGCTTCTTCAACATGTTTTATTCTGTGAATGCAAGCCTCCTGCAATGGCAAGTATGCAGAAGACTTGGCAGTAATGTCAACGAGTGCTCCATTGGCATCCGTACAGAACACAGTACCTTTCACCTGAAGAGGAAAACTACATAAATTATGATCCAATCTCCTTCAAATGCCCGAAGATGACACTATCAGTATACTTTCCAATTCGCATAAGCATTTTCACTTCCATTTCCCAGAACACAATCGAATTAACAAACCATTCAAGTTCACAATATCCAACTTCCAGTGTAATTAACAAGAAATTACACAAAATCACATAACGAACTATAATCCAACACTATCAAAACAGTTCCAAATTCCTACAAGCAATCGCACAACATCAAATTAAAGAGAAAAAAGAAAAATCAACTCCAGAACATCCCTTCCACACAAAATTACAAGAGAGAAAACGAAAAGAACACGCAAATAACCTTAGTTCCGACTTCAGAATTGAAGTCGTATTTCTCAATAGCGGAATGGAAGTCCTCGACAGTGAAGGAGATGCCTTCTACAGGGGCATTACGGCAGCGTTCATATGCCTCCTCAAAGATCTCCTTGAGCTTGAAACGCTCCTTCACCTGTGGACTGGGAATGGGGCTCGTAATGACAGCAGCTTGAACGGGAAGTGAACGGGCCCTGTTCTGCAGATGCCTCGATGAAAACGGCTTCGAGAGACGCGATGAAGATAGAGGCGCGCATCGCAGCCCATTGAATTGCTGAGCCATGGAAGCCATTCTCCTTCTTCCCTCTGAGGCCCCGACTCTGTAAACAGAACTGATAAGGTTTTGGGTTGGATAAGGTGGAGGAAATTACTTTTGAATAATATATAAATTAGTAAATATACAGTGAATGAGTTCGAATTTCGTTGAATTAAAAAAGAAAAAAAAAAAGGTTTTATATGATAAATTGGCAATAATTTGCTCAATAAATTTTAATATGTAAAATAACGATTATTTGTTAAATATATAAAATATAGGTTAAATTACTATTAAAAAAAATACTCTTAAATGATTATGAGCCTGACAACAATACGTAACGAGCCAAAACGGACGATATCTGCTAGCCGTGGATTTGGGTTATTATAAATAATATTAGAGTTAGACACTAGATGCTATACCAACGAGAACGTTGGGCCTCCAAGGGGAGTGGATTTGTGAGATTCCACATAAGAGCTGAACACCTAACGGTATGCCAGCGAGGAATTTCAATATTTTATCGTTTGTTTTGGATGAAAACTATTAATACTTTGCAAGAATACGGTCGAACTTTTAAAAGTTTCGTTAGCCCATTTCATATCGAAGTGGGCTGAAAGTTGACCCGACTTTAAATTGGGCTTTAAAGCCCAGTACGTTTTGCAATATAGTTGGGCCAATCAAAGCCCAATGATTACTTGGGCCAATAAAGTATTTGGATCTACATGGGCTCTTTACTAAATGGGCCTCTGTCTAATCCCATTCAATTGGGCCTGGGCCTTTCTTTATCTACAAAGTAATGGATACTACGTGTATCACGTGAGCCATGGAACTCATCCATTTTGAGTTTATTTAATTTGATTTTTTAAAACTATTTTGATATTTTGTGTAATTTAAAATTCAAGGGTTAATGGAAAAAAATAAAATTAGACTCTTTAGATATAGAAGTAGCTCGTGATTAAAAAGACCTATCGTACAGTTACGAACAACTGAAACTAGGTGTAGTCTACAAAACCCGAGCTAAAGACAGTATTTGTCAAGTAAACACTTATGTAGAGATATTATCATATGGGAACTAAACCGAGTTTCTCTATTGACAAGGCTAAATAAAGGTGTATAATCGAAAACTTCATACTCGAAATCTCACTAAGAGCTGATTTTTTTTACAATAATAATATGATATTATAATTCCACGCTCAAATAAAAACGCGTTAATTTAAATCAACAATATATATTTAAAAAATCGAGACATAAAAAAGACAAAAAAAAACATGTTTTAAAGATGATCGATAAACAAATTTAGAGGCATAAGAGCATTTAAAACATAAAATATGGTAAAAATTCATGGAGAAGCCCCAAAAAGGGGGACACAAAGGGGACAATTTGAAACATGAACTGACCAAATTTGGACGGACGGGCAGCGGGCAGACATTGAATTAGCATTAAGTGAAAAATAATAATTAAAAAACGTGAAACTTTATTATTATTATTAAATAATTTTGGTTTTAAATTATTATTATATCACGTTCATATTTCACCACTAAGGTTTAGCCAACTAAGAAACTCGAGGCACCACGAGAATTGTAAGGCTGAGAAGCTTAACTTCAGTATTTTCAATTAAAAAATGTTCGTTCTTATCTAACTATTTTTTTGACAGCTTTAAAAACACTTTATTTTATGAATAATTTGAAGAACCTAAGCTCGTAACTCGTACGAAACAAAGTATTTCAGCCTGTTTAATTAGAAAATCAATTAAAAATTTCGAAATCATTTTTAAATGTATATTTTTACTAAAATATTTACCGATAAAATATTTTCTCTTAAAATAATTTTAATATTAGTTTCAATACTATTTAAATTGATTTAATTAAGCTTAAATAATAGAAATTAAAGGAATTAAATATTTTTGGCAATAAAGAAATTAAGAGTGAGAGAAAATTTACAAGTGCATGATTAATTATTTATTGAGGAAAAAACGTGTGGAATGTGAAAGGAATCAATAATAACAAAAAGGGAATTAAAAGAAATTCCAATGATGAAAGTTTAATAATAATAATTAATTAATTTGGACATCTGATCCTACTCACTCTTTTTCTCCCTTTTTTCTAAATAAATCAAATATTTATTAAAAAAATATATTTAAGTTATAATTTAGTGGTAACTTTATTGAAAATATTTCCCACATAAAAGAAAAAACAATTAATGCATTATTTGCACGTGTAACGTAATTGTATTATCTGATCGAATATTATTTTAAAAAATTAATACATTATTTACGGCATGATCACGTTGTCTATTTACCTTTAGTCGTTTCTACGAGCGAAGATTATTTCCGTAAATCAACATGGGTTTTTTACAAGACTCCTAAACGTAAAATGGTTAGTCCTCACTATTTGTTAGAAATTTTTTCACGTGGCTTCTGAACCCAAGTTCATACGATTAGGTCGTCGAAAATAAATAAAACGGAAAAAATTAAATAAATAATATATCAATTGGGTCATTCATGCATTTAGCACTAAAAAATTATTGGTTAATGAAAAGGTCTTTTCTATTTTTATTTTGTTGAAAAATAACATCTTAAATTAAAATAATAGAGAAAAAAATGTTCTTGCTTCAAATACAACGAACGGAAATTGTTATCAAATTAAAAAAAATTAAAAATATATTCTCATACACTTTTGATTTATATTGTAATTAAAACAAAAACCTAATTTATTATTATTTTTTTTTAATTAATGAATTCCCTAGTTAATGCTACAAACGCGGTTAAATAATGGACAAAAGGAATCGAAATTAAATTAATAATATTGATAATTTGGTCTTTTATGTTTATAGATATTTTGTTGTAGGCCCAAACTTTATATTAAAAAATTTATTTGTAACTTTTATTTATTTATTTATTTCATAGAAAATTAAGCTTTAAATCCAAATTATCCACTCAATTAAATTGTACTCTTAATTTTTAATATTTTTATAATAACATATTTTTACAAATAAAAAATCACCTTATTTATATGGTTGATTTTAAAAAATATTAAGATATAATATCTAAAATATATTCTATAAATAATATATTATCCAAATATTATATCTCAATACGTTTTTATTTTTCTTTCGTCACGTTTAAATTTTTTTTTTAAAATGTCGCGTTTAATTTGAAATTAAAATTTAATTTATAATGAGAATTATAAAGTATATAATACGAGCGAAAACTAAGAATTAATTTGAAATTAATGATGGGTTGGAAGACTTATTTAAGAGAGAGATTAAATTAGCAATTAATTAAAGGGAAGGATTAGAAACTAGAAGGTGTAACGCCTCCCATAATTAAGGAGGAAAATGATGAGGTCTATATTATTATTTCCCCTTTATACAATCACGTGCATATATTTAATAAACCATTTTATATATTTTAAATAGAAAAAAAATTTAAATAGCTTTCGCTTTTAAATTAATGTCAAATAAACTTTTAATTTAATAAAAATACAGATATTATGTACAGCAACAGTAGATATTATCCGTTACATATTGTTATCAGTCTCACAATTTAAAAAATGCATCCAATAGAGAGATAATTTCACACTATTATAAGAAATGTTTGGTTTCTCTAACTAATGTGGAATCATACGTGAATTTTAGATATATTCGGCTAAAAAAAACTTAAATATAATTTAAACAACAAAATAGATTTATTTTATTTTATTTTTACTATATTGTTTAATTCTATTTATTAATAAGCATAATATTGTAGAAAAAAGTTATTTTTGATCAATAAATATAAATTATAAAAAAATTGCGAAATTATGTTTCAGGCCCCCACTTAGCAAAAGACAAACGCGGTTTCCCAATAGGACAAAAAAGGGTAAAGTTGGAATTTTAAATTTTGGCGTAATGATTAGTAACGTATTAGTAAAATATGGCGACCAATGATGTTTTGTGCATTTACATTAGGCCTTGTATTTGGTTCAGATTAACGTGATATAAATATCTAATATGAATTTTTACCATAAAGTTTTAATTTTTTAAATTTGTGACTAATTTTAATAAAAATAAAATAAAAAATTTTAATTAATGCACACAAAATATTAAATAATAAAACTCTATAATACCATGGCTATATTTTATAATTAATAATTTAATTTTTTTACCATCTTTCTAAAATAAAAATTACATTCTCAAAATCACTTTTATTTAGACGTTGTCTCCGTTAATTTACTTGTCTGTTTTTTACTGTGACGATAAAAGAAACATAAAATAATTATTTGAACGTATTTTTATTTAATTTTTTAAATAGAATTTTTTTTGGGAACTAAAAAAAAACATATAATTAATTATACAATAATTAAGAATGAAGTTAGTGGGGTGTGACAAAATTAATTATAGAATACTTTGGTTGAAATTGGATGCATTTAAGTAGGAAATAGGCAGCCATAGGGTTTGAAATAGGTGAGTTTAAGGCCCTAAAATGATCATTTAATCAACCAAATTGGTCATAAAAATGGAATAATTTACAAATATTACACTTATTTTTCAAACCCAATTGATAATGATAGTTAGTGGGTTGTGATACGATCCATTACCTAAACGTAACATCCCCTAAGCAACCTACGTTTTAATTATTATTATTATTATAGTGGGTCCGAAGACGACGTTATTAAAAAAATATTATAATTTACATAACTTAATTAAAAATAATTTTAAAAAATTGAAAATGTAACAGTGAAACCCGACTACTAGTCTTTTACTTTCGTACTTCCCCTCAAGGCTTTTAAAACATTCGGGCTAGAGAGAGGTTTTCACACCCTTATAAGTAATGTTATGTTTTCATTCCCAACCAATCTATTCCATTTGAAGCTCAACATCCTTACTGGCACGTCGTCGTCTCGTATCATACCCTACATGGAAGTGGATTGTGAGATCCTAATCAGTTGGGGAGAAACACGAAACATTATTTATAAGAGTGTGGAAATCTCTCTCTAACAGATACGTTTTAAAAATTTTGGAACCAAAGCTCAAAAGAGGAAAACCAAAAAAGATAAAATATTTCCACCCTACCCGATAGTTATATGCGGTAAGTCGTTGTTATTGCCTTTTGCTTACATTCCCATATAACACAAATTTCAATTTCTCAAATCTTGCTTTCAAAACTCCCTTTCGAAATCTCTCTACCCGTTTTTTAAAACTTTCTTCTTGAACCGAGTCTAGAGGCTCGAGCATACGCCGCTTGGCCATAGGCGACGCAAGAATGAATAGGCTTAACTCACTTGTTGTTGAAAAGTGAGTGCCGCACAATCGTAAGTCTACTGTCATCAAAGTGCGACTGTGACAAGTGGTCGATATATATATATATATATATATATATATATATATATATTTTACAATTACTTGAAATTTACTAAGTTTGTAGTTAAAATTTCAAACATTATACTTTAATTCATCAACTTTGCATAGAACGTCCTTTAGTTCATTATCTTTATAAATATATATATATATATATATAGTTTTTTTAAAATAAAAAAAGGGACAAAAAGAATGGTGGGTTTAAGGATGAGGTGCCACTGAATCTGGACTTCGTGTCAATATGTGCTTGTCCTTTCAGGAAATGACTTACTTTTCTCTTCCAAAATTCCTTTTTATCTCTTATTTTCTCTCTCCTCTTTAGAGTGAGAAAGAGACACATGGGCATCAATTATTTATTTTTTTTTTTTGTCGTCATCCCCACGGTCATCGTCACTAAGCTAATTTGGATTACACGAAATCGGCACCTAAATATTGAATTCCTACTCATATTACGACATGCATACTTGATTATAAACCTATCGAATATTGTCGATCCTTATAAAAATAAAAATAAAAACAGACGTTCGGTAAATGGTTTACAATCAGATGAGAAACACCTTACCATTTACCTTAAAAATGCTCGAGATGGATTTACGACCAAAAATTAACATTCAAACTGTCTTCGTAGTTTACACAAAATAGTCATTTCTAACCCTAAATTCCATAAACTTATTTTTTTTCTTATCTATATTATAAGAAATTGGGATATTCGGAAAACATTGGACGTGATTGGGACGCGTCTTATTGCCACATCAGCATCCATCTCAGAAATTTAAGTATAAAGTAATAGCTCCCGAGCCCTCATGAGCCGACCCTTCCATTTTGAGTAGTTCCATGAAGAGCAAAAAATGATGGAGCTTTTTAACAGCGGGGTTGTAAGTGCAATTGACACGTAGGCTACCGAGAATAAAGAACTCCAGAGGGAGAAAACATAATATAAAATAATAATATTGATTGATTCAAATATATGAGAGTTTCCAACCTACATAGTTACGTATACTTCATCCCATAATTAATTTACTTTATTTTAATTAATTCGTTTAGGGTTTACGAGGGTAAAATGGTCAAGTAAGGCAAAAAAGAGAGAATAAAAAAAATTAATTTAGGAGCGCATGCGCTGAAGGTCAAAAATGGGAGAATAACAAAATAATAATAATAATAATAATAATAATAATTAATTTTAAGTTAACAAAACAATGACGTGTTTGGGTCAAAGACGCTTCAGAAGAGTTTGAAGAGAAAATAAAAATAAAATATATATTCTTTTTTTTCTTTATTATTATTTTTTTTAATCCCTTCCAAAACGCACCGTCCTTTGAATAAGTCAAAGCCATTTATCCTTAAAATTCGGCTTTTTAACTTTGAATTTTCAAAATTCCAATCACTATCCTTCCTATTTCTTCCTCGTTTTGATCTTATCTTTTAACACAAGCTTTGGTTGAGTGTGCGGATGCAAGCGACCTCCGAGATTTAACCGAGGTCAAGATGGTTTGAGGTATAGGCGCATCAAGTTCTCCCGAATTTAACCGAGGTCTAGATGGTTTGAAGTACAGGCGCATCAAGCTCAACCCTCTTTCCTTCGATAGGATATGGATCTCGACTTGTCCCCACAGGAAGAAATAGAAGTACCTGTTGATTGAGGAGGCTCCCGAACCCGATATAGATATGTACGAAAAAAGAGACCCAGCCTGCATTAGGGTGATTGTAGCAGCCCAACTGAAAGAAACTGTCTTTAAAAAGACGGGTCCCTAAAAAACAAGTCCAAGCCGAAATCCTCCGCCGAGGATTGTCTCACTCTTTCGATTTACATTTAAGAATATGCTATTTTTTATATATTGTTTTTTAACCCAAGTTTTAGTTTTGATATCGATCGAAAAACCTAAAATTAACTGTTACAAGCTGGTGTTGTTTTCAAAGTATAATGTAAACGTCACGTTCTTATTTTATCTTAAAAATGTTATAAATTTTCAGTTATAATGAAAATTATTTAAAAAATAAATTAAAAATAAATGATAAAACATTTATTATTATAATGATTAATTTTGAATTTTATTATAGTTCCCTTTGAGGGAGTAGGAGAATGATAAAAAGTCGACCATCCTTCTAGATTTTCCCTGCCAACCTTTTTCTTCTTACACGCATCGTATTTTAATTATTTAATTAGTTACAAATATCTAAAAATAGATAATAATATGAATTTAATAATGGTTTTGTACATATTATATGGTCTTTATTTCAGAATATATTCCTCGATTATAAAATGATAATTCTTAATATTTTAAGCATATTCCAATTGGGATTTGATAAATAAATAAATCATTTTAATTTTTTTATAATAAAAATAAATAACTAAATTAATAAAAATTATATATTTTTAATAGGCAGTGGACGACAAAGATTTTAGCACGTGACCGTCATGCCCATAGAATATTAGGCTTTCTACTGGCTACCCCACATTTATAAAAAATAAAAAATATATATAATCTTAATATTATATAATCCATCGTGGACATCTAATCACATTTATTCATATAAAAGGTTTTTTTTTATAAATATATTATTTTTATGTGATTAATGGATGTTTATTGAAAATTAATGAAAGTATTTAATGGATTAATAAATAAATAAAATATATATATATATGAAAAATTCTCGAAATGAAATGTGGCAGTTTCTAGCTTATTTATTTTCTACTAACGACTATTAATTATTCGGTTTTGACTATCGTTCTCGTGAGATTCTTGTGAAGGATATTTTGGTTCTTGTAATGTCACTTTTGTCGGTACCTTTCGTGGGGTTGGTTATTTATTTATTTATTATCTTTTTGGGTGTACGATATGAATAGTACAAATAAGCGATAATTTTAATTAAAAAATGTAACAAAACTGATGTCCTCGATAATAAAATAAAATTTTACTCGAGCACCAAATGCTCTCTAACTTCCATCTCGATTCGTCTATGAATCATGACTTATTAAAAGAAGACTACTTTGTGTTGGATGATAGAAGTCCCACATCCGCTAATTTAGGGAATGATCATGGGTTTAAAAGTGAGGAATACTAACTCTATTGGAATGAAGCCTTTTGGAGAAGTCCAAATCAAACCATGAGAGTTTATGTTCAAAGTGGACAATATCATACTATTGTGAAGAGTGTGTTCGTCTAACACTTTGATACCACGTGTAACGTCTCATACTCAAAATTTGGGATCAACGAAATGTTACATAATAGGCTAGCGTGGTTGCCATGAGCGGAGAAAAAGAAACCAACTCTTGGCTCCATAAGTAATAGGCTAGCGTGGTCGCCAGCTTCCAGCATTTTTACGGCTCATTGCCTTCTCTTTTTTCTCCCTATTCTACCCCTATCCCTTCTTTTATGCTACCCATTTCCATATATTTTCATTTATTTTCCAATTTTGTTATAATTTTCGAATTTAATAAAAATAAAAATAAAATTATAAGCATTGGATCTCATTAAAAACTTAAAAATTTATATACGTTAAATCAATTAATCTTTTAAATATCAAAATTTTTAAGAATTTACATATACAAAATTAAAATTTTAAAAATTTATTAATATTTTGATTAGTTTTTGGGTTTATTTTCAGCAAACATTCACATGGTATCAGAGCCATTTTGGTTTAGCAACCCGGATTCTTTCTTTTCAATGGCTTTTGAAATCTTCTACTGTTCTTCTCCACCACCACTGTTGGCTTTGACGCCGCAGGGGCAATTGTCATGGCTGCCACATGCAGAGCCGATTGATTACTCTTCGGCTCCACCCTATTGACCTCTAAATCACCTTTCGTCATACTCTGTACATACAACCTCATCTTTTCCAACCCAATCGGTTTTCCCCTTGGCCAAATAGTCTCTCTTATTTTCTTCCCAATCAACCCTTCATCCTTCACAGAAACTCTAATCTCACGATCCTCATCAGTGTTCTCTTCAGAAATATACGGAATCTCGACAAGCCCATCAACCTTTTGCAGAGATTTACCTTCGGAATTTGGGTGCCGCACTGGCCTATTCGCCAACCAAGTTGCCGCCGCCCTTCCTGCCAAAATTGGCTCCTTCGCCCAATGTGGCGACTCTTCCGACTGCCCTTCTCGCCAAAATTGGCTCCTTCGCCCAATGTGACGACTCTTCCGGCTTCAACATTGTCTTTGTCCCTTGCTCTAGGTTTCCCCTTCTACTTCTTGGGGTTTGACATATTCTCACCAGAGCCAAGGCAGCATCGTCGCTAAGCGACAATCCCTCTTCATGGGTTAGACATATTCTCGCCGAAGCCAAGGCAGCATCGCCGCTGAGCGCGATCCCTCTGCAATTTTCGATGGCCAAGAAAGTGTTTCTCTACGCCTCCTCTGAACCAGGTTGTTAACATTTTCACGAAAAGTGTTTCTCAACCTCTTTGAATTGTTCAGATTCAAGCTTCACGTTCGTTTAAATCCGACGCTTAGCTTGCAGTGGGGTGTTAAGGATATTTAGTAATAAATTATAGTTTACCATATATATTATATTTGATGTTTTATTATAAGACAAATATTTAACATTTGTCTTATTACTATAGGTATCTTTCCATTTATTGTTATTTCCATTTATTACTATTTCCATATCTTTGTAATTTATTTGATTATAAATAAGATAACTTTCACACCATTTAAGTGTGGTGGATTAATCAAATTTTTAAGAATTTACATATACAAAATTAAAATTTTAAAAATTTATTAATATTTTGATTAGTTTTTGGGTTTATTTTTTCCAATAGTTGAATTTTAATTTAATTCGAATTTAATTTCATTGGGAAGAAATTAAACTTTAAGAATAAAATAAATTTACTAAGCCATATATATTTACAAGTAGAGGAAAATGAACGAATTAAATTAAAGTTAATTAATAATAAAATATTAACAAGTTGTTTCAAAATTTAGTTTTTTTTAGTGTAAAATGTTGAATATAATAAATAAAATAGGAAAAGAATTAAAATTTACTAGAAAATAAAATAAAAGGAATTAATATATACGGCCACTAAAATAAATAAGCTCAAGTTTCAAAGGGGGCTCTAAATAGTCAAGAGGTAGAACTCGGGAGGGAGAGGAGAGTCGCATTAACTTCATTAATAATGGAGATTAAGTGGTAATTAAGTGATTAATTAATTAAACTCCGTTATTGCGGCTTACTCCTTTAATTTTTCTTTTTCTCTCATTTTAAGGCCCTCAACTTTCTGTATCTATAAAACCACCCCCTTTCTTCTCTGTCCTCCCCGTAGTCCCCTCTCTCTCTCTCTAAAAACCTTCGCCGGAAATCGAATCCATCCGCTACTGATCGCCGGGAAATGGACGGAAATAAAGACCGAATGATCGATTCCGGTAACTTCCACGGCGGCGACGATGATGGAGACCTGAGACGTGGACCGTGGACGGTCGAGGAAGACATAGCTCTCATCAATTACATCGCTAATCACGGCGACGGCCGCTGGAATTTACTCGCTCGCTGCGCTGGTAACTGATTCCTCGCCGGAACCCTAACGGATTCCGATTCCTCTGTTTCTCTCTGAATCTGATTTTGTTAATCGTACATTTGAATCTTTAATTGATCGATTGATTTACAGGTCTGAAACGTACCGGAAAAAGCTGCCGGTTGCGGTGGCTGAACTACCTCCGCCCGGACGTCCGCCGTGGAAACATTACGCTTGAAGAACAGCTCTTGATTCTCGATCTTCATTCCCGTTGGGGAAATCGGTATGCGATTTTATTGCTTAATTGTAAAATGTATATTTAATGTATGATTTTTTCATTAATTTCTATAAAAAAAATTAGTTTATGAATTTAAGAACAAGAAATTTTAATTTTCAGATGGTCAAAAATTGCCCAACATTTACCCGGACGAACCGATAACGAGATAAAGAACTACTGGAGGACTCGAGTTCAGAAGCATGCTAAACAGCTGAAATGCGACGTTAACAGCAAGCAATTCAAGGACACCATGCGATATCTCTGGATACCGCGGCTCGTCGAACGGATTCAGGCCGCCGCCGGGACAACTGCCGTCGACGGTAACGGATCGTACGGATCAGTGGCGCCGCCGCTGATGAACGGGAGCGATTTCGTTAGTACTTCACAAGTCACTCCGAGTTACGCGTCGGAGAATTCCAGCTCCGGTGGAGGCTCCTCCGACGGGACACAGGGCTCCTCCGTGTCGGAGTTGACGGATTGCTACAATAATTTCGGTTGTTTTTCGGTGGGGTATGGGCAAGATACGGCACCCCCGCCACCCCCGCCGCCGCCGATGCAGAGCTCGGCGGTCGGATTCTTTAACGAGGGGGAATTGGATTTTCAAGCGATGGAGCAGAGTTCTTGCGAGTGGCTGGCGGAGGACGGCGGCGTTGACACATCGGAGAACTTCTGGAGTACCGCCGGCCCCGGCGCCGACTACTTCTGGCTCTTGCAGCAGCAACTGAATTAAAAAACAATGAACAAGATGCAATAAAAAGGGGAAATTATACATAATTTGTAGAGATCAAGATCATGATCCTTCTAAGAAGAAGGGTACAAAAACTAGAAGAATTCTAGGATTTTACGAAGAACAGAGTCCAATTTTTTGGATTGTTCTTTTTTTTTTTTTTTTTTTTTTTTTTTTTTTGTTTAAAAA
>NW_019268517.1:200475-216305 GCF_002738365.1 Cucurbita moschata
GTTTTTTTTTTTTTTTTTTTAATATTTCTCATTAAAGGAGTGCTAGCTAGCTAGCTAGCTTCTTCATTCCTTTTTTTTTTTAATAATTATTTTATGGTATCATTATCAATTCCTTGAGGTTTATTATTGAGCTTGAACTTAAAAAAAAAACAATTAATAAAAATTATATAAAATAATTATTATTGAGCGAGTCTCTCGCAATCAAAAGATGTTATCAGTCAATATCATGAAATAACT
The DNA here is from genome assembly GCF_002738365.1 of Cucurbita moschata. NCBI lineage: Eukaryota > Viridiplantae > Streptophyta > Magnoliopsida > Cucurbitales > Cucurbitaceae > Cucurbita > Cucurbita moschata. Next base: position 200,713 of record NW_019268517.1, read on the forward strand.
AATTCGTGTTTACAACATGGGTAGGTGAAAAAACAATTGTCGACGAGCTCGTAATTTTCAAACTCGTCTAGCTGTATACACAACTAACATATCTACAAAACTTGACTTTCAAAACAATTTAGTACATACTCGAACACCGAACATACGAGCTCCTATTGACGTTTTATTTTATGAAATATATATATTTCTGAGATATTTTGACGAATATAACTCAAAAATCGACATATAGTAAAGCAGAATGTGAACAGTGATATACATTAAATATTTCGAGTTCAACAATACAAAATAAGGATCGAATTTTCGATCTCAAATATAATTAATTTAAAAATCGATTTTACAATAAGGGTAGAAGTGTAATTTAACTCTAATTTAAAAAGGTTAATGTTTTGATGATGGGAAGTAGAAATAGTTATGTGGATGGATAATGTTGAATTAAAATAATAAAAGACATTGAATAATTGGTTCCACTTTTAAATATTTAAATAATAATTTTGTATGGAGTTTAGAAGAAACTATAAGCTAATCTTATAATTAAGATATTATTGATGTCCACAGGGATTGAACCAGACCAAAAGTTTCCACAATGTTCTAGATTTCCAAAAGGGGCTCATTCCACTAACGTGGAGCTCCCTGATTCGTTGGTTTCTAGGGTTTAAAATGCAATAAAGACATTATTATGGGGCCAAATTTTCAAAAGTTAAAACATGTTGTTATCATGTTTAATGAATGCCACCTATGTACCGTGTCCCCTTGTTTTATTTGTTTATTTACAAATTGCTACCTCAATCTTGCACTCTTTTTAACCACTTTTCACATTGTAACCCATAAATTATCAATATTTGCACTCCCACCCCCATCATATATTTTTTTATTAGAAGTTTGTTTTATGTGCTATGACAAATTTACCTTTTTATCCTCAACAGTATACAATGAAAGAGGGTATAAGCGTAATTCATCAATGAGACATTTTTTTTTCTTATTGATTTGAGTTAAAAGAAGATTTTTTTAAAAAATAGATTTGAAATGCAAAATAAATACAAAACAATTAGTAATAAAAATGTGAGAATAATAATAATGAAAGGTGGCACGTGCGAAAGGGAAGGTTGAAACGTGATGAAATGGAAGAGATTGGGTATGGCGGCGGGGTATCTTCCGTAAGCCACGTGCATCGAAGCTAACCCACTTTGTCAGTGGTCCACAAAGCTAATCTGTTCATAAACTGCCACGTGGAAACGGAAAAACACTCATCACAAAAAGAAAAAAAAATAAAATAAAATTAGGCTTCCTCAATAGAAGCACTGACAGCCGCCCTTGAAACGGCCCCCGTTAACTCAATTAATAAATTTATTATAATTTCGATCGAAATTCGAGTTCAATTAAAATTAAAAAAAACTATTTTAAGTATAAATTAGTCGTTATAATTTGGTAAAACTCTCTAATTATTTATAATATATAATAAAATATTATAAATAATTATTTATTTAAGAACATATATAATTATTGAGTGAGATATTCAGATATCTACGGCGACAACTGGAGTCCAACTCCTAAAAGACATACACACGTGGCAAATGGGTCTTCTACACGTGGGATCCGTTCATCTTTCGATGTCGTACTGGACTGTCTAAAAAACTGACTTGTCAGTCATGTAGTTGGTGGGCCCCACCCTGGAGGATCCAAACCCTTGTGCTGCCCCTATCCACCCACTATCTCACGTGCCTCTCTCAACTCTCATTTTCAAACCCCCATTTTTTCTTTTTATTTCAGTTGTGGGTCCTAAATTTCCTCTTATTTACCATTTTGCCCCTTCCCATTCTCTCTATTTCTCGAGAATATATTAGTTAGGTAATATACGTTATCTATATATTTTTTTTTTCTATTTTTAGTATATTTTATTTTATTCTCAATATTTAATTAATTTATATTTTCGTTATTGGAAGGTATTAGCTGATAACTTGTATCATATTTAAAAATTATGAATATGAATGAAAATATACACTTTCGATTCCAATTCTATTTATCACGTAATAAAATGAGATATTTAAGTTGGATTAAAAATGTATGAAAAATCTCGTAAGTTTACTCACTACATAATTGAGTGACGTAAATAGTCTATAGCTAAATTGTTGCTCTCGAATCTTTAGTTTTTTTCACTATGAAATGTTATTTTTGTTAGACGAACACGACTCTCCACAATGATATGATATTGTCCAGTTTGAGTTTAAGCTCTCATAGCTTTGATCTGGGCTTCTCCAAAAGGCCTCCCTTCAATTCAAAGAGTATTCTTTGTTTATAACCCATAATTATTCCCTAAATTAGTAGAGGTGAGACTTTCATCCTCTAACAGTTTTATCTTTTGGTTCTAAATAAGTTGAGTTATGTTCAAATTGGTGACATGTTACTTAGTTGGGATCCATTATTATAAACTACAACGAACATTAACCATGGTTAATTACATTAGAGTACTCCGACGGCTTTTAACCATAATTTTTCTTTTAAAAAGCTACGATACGATCTTAGAAATGATGCGTGAGGTACACTCGATCGAGAAAGTTGACGAGCGAAAATAAGATATCAAAAGGGAAAAGTTAGGGATGAAAGAGAGGAAAGTAGATGAAGAGACGGCATGTGGGGTTTGGACTTGCGTGGAAGGCTTTCCATTGAAAGCGATGGGAACTAATTAGCAAATTAAAGGGTAATGGGAGTTTGTGAGCTTTCAGTTTCAGAAAGCTGTGCTTCAATGGCGGCCACACACAACCATAGTTGAAATTCTTGTAATTCAAAGTTGAAACTCAATATGGGCTTACCGAGGCCGCACACGACACCAACCATATAATTAAAAATTATAAGGGTCTGGAAACATCTCTTTAATAGACGCGTTTTAAAACTGTGAGGCTAACGACGATACGTAACGGGTCAAAGCGGACAATATTTACTGACGTTGGGCTTGGGAGAGACGGATCTTAAGATTACACCCGACAATTGTGAAAGACATCAAACAGTATCACTGTAACGGGACTGATAGTTTTGGGAAATTTCAGAAAATTACATCTAATGATTGTAATGAAGCAGCCACATCGTGGTGAGCGGTGGCGTCGTTGAAAATTTTATCCAATACAACACGACACGGGAAAATTCGGACACCGAGCTTGTTTTAGTTCATTGAATATTATTGGTCTTTTGTTGTTTTTAGGGTTTTCAAGGGATTTGTACTTGTTACAACTAATTGATATTAGGGTTGTGAGTGCTCATGACTTTTGCCTTTTTCTTTCCTTTCTACAGCGAGTCAACCGTCAATGCTTATCCATTCCTTGAAGGGTTTTTAATTTTTTTGTGCTTAACAACTTGGAGGAGATTAATTTAATTGATCACGACGTTAGTGATATGTTAAACGAAAACGCACGTTACATTTTGAGCAATGTTCAAATGGTACGACCGTCTCACCTTATATAAGCCAGCTAACCACGAATTCCAATGCATCACACTATTACCCTATCGATCCATCTCACTTCATCTTGTCACGTTGTAACAGACTAAGTCCATTACTGATAGATATTGTTCTCTATGCGCTTCCCTTCAAGATCTTAAAACACATCTGATAGAGAGAGGTTTCCATACCCTTATAAGGAATGTTTTGTTGTCGTCTCCAACCGATGTAGGATCTCACAATTCACCTCCCTTAAGGTCCCACCGTCCTCGTTGGCACACTGCTAATATGATTTGTAACAGTTCAAGCCCACTAATAGGAAAAGCTCATACAGGACAATATCGGCTAACAGTGAGTTTGGACTGATGTTCGAATGGTACAAGTCGGCCACCAATTCCAACGCATTACACTCTGTTACCCTATTAGATCTGTCCCATTTCACCTTGTCACGTATAGTACGTTCAAATGGTACAAACCAACTGTTAAGGATATTTAGTAATAAATTATAGTTTACCATATATATTATATTTGATATTTTATTATAAGGCAAATATCTAACATTTGCCTTATTACTATAGTATCTTTCCATTTATTGTTATTTCCATTTATTACTATTTCCATATCCTTGTAATTTATTTGATTATAAATAAGATAACTTTCACACCATTTAGGTGTGGTGGATTAAGCAAACATTCACATGGTATCAGAGCCATTTTGGTTTAGCAACCTAGATCCTTTCTTTTCAATGGCTTTTGAAATCTTCTACTGTTCTTCTCCACCACCACTGTTGTCTTTGATGCCGCAGGGGCAGTCGTCATGGCTGTCACATGCAGAGTCGATTGATTATTCTTCGGCTCCACCTTTTTGACCTCCAAATCATCCTTCGCCATACTCTGTACATACAACCTCACCTTTTCCAAACATAGCCTCTTTCATTTTCTTCCCAATTTTTCCCTTCATCCTTCATCCTTCATCCTTCACAAAAACCCTAATCTTAGGATCTTCATCAGCATTCCTCTTCGAAAATATACAGAATCTCAATAAGCCCATCGACCTTCTGCAGAGATTTACCTTTGGAATCTGGGCGCCGCACTGGCATCTTCGCCAACCAAGTTGCCGCCGCCCTTCTCGCCAAAATTGGCTCCTTCGCCCCAATGTGGCGACTCTTCCAGCTGCCCTTCTCGCCAAAATTGGCTCATTCGCCCAATGTGGCGACTCTTCCGGCTTCAACATTGTCTTTGTCCCTTGCTCTAGGTTTCCCCTTCTACTTCTTGGGGTTAGACATATTCTCACCAGAGCCAAGTCAGCATCGTCGCTAAGCGACAATCCCTCTTCATGGGTTAGACATATTCTCACCGAAGCCAAGGCAGCATCGCCGCTGAGCGGCGATCTCTCTGCAGTTTTCGATGGCCAAGAAAGTGTTTCTCTACGCCTCCTCTGAACCAGGTTGTTAACATCTTCACGAAAAGTGTTTCTCAACCTCTTTGAATTTTTCAGATTCAAGCTTCACGTTCGTTTAAATCCGACGCTTAGCTTGCGGTGGGGTGTTAAGGATATTTAGTAATAAATTATAGTTTACCATATATATTATATTTGATATTTTATTATAAGGCAAATATCTAACATTTGCCTTATTACTATAGGTATCTTTCCATTTATTGTTATTTCCATTTATTACTATTTCCATATCCTTGTAATTTATTTGATTATAAATAAGATAACTTTCACACCATTTAGGTGTGGTGGATTAAGCAAACATTCACATGGTATCAGAGCCATTTTGGTTTAGCAACCTAGATCCTTTCTTTTCAATGGCTTTTGAAATCTTCTACTGTTCTTCTCCACCACCACTGTTGTCTTTGATGCCGCAGGGGCAGTCGTCATGGCTGTCACATGCAGAGTCGATTGATTATTCTTCGGCTCCACCCTTTTGACCTCCAAATCATCCTTCGCCATACTCTGTACATACAACCTCACCTTTTCCAAACATAGCCTCTTTCATTTTCTTCCCAATTTTCCCTTCATCCTTCATCCTTCATCCTTCACAAAAACCCTAATCTTAGGATCTTCATCAGCATTCCTCTTCGAAAATATACAGAATCTCAATAAGCCCATCGACCTTCTGCAGAGATTTACCTTTGGAATCTGGGCGCCGCACTGGCATCTTCGCCAACCAAGTTGCCGCCGCCCTTCTCGCCAAAATTGGCTCCTTCGCCCCAATGTGGCGACTCTTCCAGCTGCCCTTCTCGCCAAAATTGGCTCATTCGCCCAATGTGGCGACTCTTCCGGCTTCAACATTGTCTTTGTCCCTTGCTCTAGGTTTCCCCTGCTACTTCTTGGGGTTAGACATATTCTCACCAGAGCCAAGTCAGCATCGTCGCTAAGCGACAATCCCTCTTCATGGGTTAGACATATTCTCACCGAAGCCAAGGCAGCATCGCCGCTGAGCGGCGATCTCTCTGCAGTTTTCGATGGCCAAGAAAGTGTTTCTCTACGCCTCCTCTGAACCAGGTTGTTAACATCTTCACGAAAAGTGTTTCTCAACCTCTTTGAATTTTTCAGATTCAAGCTTCACGTTCGTTTAAATCCGACGCTTAGCTTGCGGTGGGGTGTTAAGGATATTTAGTAATAAATTATAGTTTACCATATATATTATATTTGATATTTTATTATAAGGCAAATATCTAACATTTGCCTTATTACTATAGGTATCTTTCCATTTATTGTTATTTCCATTTATTACTATTTCCATATCCTTGTAATTTATTTGATTATAAATAAGATAACTTTCACACCATTTAGGTGTGGTGGATTAAGCAAACATTCACATGGTATCAGAGCCATTTTGGTTTAGCAACCTAGATCCTTTCTTTTCAATGGCTTTTGAAATCTTCTACTGTTCTTCTCCACCACCACTGTTGTCTTTGATGCCGCAGGGGCAGTCGTCATGGCTGTCACATGCAGAGCCGATTGATTATTCTTCGGCTCCACCCTTTTGACCTCCAAATCATCCTTCGCCATACTCTGTACATACAACCTCACCTTTTCCAAACATAGCCTCTTTCATTTTCTTCCCAATTTTCCCTTCATCCTTCATCCTTCATCCTTCACAAAAACCCTAATCTTAGGATCTTCATCAGCATTCCTCTTCGAAAATATACAGAATCTCAATAAGCCCATCGACCTTCTGCAGAGATTTACCTTTGGAATCTGGGCGCCGCACTGGCATCTTCGCCAACCAAGTTGCCGCCGCCCTTCTCGCCAAAATTGGCTCCTTCGCCCCAATGTGGCGACTCTTCCAGCTGCCCTTCTCGCCAAAATTGGCTCATTCGCCCAATGTGGCGACTCTTCCGGCTTCAACATTGTCTTTGTCCCTTGCTCTAGGTTTCCCCTTCTACTTCTTGGGGTTAGACATATTCTCACCAGAGCCAAGTCAGCATCGTCGCTAAGCGACAATCCCTCTTCATGGGTTAGACATATTCTCACCGAAGCCAAGGCAGCATCGCCGCTGAGCGGCGATCTCTCTGCAGTTTTCGATGGCCAAGAAAGTGTTTCTCTACGCCTCCTCTGAACCAGGTTGTTAACATCTTCACGAAAAGTGTTTCTCAACCTCTTTGAATTTTTCAGATTCAAGCTTCACGTTCGTTTAAATCCGACGCTTAGCTTGCGGTGGGGTGTTAAGGATATTTAGTAATAAATTATAGTTTACCATATATATTATATTTGATATTTTATTATAAGGCAAATATCTAACATTTGCCTTATTACTATAGGTATCTTTCCATTTATTGTTATTTCCATTTATTACTATTTCCATATCCTTGTAATTTATTTGATTATAAATAAGATAACTTTCACACCATTTAGGTGTGGTGGATTAAGCAAACATTCACATGGTATCAGAGCCATTTTGGTTTAGCAACCTAGATCCTTTCTTTTCAATGGCTTTTGAAATCTTCTACTGTTCTTCTCCACCACCACTGTTGTCTTTGATGCCGCAGGGGCAGTCGTCATGGCTGTCACATGCAGAGTCGATTGATTATTCTTCGGCTCCACCTTTTTGACCTCCAAATCATCCTTCGCCATACTCTGTACATACAACCTCACCTTTTCCAAACATAGCCTCTTTCATTTTCTTCCCAATTTTTCCCTTCATCATTCATCCTTCGCAAAAACCCTAATCTTAGGATCTTCATCAGCATCCCTCTTCGAAAATATACAGAATCTCAATAAGCCCATCGACCTTCTGCAGAGATTTACCTTTGGAATCTGGGCGCCGCACTGGCATCTTCGCCAACCAAGTTGCCGCCGCCCTTCTCGCCAAAATTGGCTCCTTCGCCCCAATGTGGCGACTCTTCCAGCTGCCCTTCTCGCCAAAATTGGCTCATTCGCCCAATGTGGCGACTCTTCCGGCTTCAACATTGTCTTTGTCCCTTGCTCTAGGTTTCCCCTTCTACTTCTTGGGGTTAGACATATTCTCACCAGAGCCAAGTCAGCATCGTCGCTAAGCGACAATCCCTCTTCATGGGTTAGACATATTCTCACCGAAGCCAAGGCAGCATTGCCGCTGAGCGGCGATCTCTCTGCAGTTTTCGATGGCCAAGAAAGTGTTTCTCTACGCCTCCTCTGAACCAGGTTGTTAACATCTTCGCGAAAAGTGTTTCTCAACCTCTTTGAATTTTTCAGATTCAAGCTTCACGTTCGTTTAAATCCGACGCTTAGCTTGCGGTGGGGTGTTAAGGATATTTAGTAATAAATTATAGTTTACCATATATATTATATTTGATATTTTATTATAAGGCAAATATCTAACATTTGCCTTATTACTATAGTATCTTTCCATTTATTGTTATTTCCATTTATTACTATTTCCATATCCTTGTAATTTATTTGATTATAAATAAGATAACTTTCACACCATTTAGGTGTGGTGGATTAAGCAAACATTCACACCAACCACTACTTCCAACTCATTACACACTACGACCCTGGTTGACTTATCTCAATTCACCTTGTCACGTGTAGTATGTTCCAATATTAGAAACCAACCATTGATTCCCACACATTACACATTACGACCCTAGTTGACTTGTCCCGTTTCACCCTGTCATTGTAGCATTTAGATTTGTCCCACATAATGGCTAAGCGCCAAACACCAATGTAAGCTCAACACATACACGTACATCGCAAAAACAATATCGTACGAGCTGGATCCTCGTCGTCTGTCCTAAACTGAGTTCGTATCAAAATGAAACTTACCCACAAAAAAAAAAGTTACTTTAAACCCTAAACAAGACACGTATAATAATAATTCGAAGCAATAACAACCAACAATCCCTTTCTCTTACGTAAACCAAACAAATTGACATTAAATAAATGAAACAAAATCTAAGTATTTTGGAAGTTCCTTGTTTGGCTGCATTGATTTCGGATGGCTAATTTTACTTGGTGTTTGGCGTTGGGTGGGATTGTGACCCCTCCAATATTTGTTGTGCAAATAAAAATCTCTACCCATAGACATATCAACTTCAATACAACGCCTCCTCGTTATCGCGTTTCTCGGGTACTTCCATCTCCTTTCGTAGTATTTCTATTTTAGTTCCGAACTCATAAAAACATATTTTCTTTCCCGCTCGTTATGATATCACTTTACTTATGTATTGATATGACATCACCAGTATCTAGCAAAACCATGTCGGGTGTCAAACTGAGCATAACTCATCTAGTTCAGATATATGTACTTGTCTATGATGTTATGAAATAACATAATAAAAATAATGCAGCTTGCATTAATAGAACCGATCCTAGTGAGCATTTATTTCTATAGCTAAAACTCTACTCGAATATAATTTGTTATTGTAATGACCCAGATCCACCGCTAGCAGATATTATCCTCTTAAGGCTTTCTCTCAAGGCTTTAAACGCGTCTGCTAGGCGAAGGTTTCCACACTCTTATATATGGTGGTTTGTTCTCCTCCCCAACCAATGTGGGACATCATAATCCACCCCTCTTCCGGGCACAGCGTTCTCGCTGGTACTCTTTCGTTCCTCCAATCGATGTGGGACCGCCCCCAAATCCACCCCCTTTGTGGCCCAGCGTCCTTACTGGCACACCGCCTCGTGTCTACCCCCCTTCAGGGAACAGCAAGAAGGCTGACACATCGTCCGGTGTCTGGCTCTGATACCATTTGTAACGACCCAGATCTTTCACTAGCAGATATTGTTCTCATTGGATTTTTCCATTCGGGCTTCCCCTCAAGGCTTTACAACACGTCTGCTAGAGGAAGGTTTTCACACCCTTATAAATGGTAGTTTGTTCTCCTCCCTCATAAATGTTGGACATCACAGTTATATATATTTATATATATATATATATATATATATATATATATATATATATATATATATATATATATAAATAAGTGTGTTTTTTAATGATTAATTTTAATATTATATTTGAAAAAATACCAAATTAAGATAAAGAAGAAAAAGGAAGCAACAGCAGCCGCGTTGTTGGTTGGCCGACCATGGTACCCGTTTACTTGTTGGTTCATCGGCACACGAAACACGGGTCAACCCGCTTTCTAAATTCTAAATCCTTTTTTTTTTTTTTTTTTTTTTTTTTTTTAAATAATAATAATAAAAAAAAAACTTTAATTATTTCATTTTAAAATATAGAGAGAAAATGATTTGATTTTGAAATCAGTGGGTTCCGCCGTATTCATTCCTAAACATGATCAAAAAGCCGAAAATTACACAGCAAAATTTAACCCCATTTGCATTTATTTATTATTATTTTTAATTTAGATTATTTATTTATTTAGTTTAATGAGATAAACACGAGATCGACTTGAGAGCTGCGACATTAATAGGGTACATAATTTATCACCACGTTTTACTTAATTATGTTCGAGAGTCATAGATTCATTTTTTTCGAAGGATTTGCCCGGCTTGAGGTCAGAATGACTAAGTTACATATAGAATATGATAACGATAAAACTTCTGTTGATATCGTTAATAATACATAAAGTTATGCGTTCGGTCGGCTTTCTCGTTAAAATTTTAACCATATTTGTGTAATTACCCTTTAATTGTTATCTATTTTTATTATATTTATAAAATTTTATTAGTTTATATACATAATTGTTAAACTTTTGACGTACGGCCCAACAACAATGGGCTGATATAGCTCTTAACGGGCCGGTATTCTTTTTGGGCCAGGACACATATTTGGGCCTTAAATTTCGAATAACAGGCCTGTTAGAGCCCAAGTTGATTTAAATATAATAAATCTCAATTTTTTTGTGTTTATAAATGTTTAATTTATTTGATATTTTTTAATTTAAAATTAGTTTTTGAATGGTTGAAGATTTATTAGATTTGAAATTAAAATTGGAGAAATCTATTAAATTTTTTTTTTAAAAAATTTGAGATTTATATTTTTTTTAATTTAACCCAGAAATTATTTTGTAGGCTAACGGGAGAGCTCAACTCGACAAGAACAAGACTCACAGCTGCCGCTGTTCGTAGACAAAGCCTTACCTTCCTCCCCTTGGATCGATCGCAATCAACTGGTAATTTACTGTTATTATTCTTCTGAAATTCAGATCATACAAACAATCCGCTACTGCATTTTGGTACTTTTCTCTCTGTTTCATAGATTTGGATCCATTAGTTGCAGAAGATCCGGTAGGTTTTCTGTTGCTTTTCACTCATCGTGTTGTCTTTCAATTGCCGAGAAGATTCATGTCTAAATTTATTATGGTTTTTCAATTTCCTGGCATTTTTGAACTTCAGATCAGACGCCGTTCGAAGCTATGGCTGGATATTCCTCCAATGCTTCCGAGAAGAAATCGTCTGACGCGGTCGACGATATACCGATCTTGAATGCTGAAAATTTGCAAAACAACTTGAAGATTATATACTACAGGTTTTTTGATGCATCAACTAACTTTACTTGTTTGCAAAATCGTCTGACCGTAGTTGACTACTATGAATCTTTATAGTTAGAATCCTTCATTGATAGGCCTCTTCTTTCCCAAATCTTTGAGAAGGATTGTTTGTTTCTTTTTAATTAGCAGCTTATGTAACTGTAAATTGAATTGGCTGACCTAAAATTTCAATGGGCCCTGATCACTGTGCGACGGAGACTGATTCAATTCAATTTCTCAGGAGTGTCTGCATTTAAATTGAGTTGCTACCGAAACGGAAAAGATGATCATTATCCTCTTATAATTCTTTTGAGTTTTGTGAACTAGATTGTAAATTTCGTATCATCTTTTGCAGCCGGACGTTTTTGTCTATTATTGGTGGAGTAATTGCTGGAATTTTGGGATTCACTAGCCTGACTGGATTTATATTCTATTTCCTAGTCATGGCAATTACTTCAATTGGACTTGCAGCTAAGGCTGGATTCTCCTTTCATTCGTATTTTGAAAGCTGGAACCAGATTCTACTTGATGGCTTTCTGAGTGGCCTTATGGTATGCATTCTCTGCTCTTATTTTTTTAGATTGGAAAAAAGTTAGAAGACACAATAGAGGAGGAAATAAGTGAATTAGATCAATTTGTTTACTTCAAACTGACCTCTGTTGAATTCTGTCTTAAATGTATGAATATTCAGATTTAATGGTTCTAGGTTTTTTAAGTTAGAAGCCCTTTCATGTTAGTTGCATACGTCTGTTCTAGATTGTGAAGAAATTAGTTGCATACCTTTTAGGGTGATTTCTTATTCTGGTTAGGCTTTTATACCTTGCTGATTTTTGTAAAATTTTCTCATTTCCTCTTAAGGAAAATAATGGAAAATGCAATTCAAATGAGGGTTTATTCGGTGAGATTGTAATTGAAGGATATTTTGAATTAGAGATGCCTTGTTAAACAAAGAGTTCAAATCTAAATAGATAGAAAAAGGGATTACAATTTGAGGTCGTTTGATCATACTGATGGGTTAAGGATATAAAAATAGAGGAACAAGTTGATTTCAGGAGACTATCAATATGGGAAGTGGAAACGTTAAGGGATTTAACTTCTTTTCCTATTCACTGTACACCTCCAATTATCCAATTCCTACAGTGAACCTTGAATGGCCTGAAAGACTGAGTTGGATATAACTGGAAAAAAATAGGACTAAATCCCGGAGCTCCCAAAATCCAATGGGCGTTTCTTGGCTTTGAATCAAGATTATGGCCTACTAAACAATGAATGATTAGATGGAGGTTTTCTAGGAATTGAAATTCTGTGGTAGGGGGTTGTTAACGGATGCCTCTACTTTCTTAGAACTCAAAGGGCACAATTGTACGACCCATAGAATAGATAATGGTATGAAATTCTTGAGTATTTGATCTGACAACCTCGCTGGAAAACAAGACCTTTAGAACTAAAATATCCAATGTGAGATCCCACATCGGTTGGAGAGGGAATGAAACATTTCTTATATATAAGGGTGTGGAAACCTCTCATTAGTAGACACATTTTAAAAACCTTGAGAGGAAGTCCGAAAGGGAAAGCCAAAAGAGGATAGTATATGCTAGCGGTGAGTTTGAGATGTTACATCCAAGAACCCCAAAACGATAAGCAATCAACCTAAGGGTAAGTTTCGAATCGGATTACCTTGATGATCAAGATTAAGAGTAAGGAAAACTTGTTTCTAAACTCGTGATTCATCACGAATCACTCCACAAGATAGCTTGATCAAGGCTATTTGAATGACTATAGCATGCAAATCTAAACACCAGAAATGCAAAGGAACAAGCTCATGGCTTAAGAAGCATAACATCCGACTTTCATTTTAATCTCCAAAATCTTCATATTAAAGGAGTAACTTGAATGACTATTTATAGCCTAAAAAATAAACCTTAGAGTAACCTATGGTCATTGTAATTTTCTTGTCCATAAATACCATAATGGCCCCTAGCTAACTATAACTTATAACCTTAAAAATAATTCTCTAAAATGTAGAATATTGTCAACAAATTCTGGGACTTGAAGATTGGTAGAAATTTGAAAGATATTGAAGCAACAAAATGGGTTGAATTAAGCCTTGACCTTGCCCCAGTGGTATTGTCGAACAAAGTAAATTTACTAACTTGGCTCTCTAGTGTTGATGGGGTCTTCTCTACAAAATTCTTGATCATGAACATGGGGAAAATGTAGAAGAAAGGACATCACCCTGAAAAGGTGAGGTTCTTTAATTGGAAAATAATGCATAACACAAGCAAAAGTCTTAAAAAAAAGAATGTCTTACGTTACTCTTTCTCCAAAGCATTATGCAAGAAGGGAAACGAATCACAAAGTCACTTATTTATGTTATGTACATGCGCTCAGAATTTCTGGACGACGATTCTTAATATATTCGAATGATATCTCACATTTCCTAAGGAGGTAAAGGGTCTATTGGACATGGCCTTAACATACCACCCATTCAAGAATGCAAAAGCCCTACTATGGAAAAACCTCATCATGGCTTTCTTTTGGAATCTGTGGAAAGAAAGAAATAAAAAAATAAAAAAATATTTGTGGAAAAAACACATACTTATACAAAACTCTTCGACAATGTTGTTTACCAAGCTATATCTTGGTGTAAGCTCTTTAATATTTTTACTTCCTATAGTTATACCTACCTCACTGTAATTTGTGAAGGTCTTTTGTAATCATCATGGATATTATATCTCCTTTATAAATTTCTATTATCAATGAGATTGCCTCTTATAAAAAAAAAAAAAAAAAAACTCTAAAAAGTAAAAAATACAATAAACCTCCTTAAATCCTAGAATTAATATTATAACAAGCTAAATTAATATTATAACAAGGTAACCTAAAGTTTGTAATCTATCCGAGAGTAATTGAAAGGTCACTTGATATAGTTTGAAGTAGCTTGCTTTATACCGTACCAGATGTTCTTGATATAGTACTGAACCTAATTTTATTTGTTCATGATTTCCATAGTTTATTTAAATTACGAATACCGTTCGGAATATTGTAAACAACATCCCCCTTTTTTCATTGTTAAAACAAAGCCCCTTTCCTGCAATAATATTACTGTAACATAGTCTAAAATGAGGGAGTAAATGACCTATCCTGAATGGGTTTGAAAGAATTCCAGAATACTAGACTTTCGAAACGGCCGGTAATAACCTCTGATAATCTTTCAGTAGAAACTAGAGAGCATACTTTTCTGTTAGACAAAAGAAATGTTTGATCATTGTCTCGGCACATTATGGGTGCTTGAGTGAAGAAATTGTTTTACATTCACCATGTTATTTGTCTTTTCGTTGTTTTCATGTGTTTTGGCATGCACCTATCGACACTAACCTTTTGTTTTAACTTTGCAGTCCTTCGTGCTCTTCTGGACGTATCCTTTCTATAACTTTATTGTTTATGCATGATCTTTGATAAGTATGCCAATTGTGTGTGTTTGGTACAATCTTTCAATATGATAAAAGTGTTTTTCTTTTGCCGAAAATTTCGAACTTGCACTAGAAAAAATTTCGAAAGTATTATTTTTCCCAGAGAAAACGCTTGATTAGCATTGCTTTAAAAGCTTGGTCTCACACTGAATTGCTTACTTCTAGAAATTGTACGTTGACACGACCTACTCGAACAGGATATGTTCTAACGGTTGTACAACTATAGACTTGAGTTCTAAGAAACTTTTTGTCGACTATGTTTTTCTTGACATGAAAAAGATTTGCCTACGATATCGTTCATATATTCTGAGTCAAGAATGCTGGTAGGAATTCGAATTCGAAAGTAGCTGCAGGTTCCAGTACACTTCTACCGAAGACTCGGAGTTAACGACTTTTGTCCTTGGAAATAATTATTAGATTGAGTTATGTCTTTTGGTTCCATTTCGATTCCTAATGAAATCGTGACACATTCATTTATAATCCTTCATTACTATGTTAGAATCTGTTAAGGTTTGTAAGATTAGAATGGGAATAGATTTTGTTTATTCCTTTTAGTTTTACCAGTTCTTGAGATTCATCAGAAAATGTGAAATTGCACGGATTGTAGGGGTGTGATGGTAATTATACTTGAGCAGCATAACCCAACCCACCCTACCCCTGTTTGCTGTTTAGTCCATTGATTTTGAAAGATGATTTGAATTTTGTATTTTTTTTTACACAAAACTCCAAAAAAAAAAAAAAAAAAAAAAAAAAAAAAAAAAA
>NW_019268517.1:216582-246313 GCF_002738365.1 Cucurbita moschata
AAAAAAAAAAAAAAAAAAAAAAAAAAAAAAAAAAAAAAAAAAAAAAAAAAAAAAAAAAAGGAACGGTTGATAATTTTGTATCTTTAATTATGGTTGCACATTTATATTTTTTAAAACCTTTTTTTTTTAATTTAATTTTTGCCTCTATTATATATATATTTGCCTCTATTCTATGCATATTATCGATTTATCTAAATCTTAAATATTTAGTTGGTAGAAACAAATTTCTAACTATTATTATTTAATGTTTTATATGTCCTTCAATTTAAAAAAAAAATAATAATAAGTCAATAACTTATCAAATATAAAAAATTGATATTAATTTTTTTTTTTTGTATATATAAAATAAAAAATTATATTTTTTTAAGTTTAAGAATGGGTAAATTGTAAGTTATTTTATTTTATTTTTAATTTAATTATTAGGACTGAATTAATTATTTAAAATGGTAATTAAGGTCTACTTTAAAAAATTGTTTGATAAAATTTAGAGATAATTCCAACATCTATTTATATTTTTGTCTATAAATAGGAAAAAAATCTGAGTTCCCTCTCACAAATATCAAATTGAGGTCAATTTAGAGCTGGAGACGGAGAGATGAGCCAGAGATGGTACGCGCCAAGTTTTCGTTGGCCGGGATTCAGTCTGTCACTGCGTCCGGCGTCATTCAGTTGGCCGGGTTTCCGTTTCTCAAACATCGGCATCGAGTGGAGCTCTCCGAACATCAGGTGGTTTGATTTTTCCATTCTCGATGATCTATTATGGACCTTCATCGCTCTTCTCGAATCCTTAGTTCTCGTTACAATGTTGTCCTGCTTCTTCTTGTGCTGTGGATTTACCCTCTGATTAGCTCAATCACCGATTGAGTATGTTGTATATATTTCCTTAGTTTGTTTGCTTCTATTTCGAAATGTTAGCAATTATATGCTCTGTAGTTTTGAATTTAAATAGTTTATTTGCTCCTGATGATTGCGTTCTTCGTCTTCTCGAATTGACGTCAGGATCCCTAACTAGAAAGCCTGCTTTAATTGAATGCTAATTAAAAGTCTAGGTCTCATCACTGAATCGATTTGAACAGCGTTGAAAACTATTGGAGAATTCTTTTGAATCTCCCATTCCGAGAAGAGAGGCGAATTTTCGTAGGAAATTATCATCATCTTCAGTGTTTTTGTGGTGAATCATTGTGTTCATTCAATTATGACGAGTTTAGCTTCTTTCTTTTGACTCATTTAGCTTGTGGATTAATCATCTTTCCGTTACTCGTGGTAGATGATGATTTGTGAGATCTCCTGTAGTTTTCTCTTTTTGATCTGCTTTTCGTCACAGTGTTTCTGGTAGATGTTCGAGAATTTATAAAAAAAATGTGTCCGACAGTTGGTATGGTTAAATTTATTAGAATTTACTAGTTTAAGATTTTGAATTGATTGATGATTAGATTGATGATTTAACAAGCTATTAGAGTAAGACCTTGTGTGCATAGACTCATAGCCGGATGAGATAGTTTGAGAAACAACCCTAGGGTAAACCGAAGACTTCACAAATGTGTCAAGAGTGCCAGTTTGGGTAGGACATTTGTGTTGTTAGATACTCTTTAGGACTCAAAAAAGTGTGATCTGTTGGCATGTGGTTGAGGGGAGTCTTTCTCGTCAACCAACAAGAACCAAGCTCGCTTGTTGAGAGCTTGAGGATTCGTTGGTGGGAAAGAGATGAACATAAGGTGTACTAGATAGGGTGCTTTTGGAAGAGTTGTTACCATTAGAAGAATAAGGTTAATGGTTGCAAAAGCAGAGAATCCAAGATTAGTGCGATATGCTTCCATCATCAAGTGCAAGTTGCGCAAAAAGAAAGTCTATTTGGGTGGATAATGTGGCTAGGTGAAGAGCCTGTTTGGTTGAGTTGTGTGGATAAAGAGTCTGAGAGAACGAGTTGCTTGTCTCGTGAGGGTGCTCTAGAATGTCTTCCTTCAGCTATTCCACATGCCTTAGAAGTGTTGACTCTTCAACACTTGGACCTTATGACTTAAAAGTGAGTCACCCCATGACACATGTGTCTCAGAATGCGATGAGTATTACAAGACGAGTGTCTTTAGTGTCTTTTTTTGTGAATGAGATTCCAAGGATAATGTTGGATGACATGGGTGTGGCAATGTCACACATCTCCCCATGAGTGGCAGGTTGTGTTATGGGGTTGGGCTTCAATGCTACGTCGTAATGACTTGATCATGAGCATTTAAGAGTTCATGCCTCAATAGTGCTCGAATAGATGAATGTTTGAAAGGTTCTAAATATGAAGTTAACTCATGGATTGATTCGTGATGAGTGTATCCAAGTGAGCAACGAAGGTCGATGACATCCTAATACTTGGAGTGACATCTTGAAGTATAAGTGAGACTTGACAGGTTTCTATTGTCTCTACATTTGATCGTTGTCAAAGGACCCGTTAAATTTCAATGTGCAAAGTCATGCTCCCGGCATACGTTATAATGCCCCAGTAAGTCTTGATAAGTGCTGAAATCCCGTGATAAGCTTGGATTGAGGGTTTTATGACACCATCTTGATTCAACGAAGGGTTTGAACACATGCAGGTGAAGTTATGAATCAATGTACAAGTGTGTGGGCTGTGTTGTTGAGAACGATGGATGAAAAAGAGTCATCAAGAGTGGAATCTAAAATTTTGTTTGGAGAAGAAAATATCTAAAAATAATGACAAGATAACGGTGGGGCCAAAATAATTGATTTGGAACGTATGGAACTCAAGAATTAAAATAGATAGATTTACCTTTATCTGGAACCATGTATTTGAAGGGATTCAAGCAAGAAGCTGCCAGTGATTGGTTGGAGAGGCGAGAGTAGAGGATGTGATTGTTGAGGATTATTGGGAGTGAGTCGGGCTAATTTAAGGAATAATCATGGGTTTATAAGTGAGGAATACTATCTCTATTGGTACGAGGCTTTTTGGAGAATCCCAAAGCAAAACCATTAGAGCTTATACTCAAAGTGGACAATTTCATACCATTGTGGAGAGTCTGATTCCTAACAGTGATAGGGAGGGAGTGGCAACGAGTTCATCGGAATGGTTGTGACTGTGATTGTGGCGTGCATCAGGCACCGCCCATGGGGTGCGGTAGTTTATTGCACTAAAGGTAAAAAGATAAGTCGCTTTTGTAGTTTAGCTATTTTTAAGCCAAACTCCATAGTCCATCTTGAAGGAAAACAAGACTTATAGAAGAAACTCTAGCCGCCCAAAAACATAACCTAGATGATGTCTTGAAGTTGGATATTAACTCCCTAAATCGAAAGGAAAAGAATGTATTTCTTAATTACGTTAAGATTCAAACTCTTCGTTGAAGTTGAAGAGATCTTGAAAACCTACCGAACATAAATGAAGTCGTATTTAAAGTAATTTTGAAATTCGAGCTACATGAATGGACTTAACTACTCTCGTTCTAGAAATTTGAGATTATTTTTTATTTCGTTTAATGGAGTTTCTATTTAAGTTCTGTAATGAAGTTTGAGTTCTTTAATGCAACTTGACCAATCTTAGTCTATTATGTCAGCTAGATATTGATTTAATTTTTAGAAAATCAGTTTTGAATTCAATGTTTAATTTTGTTAAATTGATATGTTGGTTCAAAATGAGTTAGGGCCAAAAATTGATGTGGACTGATGCATCTAATTCTACCTGCAAAATATATCTATGTTTGAGTTATATGCCTTAATTATATTGTAATGATTCAATTTCCAATGCTTCTTTTTAGGTAAACATTATTACTTTCAAATTTTATAGAATTAAAATTTTGGGTAAATTAGTAATAATTTTATAGGTTGAGTGCTTTTATTGTAACAAATTTTTATATCTTAGGAGATGTTTATGCACTTTACAATTGGTTATTGATAATGCTATAATATTAGGGTTTAATTATGACAATTTTATGAGTTTGGGGTGGTTGATTAAACTAAAAATTCATGATTGCAACATTTTCAAGAATTTATGTAAATTTTCCAAACATTATTATTTATTTTATTCATTCATTTAAATGTTAGATGTAATGACAATTATAACACATTTTTTACTACTTTAAAGGATAATTTTAAAACATTTAAAGATATTTTTGAAATTCGAGGATAATTTAATCCCTCCTATTCAAAATAAAAGTTTATCGAGTCATTGACTACATATGCAACAGCTTAAAACGGGTTACAAATTTCGGACTTTTCGACCTTCTCAAACCCGAGATGACATTGAGCTAAAAATTCAACAATTATTGATAATTTCATTCCACAATAATAAGCCCATTTTTGTAGGTTACACATTCCTTTATTTATAGGCAAAGAAGGATGAAGGAGTTATTGCTGAATGCTTGGTTGGTCATGAAATGTCCACAATTTTCTAAAACCAAAAGTGTTCTAATAATATTTTACTTATTTCCTTCCTCCTGGGGTGTTGCGGCACACCGAATAAACACTGCAATGATGAATTTGTTTTTAAAAATGGAAGATGGCAGCTCCGCTTGAGGGCTTGGAAGCAAAGATGAAGTGATCGACTTTGTTCTTGTCGATGATCCCTCTATCGATCCTCGATTTGTAGAACTTATCCTTGTGTGAATCAATCAAATCATATGGGAACAAAGTTAGTTTTAATCTAAGTAAGAAAGAAGACATTTTGTCATATTCAAGTTTACATTTTAATTTTTTTTGGAAAACTAACCTTCAGACTGAGAATGAATTGGGGAACAATGGCCTCTTTTACAAGGGCGACTGCACAGCCTCCCCATCCCGCTCCAGTCAGCCTTGCCCCGAGAGCACCGTTGTCCCGACAGATCTTTACAAGCTCCTCCAATTCGGGACAGCTGGGAAAACAAACAAGATAATAATGAAAACAATGCAAGGATGGGTGTCTGTTTAAAAGAACAACTAATTGAATTGTGAAATGATCTGTACCTGCATTCATAAAGAACGCTACAGCTGTAGTGGCTATCATTCATAAGATCACCAAGTTTCTTAAGCCTCTCTTCCTCACTGCCAAAGGAAAAATTTTCAACATCAAGTTTCTTAAGTCAAAAGCTAATGTTTTGAATTGGTGTTAAATATAAAAGGAACTGACAAAAAAGCTTGACTTAGAATTTTAATTTCTTTCGACGTAATCTATATAATGGAAAAGTTTGTAAATTGGCTTTAAATCTAAAGACCCATCAGTCATGTTACTTTTTTTTAAAAAAAAGAATAATGTAAAAGTAGTGAGAACATTAAAAGGCTGTTGATAATTCTACAAACCATCACCTTACACTTGACGAAACTGCATCCTTGAAAGCATAGACCCGCTTGGCTTCAGAGTACACGTGCGACGCTCGCTAAAAACAACCACCATAGCGTGTGTGAGAGAGAGTTAAAACATGGGACCATAGATATGAATAAGCATGACTACCCTACCTAGAGAAAGAGAGTTAAAAACATGGAACCATAGAAGATGAATAAGCATGCCTACCCTAGCTAGAGAGAGAGAGAGAGAGAGAATTGAATCATGGGACCATAGAGATTAAAAAAAAAAGCTTGCCAGACATAGTTTGAAATGGAAGTAACAGAAGCAATGTTAGACGGAACATGCAAGTTGCACAGCAATTCCAAACATAATATATACCTGATACAACTTGAAATGCTTAGCAGCTTTTAGAACATCCAATGAAGTTGGAGAATTGCCTAAAACGGAAGGCAGATTGTCCACAGTGATTTGTTCAATATCTTCAGCTGTATATGGTTCCTCCTTCAACAGTTCCTTTAGCATAGAGAGAGAGGACAGAGCAATAAGAGAATATGTTGATAACTTGATGAAGATATGAACGAGTGTTCATCAGCTCATAACATTAACCCTGGGAATAAGAATGACTGCATCATTCCCATGCGGGTATGGCACTTCGGCATGAGGTATCCATAAAACCACATCTCTAAAAGGTTTGTTAAATTATTTCCCATGGTTGTCACACAGGAGCATTCATAATGATATTACAAAATCATAAAATAAACTAAAAGCGGGATTGAAAAATTTTATGAAATTTTTTAGAAGATTGGATTATACAACCTCTACATCCCCCGAATGTAATTAACATCTCCATCACACTAACAAATCTCTTTGTGTTTGTGGTGCAAAATGTCAACAGAAAATACCTTGACTGCAAGCACAGGATCTGAAGAATTACGCTCATTAGCAAATGAAATACACAGCCCTTCCACATCAGATAAAGTTTTCACTTGTGCTATTGCATCTTGTGGTTTCATCCCAACCTTTATGCCTAGAACAATCTGAAGAAGCATCTGGAATCGTTATTTGGATAAATCTAAATCGGAAGTGAGAAAAATAGACACCAAATTCTGAACGGTAGTCAGAAGATGGAGAAGAGAAATAATGAATACCTCAAGAATAGGCTACACTATAGTTATCAATTCTTTAGAAGTTGGAATTTCAAAAGAAGATTCATTGATCATATTGTAAGGAACCAAATAATCATATAACTCAAATAGATGAAAATTCATCGTGTTCAGAAGAAAGTAAAACTTACAGCAGCAAGTCGGCATTCCACAACTCTGTTATTATAATTTTTGGCAGCAGTTACTGCTTTCTGTGATTCGGCTAGAGAATGGGCTATAACAAAAGTCCCACCAGCAGGAAGTCGCACATCAGTAGCACGAATAGGATTGAAATCAATCAGCTCCGCAAACCCAGATTTGGCCATGACAGAGATTGCCTGCCAGGATAATTGGATAGCGTTTACAATCCTAGGAAAACATTTGAAGCTAGAACGAAATTCCCATATTGATCATTACATAGATTTGAAACGTCGCCATAGATCACTTTCTAAGTAATTCAACAAATAGATTTATCTACACCACTAGTATTTCAATTAAGCGATTGTAATCAGAATCTACCTGTGGCCTTTGCAATAAAGTAACATAAAACAAAACCCATCAATAGCACAAGCCATTCAATTATTCCCCTAAACAAATTATTCACGGATCACGAAAGTATACTTGGAAGACAAAAAGAAAAAAAAAGTGTTTAGATAATCCTTTTTTGTTTTGTTTCTCCATGTTAAGTCTGTCAATTGCGAAGTAGACAATTATTTTTAATACCTGATCCATTCCACCAGATTGTGTACCAATGTGCCGCTCACATTCACACGTAAGTTGGGCGAGTTCTTTCTGTAGCCACAAGCAAATTTTCGTTAGATTACTTAGATTTAACATAACTAAAAGTCAAATAATTGAGCTAATTACTTGATGTGGCAACAACCAACTTCAAATAACCAAATCAAGCAAGTTGAATCACACTACGTAAGTGTACTAAAGTAGCATTTGGTAAGCAGTATATGGGCAAATTCTTGTTCATTTAACCCAAACACGCACACACACACACACAATGACAATACAATCTAAGTCTGTCAATGCACCCCAAAATTCCTTAATAATGTTACTACAGTAAAATAGATTTAGTTTATTGGCGCCAACAATTCACCTTATAAGTTCAAGTATCGAGCAATCAAGTCACTTCACTGGAATTGGATCCAGAGATCTCCCATGAGATATTGTCTCTTACTTCAAGTTCATGTACTAATATCAAATGAATTCATGCAAGAAGACATCTACTACATTAAAAACTGTGACCTTTCTTTAAGATGGAGTAACTGTTGGTATCACAAGTAGTACACAATGCAAATTTATGTAGGTTCAAAGTCCAATGACTTATAACAAGCAAACAGGGTACCTCCCTTGATCTGTGGGCCAAATCTGAGATACTAATAACAATCAATCATTGGGGAATATCACTGCCGACCAGGAAATATGAGTTGGGGCACCATAGAACAATTTACAAACTCAATATATGTAAATTATCAAGTCAACATCCAAGTCAGTCTTAGGCCCCACAGTAATCAAAAGCATGAGGGAAAGGTGTTACACCTTGGGAAAGTTATCACCAAAAACAGCCATTATAGCAATGGTAGCAGAGCAAACAAATGCAGCAGAGCTTGATAATCCAGATCCTGAACGAAAATAATGATTCTAATATTACCTTCATGTGACAAATTTTTGCTACAACAAGTGTCGACATCTGTTGTTTTTATTAACAAAATCTAACCTCCAAGGATAAAATAGCAAGCAAACTTCTATTACTGTAACTAACAGCCCATCATTGTCATTTTGTTTGAAAGAGTATACAAAACAAAACCTGTAGGCACTGTTCCATCAACAAGAACGTCAAGTCCAACTGGCTTGCCAACATCTTTTCCTTTTGATTTAGCAAATTCGTAATAGCCTTTGTACCTGAAACTCAAAGACCTTTAGATTCTGCAGGATAGGTAACTGATCAGTGTTCATTAATAAGTTCGTATAGAAAACAATTTTTTAAGAAAAAAAGCTTGATCATACACGTCTTATGCTAAGATCATTACATTTTTAACATCATAATTAGATCATTCCAGTTAAAATTAACGTTCAACACTGTCTTGAAAAATATTGATTAGGATAAAAATAAAACCTATGAACATAAATATCCTGTATTCATACTATATATAAACCAGTTGCGTACATAATGACAACCACATCCCATAAAATAAAATCGGAAATGAAAATTTGTCTACTCACCCGCAAAGGAAATAGTGTCCCCATTTGTGATCCTTCAAATCTACTTCCTATAAGTGAACAAGAGGAAATGATAAACGTATTGTAATTTCTGTGTGAATATCTTGCAAGAACGACCGCATCATAGTTTCTTTTTTTTTTTTTTTTTTTTTTTTTTTTTTTTTTTTTTTTTTTTTTTTTTTTTTTTTTTTTTTTTTTTTTTTTTTTTTTTTTTTTTTTTTTTTTTTTTTTTTTTTTTTTTTTTTTTTTTTTTTTTTTTTTTTTTTTTTTTTTTTTTTTTTTTTTTTTTTTTTTTTTTTTTTTTTTTTCATAAAAATACATTTATATCAACAGTATAATACAGTTACATATTTTCAAGACACTGTAACTCCAATTCTAACAAGAGTTCGAACATGATACGAAATAAACACATCCACAAAAATATAATAAAAGTCAAATAAAAGAAAATTTAAGTTTATACCACTCAGTAAGAACAAAAAACAAACTCTATGGCCAACACATCCACAAATCAACAATTGCAACGTCGAAGCATAAGATATCTATATGAACACTACGCTGCAACGATTCAATATGCAGGATGAAAGTAGGACGAAAAGTGACTGGCAGAAAGAAAAGATTTCGAGTGAAATTTTACGGACCAATTTAGCTCATACCTGATGAGGATCAGCAGGATAGGTACACATCGAGTATTTATCATTAACATTAGCAATTCTCAGAAGATGCTCCGCCTCTCCAGCGTCGTGCTTCCGAATTGCAACGATCGTATCTGGCCGAATCGCCATAGGCAACACAGAATATCCTTCATAGTCAATGTGCTCCCCGATCAAGTTCACTCTCCCTACACTCTCCATCGTTCATCCAAAACCGAAATTACAACAATAATCTAATCAACAATCAATCAAAAACACTATTATCAGGACATAGAAGCCAAATGAAGACAGGAAACACAAAAGTACCTGGAGAACGAGCAAAGACACCGGGAGGATGGCCGAAAACTTGGAGAAACTTAGCCTTGAGATTATCAAATCGAAGGCGAGCTTCCTCAAGCTGAGTTCCATCGCCATAGACCGGGACAAGAGAAGAGAAAACAGGAATCGGAAGGTCCTCATGCTTCGCCATTACTCCTCTTCGTCTTCTTCCTCGTAGTCCTAATTTCCATGCAGAAATCAAACATAGTCAAAAGAAATGGCGAAGTAAGATCTAAACACAGTCCAAATTTGCAAGAAACAAAGAATCAAACTCATACAGTAGCTTCTCCGATTGCGAGTTCCGGCTAAATCTTCGTAGAATCCTCAAATGGATCAACAACAAAGAGCAAGAAGTAGGTGAAAACCAAGTATTCTATAAATATCGAGAGAAAAAGCCTAAGATCAGAGCGTCAGTATAATTTTGTTTTCTTCCGAATGTTTAGATCATTAAGTAAAAAGTTCATTTGATTTGATTGACACAACGCACGGGAGGGGCACGTGTCGTGACGCTAAAACGCCACGTCATCTAAGATTAATAAAAGAAGATTTTACATTTTTATTTATTTTTTATGCTTAGGAAAATAAGGAATCGAATTTTTATTATTGCATAAAAGTCGTTCACTTGGGTCCGAAAACGCCA
This sequence comes from Cucurbita moschata, assembly GCF_002738365.1. Lineage (NCBI taxonomy): Eukaryota > Viridiplantae > Streptophyta > Magnoliopsida > Cucurbitales > Cucurbitaceae > Cucurbita > Cucurbita moschata. The sequence goes on from NW_019268517.1 coordinate 226,819, forward strand.
AAAATCTCCAAAGGGCAAATTGGTAAAAGACTCCATTTTTTTTTTTTTTTTTTTGACATGTAATTCTTTTATTAAATGCCCAAGTTTTCAAAAATTGCCCACAATGTTTATTTTTTATTTTATTTTAATTTTTCTGAAATTGGCAAAAGAATATGAATATGGCTGTCCTTTTTAACACGGGAAGGATTCCTAAATAAGTATATATTCACAATATTGGAAATCATATTCATAACTATATAGTAAATTATACAATAAGATTCTCGGAACCATTCACGTGCCATGTTATGAGTATGTCGCATTATATTCTTATAATGTAATCGAGGAGTATCAAATATGCTACAATTATTACCTAACCTATAGTTTTATATACTTATAATAAAATATGTCAAATACACGTATATAATAGTGTATACATGAAAATCTAAGTCAATTAAATTTATGTGTAACAACCTAAACTCACCGCTAGCAGATATTTTCCTTTCTAGGTTTCTCTTTCGGGCTTCTCCTAAAAGTTTTAAAGCAAGTCTACTAAGGCTAGGTTTTCACACCCTTATAAAAAAATGTTTCGTTTCTCTCTCCAACCGACGTGAGATCTCCCAATCCACTTCTTCTCCAGGGTCCAACGTCCTCGCTGACACTTGTTTCCCTCTCCAATCGACAAGCAAGATAGATCATGTCCAGTCCAGCTTGAGTGATTTTAAGCATAAAATTGTAAAGAAACTTGATTGGATATTCTTATCGAGGTCCATAACTTAATAATCACTGGTTTTAGCTTCTCGATGAACCCTCACATATTCTCGTACCATTTTTTTTTATCGTAAATCTTCTTCTTCACAAAACTATCGGTACATATTTTTTCAGCTCAATATAAAGTGGAAGTGGAGATTCGAACTCATACCTTTCAATCAATGTTATAATATTTTAATTATTTGAACTATATTCAAGTTGAAACTCGATGACTTGATGATAGTATACTCTTTCTCACGTAATTCTCTTGCTCGATCATCCTTAATTTCTACAAATTTTGAATCAAACTAACTGTTAATTAATCTAAGATAAACCAAACTACCGAACCAAACCAAAACGCTAATCAAAATGGTTTCATGTCTGTCAAACAATATTTCATTTCACATTATTTTAAGAAAATTACCAATATAATATATATATATATACACACTTTAGGATCATGCTTTGAAATTTAATTGTCAAAAGAAGATATAAAATATTATAAAGAATATTAATTGCATCTTTATTACCCTAATATAAAAGAGAGCAATTTGTATCCATTACTTAAAAGTATAAAACTATATATATTTAAAAATTAAGTTGACTATATTATGATCCTTTCATTAAAAGTATTTTAGTCTAAATAAAAGCAAAACAATATCATTAATATACGTTATACTAATATAATGGAATTTCATCAAATGTGAACAAATCTTTGGTGTAAAATCTTTTCCGAGTCTTGAAAAAGTCAAAGTCTCAAGTCTTCGAATCCGTGCTTTTTCGAAGAGTCCTACACCCATAGACAAATGACCTGCCTTTTTGCTAGAGTTTCATGGGCGTTTCCCTGTTTTCTAATCAGATGTTTGGACGAGAGTTATGCTCTGCGAGGAGCCAAGCAGGTGTATGGTCTTACCATTTGACCTCTCTTCCCGTGTGACTAGGAGTGCTCAGTGGAGTTTCATGAGCGTTGCTCTGTTTCCTAATCATATGTTTGGATGAGAGCTGTACCCTGCAAGGAGCCAAGTGGGCGTATGGTCTTACCATTTGACCTCTCTTCTCGTGTGACTAGGAGTGCTCAGTGGAGTTTCATGAGCGTTGCTCTCTTTCCTAATCATATGTTTGGATGAGAGCTATACTCTGCAAGGAGCTAAGTGGGCGTATGGTGTTACCATTTGACCTCTTTTCCCAACGCTCAGTGACATAACCTCTCAGCTAAATCTTTTATGGATTTACTTATTAATTTTAGCTTTTTACAAGCTTATTTTATATATAATTGTTCGGTTTCTTAACATCCCAATGTGACGAAAAACCTTAAACCCTAATTCTAAAGAGATGGACGATGAAAGTATTGAGCTAAAACCGACCAAGTTCATAATAAACAAAGAATATAATACTCATAGAGAAAGCGTTTCGTACTCGTGGGATTATAATCTGCTAAAAAAACAAAGGAAAATGGCTGATCTGAATTTCTAAACATACCAAAAGAGAATTTTTCATCCATTTTGTTCATCTTTTGGTTCCTTCCTCACTTGCAATGGCACCAAGTCCTGCAGAAGCCCATTGTCCTGAAGCAAGGAAGCTCGAGACGACAACGATGGCGGTGGAAGGGAAGACGGAGGAGGACGAGGACTCAAGAACGACGAGTCGTTTGTTAGAAACGGTTGCGGAGGGTTATACATGAAGGGTTGGCCGGGAATGTTGTGTTGGAATAGAATTCCGGTGGTGGCAACGTCGTGATCGGCAACGAGGCAATTGGTGGATTCCGATAGGATTCGAATGCTTCCCCGTGGCATTACCGGACTTTGGTGGGTGTGTTGGCCTTCGTACGTTGTGATGACGATTGAATGGTCGCTTGATGATCGTTCCACCCTCTTCTTCACACCGCATTGTGACGTCGTGCAACGATAATAGCTTCTATATTATAAACAACATAACACCGCCTTTTAAATTTAAATTCAAAGTAAACGATATTATATCATTGTAAAAATATACGAAAAAGACAAACCTAGGATAAGGACTGTTCTTCACGGCCTTTTGACCGTACTTCCGCCACCGGTAACCGTCGTCGAGATGATCGATATCACTCTTTGTCATAAAAGCAAATCTCGGTTCTCTTTGCTTCTTCTGGTTCTTCTTTGGCTTCAACCTAAAACAAAAACAGTAAAAAAAAAAAAAATAATAATAATAATAAATTAATTAATTAAAAATAAATAAAAATCTCCACTTTTTTCATCTCTTTTTGAAAAAAAAAAAAAAATTATGAAGCTCAAAATTAGTCAACTAAATCAAATCAACAAAACCCCATTAATTACATCCATAATTTCCTCATTATAATCAACAAATTCTTAAAAAATATGAACAATATGATGTAAATTCGGAACTTAGATCTAAAACAGATAGTATTATATGATCGTGAAAATCAGATTGAGACCAGTAACAATGATCTCTTACACTTTGGAAGTCTTGGCGTTCTTGTCAACCTCTTCGATAGGAGCAGCTTCATTGGAGGAGGAATTAGAAACGGAGGAAGAATTAGGCGTCGTTGGAGCATTAAGCACCTCGGAGGACTCCGGGACGGTGGAGGACGGCGAGGAAAGCGGCGGCTGAAGGGGCGGAGCGGTAGTAGAAAGCAAATCGAACATAGAAGAAGGATTATAGAAATCATGGAATCCAATCCCACCACCAAACAAGTCAAAAGAAGAAGAAGAAGAACAAGAAGCTTTATGATCATCATCACATGGCAGGTCGAACACACCGGAAAAACCCGAACCACCCACCGAAAACTCGTCGGAAAACACCGTTTGAGAGTAAATTCCGGTAGAAGTAGCCGACCCCATCAACGAGTCTTCAAATTTTTTCTCCATTTTGGATCGATCGAAGTTTTTTTTTTTTTTTTTTTTTTTTTTTTTTTTTTTTAAGACATAATAATAATAATAATCATATTCTTCGTGGAAGAATGATAGAGGAAAAGTAGAGTGTTTGGATTTGTGGGATTTTGGAGAACAGCTTGGGGTGTAAGTTTTCCCACCTAGGATGGTGACCTACAGGTGCCGGTAAACGATGGGCATGGAAACAAGATCGGTGTTCGCAATAAATGACAGACCACCACTGAAAAAGGAGACTTCCGAAACGCGTAGTTTTGACCGGTTAACCGGTTCCAGTGTAAACTAGATTCTATTGGCCGTGTACACGTATGCAAAAAAAATAATTTTTTTAATAATATTATTCTTACGTGTATGAGTATATATTTTTTAATAAATTAAAATTTTAATCATGTCATTTGAAAAATTTTAAAATTTAATCCTTAAAAATAATTTTATTCACGGTCATTTTATCAAATTATAGATATTATTTATGAGATTTTATTAAATTATGAGGGTAAAATTGTAATTTCAAAAGCCTATAAAATTATTTTTTTTAAACCAAATTTACAGTTTTTTTAAAACACATGCATAAATTATTTGTGTATGAATTACGCTATAAAAATAATTAAATTAATATCAGTTTAATTAATATTCTAATGATTTAGAAATTTTTTAATATTTATCCCACATTTTCTTTAATCGAGTTTAAATATTAAAAAAAATAAATAGGGAAATGTATGGTAATTAATGAAGTGTAATAACTATATTCTTTACTCAACCTAAAAATGCTTCCCCGTAGAATAAGCTTTCTAAATAATGTATTTATTCCTTAATTAAAACAATTAATTAAGCTCTTTAACGTAAATAAGCAAACGATAATATGGAATCAATAATTTTTATTTTTATTTTCAATTTTTATGAACCACAAGTAAAATTGGAATTTGAGAGTTGTGTCAAATTACACTTCTTTAATAAACTTTTATTGTTATCATCGAAACATAAATAATGGGTGCATTTTAAATTTTTTTTATAAATTCAAAAATATTTATAATTGAAATATTTTCAGATATATTATAGAAATACTCCTGAATTTTTCATTTATTTCTACACTTTTTTAAATATTTATTAACATTAATATATTTTCATAAATATATGACCATTTTTTAATTAGAAAAAAAAAACATTTCTTAGTTATAATAAAAATTTTAAAGTTGTAATAAAAAATTATTTTTTCAATAAATAGCAAATAAAATTGGAAAAGAAAAAGAAAAAGCCCTAATTGAAGGGGGAAAGAGGGAGAGTTTGGCACGTGCGGTTCCATGGAGGCGTGTCTTTCCGTGCCACTTGAAAAAAAAGGTAAATATTTATTTAATAATTAATATATTTGGTAATTAATTAATTAATTAATTAGCGTTAAATTAGATGGGCTTGTTCCAAGGAAGTGGGCCTTTGCCTAAAAATCCATGGCCCACAACTTTTCCACTAGGTTTTCAATGCTGCAAAATGACATTTATACCCCTCCATCAATTAGGATTTTTTAAAAGTAATTTAGGCTTAGATAACTCATAATTAACTCTATTTTGTTATAAAAATAAAATTTTATAAACAGAATAATATTTTAATTTTGTATAATAATAATAATAATAATATTTTAAAATTGGAAAAGTAAATATGTAGGTGAAATATGTTTGTTGGAAATAAAGTTGGCCAACTCCACCTTTTTCTTCACAATAATTTTTCAAGGACAGTCCTGTTGAAACCTATATAAAGGACAGTTTTTTTCCCTCCACAATTATTAATATAAATATTTAAATATATATATATATATATATATATATATATATTTAATAATTTAATAGTTAGGTTATCGTCCTATTTCACGTCTGCCCATATTAGTTTACGTTGGGGGTTCAATACATGTGATGGTTCTACATCATTCTAATCTCGTCTATACTAGGTTCATGAACTTTCAACTAAAAATGTCAAATGTGTCCTTGAATCTTCAATTTCGAGTCTGATAGGTTCATGACGTATTCGATACGGGAATTTAAGCCATTGACCTTAAGAGAATGAGTACATGTCAATTACTGTTCGGACTACAAATTGTCTTTTAATGTTAGTTTGGGATTATGTCGATCCACGTTGGATATTTTTAAAGCCCTAGCAATAGCTCGGGACTAATAAAACCCTAGTTTTGCAACTATAATGGGTTAGTTGAGTTGTTATGTATATATATATATATGTATATGTAATTAATTAATTAATTAATTATTAATATAGTGAAACCTAATTCGTTGACTCTAATCAATTTTTCATAAATATGTTCAATTTAAAAATAATAATAAATAAATAAAAGCAGCGATAATTGCGGCATTTGGAAGCAATTCCAATAATAGTATTAAAATAATTTGTTAATCAATTTAAAAATTGAATTCAAATAGAAAAATTCTGTTTATTTCAAGGGAAGAGATTTAGAAAGAGTCAAAGTCAACAAATTTTTATTTGGTTGTTTCGTTGAAATTAAATAATTTTAAAAAAAAAAAGGAGAGAAAAGAGAAGAAAACGCGTCTGGGGAGGGGAAAACGACACCGTCTAATAATAACAAAAACGACAAGTAGGAAAAAGAAGGAAGGCGGTAAAGGGGGAATGTGAAAACGACATCTCGTTTTCCTTTTGGTTCGTCGTCCGACATCCCTCTAAATATTTTGTCCTCATCAATGATTTGTATCAACGTAAGGAGTACGTTATTATTTTTAAATTTATTCTCCATAAAAAAAAAATAATAATATTAAATTACAATATTTTTTATAAAATAAATAATTTATTAGACATAAAATTAAATTTTATATCTAAACATAATTCGAGCGTAGCAGATATTGTAGCAATTTAAATAAAAACAATAATATTGTAACAACACAAACCGACCGCCAGTAGATATTGTCCTTTTTAGACTTTTCTTTTTGAGCTTCCTCTCAAGGTTTTTAAGACACGTTCTCATAGAAAGAAGTTTCCACATTGTTATAACAAAGGTTTAGTTTCCCCTCCTCGGATCTCATAAAGATGGACCAAAATAGTTACAGTAAATTCTACGTTCTAAAATTCGAGAAAAAAAGGAAGCTAAAAGTTTGATAACCAAAATGAAATTTAAAGTCGAGTAGAGCAAAAAAAAGAGAGGGCCCGATCTACCTATTGAACCAATAGAATCGTTTCACGAGTTTTATTTTCGATTAGAGATAAAAAGAGAGGTATGTTCACTTTATGAGGGTTTGAAAAATAAAGTATTAAAGGTTGTGAAAGACATGTGAGAAGGAAAAAAATGGTCATTTTAATTCAAAAAAGAAAAGAAATAAAAAAAACATCATTTTCTTCGCAATGTCAATGAGATCAGTTTCTATTTTATTTGGTCGCCGCCACTTTATTATGCATTTTTTTGTGGGACATAAAAGGACCAAAAAAAACAGCCCCTTTTATTTATTAGGGCAACAGAATCTTTGACTATCTTTTTGTCAATAATATAATATAATATAATATAATATAATATATATATATATATTTTTTGTTAGGTATGTATATAGGTATATATTGTTACGTTGAAATAATCAATTAAACTATATTTAAGTTGGATATCGAATAAACACTTTTGTATATAATAATAATAATAATGATAAATTTAAAAGAAAATAAAAAATAATAAAAATGAGGTATAAGAACCAACCATTACAAGAATATCCAATGAACAATTTTGTATTTGATCTTTAGCTTTAGCTTTTGCTTTTGCTTTTCTTTTCTTTCATTTTAATTTTCTTCTTCTTTCTTTCTTTATTTCTTTTTATTTTAATTATAAAAAATGAATTCAAAGGCTTTTCTTTTTATTAAATTATCTAAAAATACATTCTTTCCAATATATATATATATATATATAAATACACTAAAGGTATATTTAGTCCATTTATTAAAATTATGGTACAAAACTAGATTTTAGACTGTTTTTTTTTATACTATTGTATTAAAATAATCGTCTTTAACGATCTTTTCAAAAAGATTGTTTAAAGGTAAAAAATTATGATTGATAACAACTGTTATCTAAGATTAACATTAAATTTGATGAATGGTAAAAATATAAAACTCTGAGAGACTTATTCGAGTCATAATACAAGTCAATCTGAACAAAATTCAATTTTTTTAGTGTTCGAGTCAAAAGTGACAAAAATGGGCAAAAGTTTGAGGTTCGAATAGTTGAAATTCCAATCTGTTTGTTTAGTTCCTCGTATGAATACAAAGCCGCCGAATCGAATCGTGAATTTCACTATTGAAAAGCGAAAACCATTATTACAAAATTTCATCTGAAAATTTATTTTCAAAAGTTGGAATCATTTTTCTGTTGATTTTTGTACTCTTCAGTTTCTAAGCTCTGAAAAAGTACAATAATTTTCAAACTCACCCATTGTTTTTAACACATAACATAAGCTTCCAGATCTGCAACCCTTTTGAGGAGGCCTATCATTTTGTATGGTTGACCTTATTACACGACAAGCCGTCCTCCTATCCCGTGTTTCTTTTTTCTCGTTCCCGCTTTGTTTAAACTCGAGCGTTTTTCAATTTCAAATTTCAAATTATAAGTTTCTATCTATTCAAAATCTATAGTTCCAAAAAATTGTGGTCTCGACCTTAAGTTATGATTTAATATGATTTTAACTTTTAATTACGTAATCAGCAACATTAAATCATATTTATCTGATAAGCATGAAACATCAATATTTAAAAACTACATTAAATCACAAATTAAAATTGAAATACATATTCATCCACCATTAACTTGAACATAACACAGCTAGAAGACACGTATCATTGACCTCTAGATCAATAGGTCATCAATTTGAATCCCGAAAAAAAAGGATAAATTCACTCGACTATCATAAAATTATAGTTTAACGAAAAACATAATCTTTCTACTTTCAATAACAATAATCGAATAAAAACTTGTTTGAATTCATTTCCCCTTTTCCTTTTACTTTCACGGAAGACTAAAACCATACAAACCTAAAACCACTCTGAAAGCGATTTTGAAAACAAATACATAAAGTTATAAAGATGGGATTCTCAAAGCAAATACACCCTCAACCAAGTAACGTAACCCGGATGACGACCCGACGACCATCAACCCGAAACTTACAGCAGCAGAATCTAACAAATGTAACAGAACAGGCACACAAAAGCTACCTAATTTCATAACGAATCTCATCCTAGATATAAGCATCACTTTTGAAAGTGTAGATGCGATCAGAACCCATAAATAAAAAGGTTCATTTTTTTGATAATGACAATAAAGGAAAATTTTGAATGGCCTAAATTCAGAAGGTATGTATGGATCAGGACGGTACTGCCAATCAAGAAATGGATTCTCCACCAACAATGAAATACGAGGGCTCGTAAAAAACTTACGAGCTTTCTACACTGGTGCCAGCTAGCTGAACTCGACGCTGATGAACATCCCAGTTGTAAACACGGGCTATCGTCACCTGCTTAGAAGTTGTGTAACAAAAAAATTTAACAAACTGGAGATGAACTAAGCATATCACTCACTCTTAATAACAAAGATTGATCTACTTGTGCTACATGTAACAAAGTTGGTGTTGATTATGGATTGTTTTTTCTTTTAAGAAGTAACAAAAGATTTATGATTTTCAAATTAAACTAGAAAGACATTTACTATAAATAAACAATATTTGGAATTGGAAACTTTATGAAGTTGGTAGACATAATAAATATAAAATTTAAAAGTTATGTTCATAAAACAAATTCAGTTTTAAGTTATGTCTATGAATATTTAAAACAAGGTTGAATTGCCGTTAGAAACACAAAATTAAAAGTTTAAAAGACTATTGGACACTTCTAAACTTTAAGGGTTTACTAGACACAAGATTAGAAGATTAATGATTAGAAAGGGTGCAAGCATAAATTTTAAAACCTAAAAACCAAAAAATTAATGATTATCAAATAGGGCTAAGCTTTTGGCCTTTGATTTTTTATAACCTGTGTTTGTCTTCACTCAGTTACTTACAACAATTTTTTACTTTCTTAAGAAAACATTTGAAGTCTTACCCAAATTACAAAAATAAAAACAAATTTTTTGAAACAACTTGTTCAGTTTCCAAACTTAACTTGAATTTTGAAAACATAAGTAATTACTAATAGACGACAACAACAACAAAAAAAAAAAAAACCTAGTACATGGAACTAATACTTATAACCTTAATTTTTGAAAAACAAGAAAACTAAGACCCCACCCATTTGATACCCCTATTTAGTGTTTTGTTTTTTAAAATTTTGCTTTTTTTTCACATTTTCTTTCCAATGGTTTTCATCTTTCTCAAGGAAGGATTTGAATTTTTAGCCAAATCCAAAACCAAAAACTTTCTTTTCTTCTTTCGTAAGAAACACCAAGGGGTTTATTGCACAAAAGAAACCGGAACAATCTACAGGCCAAGTGTAGAGAGCACCCCAAACAAAAATCACACCAAAAGTGCTTGGTCGCTAATAATTATCAGGAGATCTTAATTACGGTTTGGTGTTTTTTTTTAAAAAAAAAAAAGAAATAAAAGCTTTGGCTTGAATTTCAAAAACATTTGTTAAAAGTAGATAACATAAGAAAAAAAATCTAAGAGGTGGAAACAGTGTTTAAGCTTAATTTTCAAAACTAAATGGTTATCCAATCAGGCCTAAATGATTATCAAAAGGACCTAAGATATTTGAATATCTTCCTAATTCACATTCAATTTCTGCAAATTCCAACCATCTTGACTCCGAAGTTGATAGTTAATAACACCAAATTCTGTCATGTCTAGAGTTTCCAAACAATGGGTTATGTTGCCTAGTCTTTTAAATGGAAGCGTTCACGTTGTTATGACTTCTTGAGCAGAAAATAGCATGATTGGTAATAATGTGAGTAAAAACACACGCCGACTAGTTGAAATAGAAAGGGGTGCCTACCTGGGTTATTGTCACCTGGTCCCTCAAAAACTGTAGATCAGCAACAAGAACTTCTAAGCTCGCTTTAGCATTATCCAGATTCTTCTGTAGGAGGGCAGTGGCCTGCACCAGTAAACGTGAAAACAGTCATAATCAGTGTCCTTTATTCCAAAATTGGATAAGACATGGAGAAAATGATTAAAGTGATCTTTTTGACCAGTATCTGTAACCTCTTCACATGAATAGTCCAGCATGACATTTGCACCAAGCCATAAACAAACTGACTCAGTTTCCTCAATGCGAGCCCGGGAATATATGCCCTCAGAGATCTCAAAATCTGCTACAAGTGGCTGTGCATGATAGCTAAAGATAAACAGATTGCTTAAGAAAACTTAAGTTTAAGATGGTTAAAGAAAGGAAATACCGCAACTTCATAGAGATGCTTACAATACTAGATCATTAAAAGTAGAAAATTATACCCTAAGCAAACCGACAAATCCACAAGCTACATCTAGCTAAGGCTGACAACAGAAACAGATAATCCTATACGTTTATTTTATCAATTAATAATTTTACAGTAAGCCCTAGTAGATTCTTATGTCTACACCCTGTAATTTTCTACTTTATCATCTTGCACTCTGAGCGCTGCACATAAAGCATACGAACTTGATAAAATTCAGGAATAGTTATCCAGATTATAATTTTCTTCCTCTATTTTCAGCAGGAAATCATATGGGAGTAGCAGTCACATAAAGTTGGTTTTTCAAGAAAAAAATTAGGAAAAAAAAAAAGGAGAGAGAGAGAGAGTATCATAGCCAATGGAGGCATGAGGAAATGGTTTGAGTCCAAAACACATCCCTGAACCAAATGGTATAAAATTAGAAAATATCAAATGGAAAAACAATTGAACATAAATTTCAATATTAGACATGGGCCTTTAAGCAACTTTTCTTATTTCTTTTAAAAAGACTTTGAAGAAAAAAAATTCAACACAAGCACCTTTCTTCAGGAAAGCAAGAAACCGTAGGAAATCATTTCAAAATGCTCTTGAAAATAAATTTCAATATGCGATAATATCATATAATGCAAATAATTTAGTCATTAGGTGACCACATATCTCCAAGATGGTATAAATAACCAAAGCTACCATGGGAGACAAAAAGACGAACCTCACCAGTGGCTGCATCCTTCTTTGCTTGTAAAGTAGCAACTATACCCAAACACTTCTTTATGTCTGGAATCTTTGCCTGACAGGATGGAAGGGTAACCGCAAAGGATGATAGTTAGGCCACAAGCATTATGGTTCCGTAACATTTAAGTAGCTAAACATTAAATACTGACTTTAACTATGAGAAAATACCATCTCTTACTTGACTTTCTAATCAAATACAAGTACACATTTTTAATAGTAAAGTCCCATTTATTATAAGGCGGGTGCCTAACTATGATGCTGAGAGCCTGAGGCAGATACTTTCTTCATTAAATCAAACATGCATCACCTACACACACAAGCCATGTACCTTAGCTTGCATCTTAATATATATATAATCTAATTTCAGGGCTCACAAATGTAGTTCATGTTATCTGCCAATGATCATAGTAGAACTTGTAATTTCTTAAAATCCATCCTTTTTAATCTGATAGCTCCGTAATTTAGAATGATTTCAATGTGTAAAATTATCAATTATTTAGCTTATACCCAGTTTGGATTCAATAAAGTGATGAATAGAAACAGTATCTGACAATATTTCATAACTTCAGCGTGAGATGATGAACATGTAAAAGAAAAATCTGGAAAAACAGAAAGAAAGTACCCTAAAATTTAAAAAAAAAAAAAAAAAAACATCAAACCTGCAGGTCCCTTTGTTGAGCAAGGAGTTTCATCTCAACTAACTTGTATTGCTGAAGTCTGCATGAGATATTTCCAGAGTATAATAAAAAAAAAAAAAAAAAAAACTATACAACGGGGTGGGGGGCGTTAAACTTAAGAAACAAATATGAATATCTTCCCGCATGGACCCTATTTTGTAAAGCGTAGGAAAGAGTTGAATAAAGCAACATTTATTCGCTACAATCTACTAACAATTTTCACGTGTTCGAGTGCAGAGAGAGTTCCATGATTCACATCAAGTACACAGTAACACTAAGCTAAGTCATGGAAACTAATGCATGTAAAGCTCTTAGAGATACACTAAGTCGAGGAGCTCAAAAAGATAGCTCTAAATCACACAAACTGAATCCAGCAGACTTCAACAATGATGTAACTCTAAGAAAACCACAAAAACGAAAATTCTAGAAAGTTCGATTCACTCTCAGCCACTAGAAACGAGTAAAGTTTCAAAAAAAAAAGTAGAGCTGCAATACGACGACTAAACAAACAAATTCAACTTCACTAACACATACATCAAGTCATGAAAACCTTAATTGGAGCCTACAACTTAGAACAGGACTTCAAAGTGTCAGAAAACAATAATCAAGAACTCATCAGCACATGCTAGAAAATCACTAAAAGTGACAGAAAGCAAGACACAAAATCAAAAACATCAATAGACAAGAACTACACCGACATTTCCGGATTTGAATCAAATAAAAATAAAAATAGAACGAGAGAGTACCGCTCCTGGAGAAAAGCAAGGGCGGATTGAACATCGAGGCCTAAATTAGAGAGATAGATACGAACGTCCTCCACGAACTGAGCCGCCGGAATTCCTCTTCTGTCACTGACAACGGTGCCGGAAGAAGAAGAAGAAGAAGAAGAAGAGGAAGACAATGTTGCTGTAGCCATTTCCGATTGGAAGAAAAACCCAAAACCTCCACAAAATAAATATCAAAACAACCAATAAATTTCTTTTCAGGAAAATGAGATTCAACGACCCAACTTGTGCGAGAATGAAAGATGACTAAAACGACGTCGTAGAGATGTGTTTTGCCCAATATCTAAATGGGTCTAAATGATTTGGGCTTGGGCTGCCACCGCAAGAAAGATTATTGGTTTGGGCTAAAGGCCCAATGGATCAGTTTTTGTGGATTTATTTTTATAATAATTTATGAATAGAAATTAAAATAATTATGATAATAATACCAAATTTGGTATCACAAACTCCGTTCTTTTATCGTATTCATAATAATCACTCAAAATTAACTTAGTATTTAATTTTATATTTTTAATCCAATAAATACATTTTAAATTCAAAAACTAAGGAGATGAGTGGACCCGAGTTTTAGTTGAATAAATCAATCGAGAAATTTGACTAACCAACCACAACCTAAAAATTGACTAACATTAATTGAATTAAAATATTTTTCAAAATTTAAAAGCGTGTGTGAAACAATATTTGTCCAGAACTATATGAGATCACACAATAGTTGGAGAGGAAAATGAAACATTTTTTTAAAGACGTGAAGACCTCTCTCTAGCTTATGGGTTTTAAAATCTCGATCCAAAATTGAAAGGGAAAGCACTAAGAGCACAATATCTGCTAGTTTTGGATCTGAATTGTTAAAGTAATCAAGAAAAAATGAAGGAACTTGATTGACCTTCTAAATTGCTTTTTTTTATTAGTATTGTTGTTCTTGTTTCGGTTGTTTAGACATCTCTAAAATCGAAAGAAAATAAGACAAATATATAGTAAATATCAATTTAAGCATAGTTCAGATGAATTAATTAATGTTGGATTTAATTTTTCAAAAGTTTAGAAATTAATGAATGAAATCGTATAATTATTATTATTATTATTTTTTATTCTTATGATTGGGTTTTGATATTATCACCCAAAGATGAAAGATATCAAGATAACCAAGGCAACTTGTTTGACTAAAGTTCTTAAATTATCTGAGATTTTGGAGAAAATGGTGGCTCCTTCAAATTGACCAACAAATTATATATTTTTTTAATTAATGAATATTTTATGTTCTTATTTTATCTCACTTAAATGTAGTAGAGTCGTTTCACAACCGGCCTTAGATATCAGTCTGTTTTTTTAGTTAAAGACACTACGTCTACCTTTTGCATATATGTTCACAAGTTATCAAACTATCGACATTAAGTCTAAGCTAATAGTTGCTTTGTTGTGTCGATATCCGAGTTTGTGTAAACTCGAACTATCATCATTTTTTTTCTCAGAACATAGAAATGAAAAATTAATCATCAACCGAACAAGAAGAAATTTTGTAAAGAAGAGGAGCGATCAAATGCAAAACTACTGACTCCTCTTGGAATTACATTATTGGAGCCGAGCCAAGAACGAGCGTTTGTGGACACCCACCACTTTATACTTAAGTTTAAAATATTTAAAAAATTGAGAGAGTTTAAAGAAAAAAAACTCAATTATTAAAAATCAAATATATAATTAATTAAACGTGAAATAGAAAGGTTGAAAATTGAGACAGAAGTGAATATTTAATGTAAGGAAATGACGTCCCAATTTAAATATAGATAATTTTTTATTGAAACTTTTAATTTTTTGATTGGATGTATTTGTTAAATTGGTTAATATTAAAGAGTAGAAGAAATAATATGTAATATTTTAATTTAAAGTTTAATTTGGGAAGCCACGAGGAGGATGAGTCACCATTTTCTCTTTTACTTAGGATTTTTAGTGGGGCCAGCCACTTGACCCATCCACGTGGGGTTTGCTTTATTATTATTATTTTTAATTTAAAAAGAAAAAGAGAGAAAAAGAAAAGGTGTGGTTTTGAAGAGGGTTTTGGCTTTATTGGTGGTGGCCTCACTCACTCACTCACTCACTCACATGGGAGAAAAAGAAAACGCATAAAAATACAAAACCAATATTACAAATTCCAAACTGGGGTTTTGCTTACGTGGCCAAACCTATACATAAATGGGTCCCACATGTTGCCTCGTGTCTTGACATGTCACATGCACCTTCCTCACTTTCCTTTTTTTAAAAGGAACTCATGGGATGACGTGGACAAATCAATCGATTCAATTATGAATTTATTTGAAATGGATTGCGTTCAAATAAATAAAATGCAGCTATATGTCCCTTTGTCACTGCCAACACCTCACAACCGTAGGGTCGATCAATTTAACTTCAACCACTCTCACACTCGGTACAAATTTGAAACATCTCAAACACCCCAAACAAACGTTGGGAAGTGCACAGGACATATAGCTAGTCGTGCACAGGACATATAGCTAGTCTTCTTGTTTTATTATCGGTACAAAATTAAAAGATATAGGTTCAGGAAATTTGAAAAGTTAGGAAATAATTTATTTTTCAACTCTCAATTTTATTTCATAACTATGAATGTGCATTGACATATTGACATGATTTAAAACTACTCAACCCAGTTAAAAATTTTATTATAGATCAATTAATTTTTTAAATGTCTCATTTTAAACAGAAAATTAAAATTTTTAAAAATCCAAGAACCGACCTATACAAACTAATATATGTAAAACAAAGAAAAAATCAAGAAAAAAATAATATATGTGGTTTATGCCAATTACGGGAAGGGGAGAAAGGAGAAATGAATCTAGTTTTGCAAACTGATAAGATCTTATGAGAGAACGCACCCATGATTTGATCGACAGAACTTCTTCACGAGTAAGGAATCTCAAGATTAAAGAGCCCAGATTCAAGAACAAAATGATAATAAACAGAGACCCCCGCCAACATTATCTGAATTTAATTTTATCCACATTCCCATACGAAGATTTTAAAAATATACTCTAAGAATTGCATGCAGAAAATGCAAGAACTCGATATATATTCATATATTGACACGAAATTACATGCAGAAGAGAAGCAGAAGGAGAGGAAGGGGATTTTTTTTTTCTGGTTTTTTTTTTTTTTTTTCCTTTTATTTTCAATTATTTTCTGGGAAGAGAAAACTGCAGCCGGTGAGTGTGGTAATCAGGTAGAAGAAGGTTGGGAGATGGAAGAATCCATACCAGGAGAAGACGAAGAGCTTGAAACCAGGTTGAATATGGCGCTCATGACTCGGATCTGCATCTCCAGTGCGGGTATGTAATCAGTTGCTTCATCCAGAATCACCGGCAGCGGTTGCTTCCGGCAGCCGGGAACCAGCCGGCCGAGAAGCCGGACTTTTCTCTGTACAGTTGGTAATCCCTTCCCTTTCAACCGCAAAACGCTAACTCTCGGCTTCTTCGTTCGGCTGCTTCCACTCACACGCGCCTTCTGCCGATTGTGCTTTCGAAACTTGAGCTTCAGACGGTTCGTCAAGATTGCTCTGCTCCACCTACTTCTTCCTTTCGCCGTCATCGCCAGAACCGTATCCGCCGCCTCCCGAACGGCTTGGCCACGCCGTGGCATCTCGTTCGGCGCCGACGGGGAATAAGGAGGACTGATCCTGACCTGACTCAACGCGCGCAACAGCTTCGACGAGTAAATTTGATGCTGCGCTTGCGATTTCCACTTCAAGTGATCCTGATCTTGACGACCGTCCTCTCTCGCCGCTTTCTTCTTCTTTTTCTTTCTGGACGAATCACGCGATCGCTCAGAACTCGCCACAGGATTCAGAAACAGAGACGACGCCATTAAAAACCACACACCGATCCAAAATTCAAGATATTATCTCACTACCGCAACTACCAAGCTCTTTCTTCCAAAATGATTCCACACCAAATCCTGTAAACGCCACTACCTTCCTAACCTCCCAGATCAATTCAACTCAACTCAACTCCTCCCTAACAAAAAAAAAAAAAAACATAAATTCACCGATTCAAGAACACTAAAACAAAAAAGAGAACAGTTCAACTTCCATTCCGCTTCATCGAAAACAGCAATCAATAAACCACAAATTCCACATAATCAATCAACAAAAACAAGAACAAACAACCAAAGCAAATCCAAAGAAGGCAACACAACGAAATCAAATCAACACAAGCAGTCAATGAAGCAAAAACAAACAAAACAGTCAGAGAAGAACGCGAGAATCCGATAGGACTAATACCTTTCACGCCGGGTCGGAGAGAAATGAAACCGGAATTCCAGAGCACGGTGGCGTAGAGATAGAGAGAGAGAGAGAGAGAGAGAGAGAGACAGAGTTAGGAGGAAAACGGAACGGAGAGAAAATGAAGTTTCGGAGAGAAAGCGGGAACGGTTGAGTAGAGAGGTTATAAAGAGAATTAAAAAGATAAGAGCATAATTTTCTTTAACTTTATTTAATTTTTATATATTATGATAAGATGAAAACTAAATTAAAAAAATTAAAGAATATTATACAAAAATAGCAGAAAAACTAATTTTGGTATCTTTTTCACTTCACATCATGATCCATCACAAAACTTTGACTTTGACTTTTAGCGGTTTGGCCCGTTATGGGTACCCGAGATGACCGAGGTGCCCGGACAATTAGTTACGGTGAAAGAACTTTTAAGCCACTACGCTCAGGCTTGCATGTGGCCCTATGCCCCACTGCTGCCAGATCCCCCGCCCCATCAAACTTCCACTTTAAATTTAAATCTCTCTTACTTTATTATTCTTTTTTTTCCCCTCACAAAAAATATATATAATTCATTCAACCCTTTATACTTTGCTTCCTTTAATTACAACTCATCTTTCAATTTTCAATTTTGCTATATTACTTCTTATCCACATAAATTCATATATTTAAAAAAATTAAACATTTTGTGAATGGCTCTACCTAATACAAACTATTAAAATTAGGAAAATAAAATAGAAAATCATAAAGTAATGCCTTCTCTTAGAAAAAAAAAGGTCCAAAAGAATGAGAATATGAAAAAAAAAAAGAAAAAAAGAAAAAAAAAGGGGGGAGTATTCCATATCGAATGTCGTATCTTTTATGGCATGCTTAGTTAGATAATAAAATTAAAATGGTAGGTTAGTTGATGTCACACTCAATAATGTGATACAACTAACAAATTGTTTTCTATCACAAAGTTTCACCCATTATGTAATAGAGAGGTTTAATCATTGAAGAAAATGATCTTAGTAGGCACCAATAAAGCCATTAAAAGTGGGATTTTCATATAATATATTCAAAATTATTGCAACTGTCATAATAAATTATCTCAAAATCATTTTAACAAGAAAAAAAAAAAAGTGAAATTATATTTTTTTAGTCCTAAATTTTTGATACCCATATCTTTTTTAACTGGCATGTGTATCAAACAAATAATGATTGATCTAGAATAACGTGACGAGTAACAATAAGAAAAATAAGATACTTGAATAAAATAAAGTGACACATTATACCAAACTAGTTCAACTACACTAGATTACTCAATCGAACAATTTACTTTCTCTTATCATGTATCGAATCAACCAATATTTGTCAAATAGCGATATCAAACATAAAACTAAAAGTGGAGGAGTAAAAAATAAACCAAATGGATCAAATGTCAGAATCTAAAACAATAAAATGGATAAACAATCTAAAGGCACTCCCGACCCAAAATCTTGGTAAATTTTGGTTTCCAGAGAAAAGATGTGTACTCTCATTGATATTCCTAAGTTTAAATAGGATACAAGCTAATTAATGCCTATCAACAAGGAAAATCATAAAATAAAATATACTATAAATCAAATCATAAAAGGAAAGAATATTAAAATATAATATCTAAGATATATATGATATATCTCAACCGGAGGCACGAGAGGAGCCTAGAAAGGGGCTGAGGGAGCCTAGAAAGGTAGAGGGGAGCCTAGAAAGGTAGGGAGTGGGCGAGGCAGGGGGAAGGAATCAAAGATGAAGGAATTAGAGTACCACTAATGGAGGAAGCAAAAGATAGGAAACGAAATGGACAAGGGAGCTATAGCATAATGTTTTGTTTCTTAAAATTAATTTAATTCCGTGCAATGATTGTTGGTAGTGGAGGTGGTGATAAAATAAAATAAAATAAAATAATAAGAAGAGGAAGAAGAAGAAGGAACAATAAAGTAAAAGAGGGAGCATGGTTTTTTTTTTTTTTTTTTTTTTTAGCCTTC
>NW_019268517.1:246672-253905 GCF_002738365.1 Cucurbita moschata
TTTTTTTTTTTTTTTTTTTTTTTAGCCTTCCAACTCGCATTTGTTGGTGTTTTGGAGTTTTCCTACTTTAAAAGATGTAGACAGGCATGCTCCACATTTCCTGCCACTACCACCTCTGTCCTCTTCCTATCAACATATATATATATATATATATATATATATATATATATATATATTTGAATGGAAAGGAAAGGAAAAATATTCACGAACAACTGCTTTTTTGCTTTGTTTACCAGTGTTATAATTTTCAAGAGGTCCAGGTCTGTGTGTGTGTGTGTGTGAATTAGGTAGAATACAAACAGGTTGGCTTGGCTTGGCCTACCCCTGTTTTCTCCAATTTCAAATTTCAATTTGCATTCGGGTCCAACTCATTTGGTTGATATTGCTACCCCATCTATCATCATTTCAACATAATAAATAAGAATTTGGCTCCCTTCTATCATGGTTACTTCTTCTGGGATCGAGAAAACTCGAAAACTCGGAAACAGAAAAGTATGAGAATAATAATGTTGGGAATCAGTTTCTGGCTTCTAGGGTATGGTGGAACGAGTTTCAAAATGTTTGGGCATAAAAGGATGTAGTAGATATTGTCTTTGTTGGGTTTTTCCTTCCGAGCTTTCCCTCAAGGTTTTTAAAACGCATCTACCAGGGAAAGTTTTCACACCCTTATAAAAAATGTTTCGATCTTCTACCTAACCGATATGAGATCTCACAGAATATGCTCATAAAATTCGCATCAAAGGGATCTACGGGTGATTTCGGTATGATACTTGAGGTGGCAAGTTTTTTTTAGCTTTAACTATTTTCTTTGTGTTTTGTTAAATTCAGAAACTTATTCATTTATTTTTTATATTCACGAGTGTTCGGGTCAACTTGCACTCTACTGATCTCATGGGACAACTATCTAACCCCACAACATTTATTACCAAGACTACTCTAAGAATATTAAATTCTAAGTGGGTGCTCACTATGATTTGAACTTATTTTCATAAGTCTACGGTATAATGTTTGTGTCACCTTGTGCGACTAATTTCATAGTGCTTAACCTACATTTAGTTTCAAGATTGTCTGTACTACCAGCCTCAAAATTTGGGGAGTGAGATAACCAAGATATATGTTTTCAAATCATTATGTTTTTGGCCAATACCTAATCCCCAGAGTCTTCACAAAAAAATAATTTTTGCTATGTGTAATCAGTACACTTTTTGAAGGCAAGCCGAATGAGAAACCCAAAGAAATAAAGCTGATAAATGAACTTACCTAAAAAGATGAAGAGGCATCATGAGGTGCCAGAGAGACTGCCTCCCTTGGGTGAAACACTACCACAGCAGCTGAAAGGCAAAATGAAATTCATTAATCAGTAAGGACCATTTTGTTTTAAGAATAATCAGATGTGAATCTATATCATATCTTGATTGTGGTGGTGGTGGTTTGCTACTGTCTCCATAATTGGTTCAATGGGTGTAAAGGAAGAAAAGATAGGACTATGAATTGTAAATCAGAAACTAATATCATAGAGTAGAGCTGAACTGTAACGACCCAGATCCACCGCTAGCAGATATTGTCCTCTTTGACCTTTCCCTTTCGGGCTTCCCTTCAAGGCTTTAAAATGCGTCTGCTAGGGGAAGGTTTCCACACTCTTATAAAGGGTGGTTTGTTCTTCTCCCCAAACGAATGTGGGACATCACATGAACTGTCATTACATGGAGATGAACTTAATTACCTACTTCAATGAATGATTTACAATTGAAGGAAAGACTAAAGCAAACAGTATGAGAACATTCAACTAATCGTCAATTCAATCAATAATTCAAAGTGCCAGAAGGCAGCCCATGGGAAGAAGATATAGTTGCTTACAGTCAAGGACTAATTTATCAATATCAACCCTGCTGCTTAATTGATACTATTGAAATAAGCTGAGAAACAACCAATCTAGATTATCACATCAAAAACTCAATGACCCGAAAAATTCAATCAAACCCTATCCGAACCATTTGAATTGAGTTGGGTAATAAATTTGTTTTGATTCAAATAAATTGAACCCCTTTGGAGATAGATTGGTTTTAGGATTCTTACAAAGTTAATCATCTTATTCAACCAACTCTTTTAGATACTTTTTCCTTCTCCAATAATTGCTAAGAACAAATTTGTCCAAATCTTTTGAGCCTTATTTTCCATGAATAAAATATGATAATGAACTACTATTCTTAATCCAAACTTTGAAGATATGCTAGTTCATTCAAAAGATACTCTTTTTTTTTTTTTTTTTTTTCTTTCCAAATCACATTTTAAACTAAATAATCTAAACAATCAAAACCAAACTGGCCAAATAGTACATGGTTGGGTTGGGTCAAGCTCGGGTCTATCACTTAACTAGAGGTCATCTGAGTTGACCTCACAATCTCTCTTTCAACCCAAGCCAAGCTACAAACGCCCCAAGTCACAGTAAACAGAGTTCATAAGTTTTAAGTCAAAATTTATGAGGACTTCTTGGATCTATAAGAATTCTAAAATGTTTTCCAACTTTGTTTAAAATAATTCCTAATTCATGGAGTATTAAGCTTACAATCTTAATTCAAAATTTAAAATTAAATAAATAGATACTTAAGGTACTAAAATTTTCACTATTTCGTCTACATATTTTGTAAGAAATAATTCTAACAACTCAATCCAAATAATTCATGTTAGATTGAATGGAGTTCATCAGCCAACTAAGACCCTTTGGATCAGAAAAGTTTTCAACATAACTGAGCCTATACCAATAAAACTGATGTGAACTGACTGATGTGAACTGGTCACTCAATAATCTTGTTGTATTCTCAGATACCCAACACAAAAATAAAAAATAAAATGCCAAAACAATCCACTTTCTATCCTGATTCTTGCCTGTAAAGGTTTCCATTTTCTACTTTCCTTTTCAGTGCCAAAAGGCATCATCTTCATCGATTCTACTTTGAAATTCACCAAAATGTATTCGAATTTTATATATGTTAAAATAATGTGCAGGTTGACTTCTTCTGCTAGGCTACCAATTCCTTTGATAGTGACATTTGTTTGGGAAAAAAAGGGAAAAACAGAGAGGGATCAGCAAAAGGTTTCCATCTGCCAACATTCAGGTTCTTTCAACATGCATTAGCATGTGATGCGCTACTATACATCTTGATGGGTAACATCTAATCAAATATTCTGTTACCCAAATAACGTGTTCGAAGAATAATCATTGTTTATTCTTAGAACAATAAATCTATGATACGGATGATGGAGGAAACAAATATGGAAGTAACGCTCTTCAAACAACATATTTTGTCATAAAAGCGAAGTTTATTCCATATACCAAAGCTCAATATATGGTGTCTAGACATGTCCATTATAGAGCAATGCAATCAAATCTATGACGCTAGAATTTTAATTTGCAAATGTAAACAAAGGAGTTAATAAGCAAATGCAAACATAGACGCTACTAGGAACGTCACAGCGTAATCAAACTTGTACTCTACTAATTCACCGGATCTATATTCATGTTCACAAGTGTAGAGTTCACAAAAATAATATTAAGATCAGCACAACTTGGCAACTTGTGATGGCAGGAAAGTAGACGCGTAGACAAAAACATGAAAGAAATCTACAATTCGTGCTGATTTAGACTTCAGAGTATAAATTGCACATCTTTGCATGACAGTTAGAATTCGGAAGAGAGTTCAACGCTAGACCTTCTGAACCCCAATTTTAAAAGGAAAGCGATCGACAGAGCAAAGATCCAACAAACACTACATGATATTTCACAAATAAAAGTACGACAAACCTGAATTTCCCTTCTGGCAGAGGATTCATTTGAGAGGATATCCATCAACACATCCAGAAGCTTCATAGATTTGGAATCCAAAACAACCGAATTCATGAGCTGAGAACAAGTTTGCTTGAGAAAATCTCCCACTAGAGGAACCCACGTTGGTCCATTCCATTCACATCAAATCAACGACAATTCGTTCAAATACGAGCAGCACCTCCGTGTAAGTGGATAATCACCAGGGATAGAGACGAAACAAATGGAAAGCAAAGCTTCGAAACTATAATTTCAAAGTACGGAGCCCTGGAACAGAAAAATTTATGATTTCACGTTGAATCAACATTTGGCTTTAAAATAAATTCATGAAACCGAAGGATCCTGATAATCTTTTCTAGTTATCCACAACAGCAATGGTTATTGCAATGAACTTGAAAAATTAAACAACTCCTATCCAAGAATCTTTCGTAGCTACTTCCGACAAAATAAATAATTACAAAAATTTACTCACACATCAGATAGAGACTCCGAGAGCAATCAAACCTGATGGAGACCATATCAATTCATTCAGCTTCCAGTCGAAACATTCGTCCAACTCTTCAGCTTGATTAACGTCCAATCTATGAAAATAAAAACCACGGATTCTTGTAAAATATCAGCCACCACTTCATCAAAAAGGTAATAAAATGCAAAAATGATAGATATTGTCCACTTTCAGCCTAAGATGTCTTAAATTAGCTTAGTTACAATGGAGAGAGTATTCTTTGATTAGCCAACGTGGGGCTTTCCTCGTATTTTTTAAATAAATATTTGGATAGCCTAAAAAAATTTAAAACAAATTTTCCTTTAAAAAACAGATAAATTTAAACTTTAATTAGATCAAATAAATACAAAAGTAAAATTTAATTTATAATTTAACCGAAAAAAACATTTGAACGATTTGAGGGCATTCATTTTGATCTGAAGAAACATAAAGACTCATCAACTAATAGAACTTATCAACAGCCAAAATCTTCAGCAAACCGTCATAAGTTACGCCGTCCGATTCATCTCCGCCATCGAATCGAATCATCGCTACAACCTCCTCATCGGAGATCGAAAATCCGTCGAAATGCATGTAGCTCTTCAAATCGGCGACACTCAACCGTCCGTCTCCGTCCTCGTCGATCAACTTGAAGACCTCCTCCATAATCCCCGTCCATTTCTTCCTTCCGCCGGACAACACGCGCTCGAACTCGTCGTACGAATCATATCAGCGACGGCCATCATGGAGCCTGTAGCGTCTTCATCTGCGTCGGCGCTGTAGAATCTGCGAAAATCGTCAGGACTAGTCCTTCCGTCGCGGTCGGCTCGAGTGCCTCGAATGCCTGGCGGAAATCAGCGGCGATGTCAGAGCGACCGGTGAAGGAACCGGAAGGGCACATGGCCGGAAATTAGAAAAGAGAAATCAATGGCCGATGAGAGAAATCCTTGGAAATGAGAGGACGGAGAACGAAGACAACGCCAAGAGTTAAAAACCGGGGGAAAATTGGGGCTGCCCGCCTGTTTTGAAACTGAAAGGCTTTTATGGACTTCTAACTAATTAGCTAATTAATTATTATTTATTTTTTAATTATATATAATTTGTTTCTAGAAAAAATACGATTATTTTGTTTTATTTAATTAACTGGAGAATGAACGAATTTGTGATATAATGTAAATATGATTTTAAAATGTAAATAAGTGAAGTATAAATAATAGAAGAATGATTTTAATTACTGAATCAATTATTATCAGTACATAATTTAATACAATAAATTATTTTAGAGTTAAACTATTATCTTAATTCTTGTATTTTGTGACTTGTTTTATCTAAAAATGTCTATTAATAACAGTTAATTATATGCTTGAAAAATATTGCTTATAATAAGTAATTAAATATTATAAATTATCTTATTTTATTTATAAAAAAGAGAGAAAAAAAAACAATAGGTTTTTAATGGGAAAAATAGCACGCCCAGTGGGACTCGAACCCACAATCGCCTGATTAGAAGTCAGACGCCTTATCCATTAGGCCATGGGCGCTTCTTGTTATTATTATTCATAATAAATAATTATATTTATATGTATGTATAAATTGAACCCTAATTTTCACCGACACTCCTATAAATACCGGTAGTACTACTACCAGTGACTTCAATTTTCTCCGCAAGTGCGAAGCCTTCTCATCCGTTTCTTGAGTTTTCATCATTTTGATTTTGCAGTATCTTCCATTTCAATGCCTCCGACGATGAATCCATTAGTTCTTTCATGAATTAGTGGAGATTTCGTATCCTGTGGATGGAGAGGCAGAAATTTGTTGCAGGAATGTTGAGTTACTTCGCCTTCGATCTTCGCCCGGGCGCAGTGAATTAAAGCCTGCTAAATATCTTCGCTGTTCCATTATTCTTCGTAATCGTTTGTTGCTACTTGCTTCGTTTTATTATTTTCGTTTCATTCTGAGAAGCCTTTGCTATGAATTGTTGATCTCTGTTCCTGTGCTTTTGTATTTTGAATCTGCTCTCTCTCTCTCTCTCTCTCTATGCGGCTCCTGTGATGGCATGAAATCTTTGAGAACTGATAGTCTAATTTTGATGACAATCACAAGCATATTAACTGAGGAGTCCATCTTTGAGAACTGATAGTCTATTTTTGGTTTTGTTTTTTGTTTTTCAACATTTCTTGTGGATTTTAGGCTCTTCATTTTGGTTTTGCTTATTGATTTGAAGTGATGAACATGCACTGGGCTCTGAGGAGATGCAAATGCTTCATTTGATGGATAATGCGGCCTAGAAAACCATGTCTGATCTCCATATTTACTATATCTGTTAATTAATCATATTTTTTCTTTAAACTATAATTGCAATCATATTATTTTGGTGAATCAAGTTTTCTTGTTTGTTTTTTAGATTTACCAATTACAATTGTTTCGATTCAGTATAGTTCAAGAATCTTATGATTTGAAATGTGAAAAATGATTCTAGATTTTTTTTATTCATAATGAAAAATTATTTGAAATGAACTCAATTGAAAAGTAGTGTTGTTTGGTAGTTTGGGCGAGCGTAAATCTCAACTATAATATTTCTTGAGAATCTTAACATAGATTGAACCTTTTTTTGAACCCATCTTTCATTTAGATTTCTCGACAACCCCTGTGTTTCCGACCCCTATGTTTCCGATTTATTTATAATTGATCCTTCACTTTCAACACCATATGTTTCCGATTTATTTATAATTGATCCTTCACTATTGATTGATTTATAACATGAAATTTAATCATATTTTGTATAGAGCTTTCTTAGCCCTTATTACATGAAAATACAATAAATGAATAGTTATGTAAATTTCTCATTTTCTATAACAAATATGGTCTATTCAATAATTACAAAAAAAAAAAAAAAAAAAAAAAAAAAAAAAAAAAAAAAAATTTT
>NW_019268517.1:254414-263591 GCF_002738365.1 Cucurbita moschata
AAAAAAAAAAAAAAAAAAAAAAAAAAAAAAAAAAAAAAAAAAAAAAAGAGAATTTTTGAAAAGCTAAATAAAATTGCATTAATTATAAGTATAATAAAGAGGATATGAGTATAAAATTTATATTATTTTTTGCATCAGAGACTATGTTCTAATTAAGTGAAAGAAAATCATTATCTAAATTCTTATTGGTTGAGAGACGTGTTAAAATATTATAAATAGTGTCAGTTAGCGGGCTGGTGATGAAAAGAAGATGACAAGAAAGTAAACTACAAACCCAGCTAGAAGAATTCCTCCATACATGTAATTCTGAGACGACTCCACTGGGTATTTATACTGAATGCTGCAGCACTTCATCTTCTCCCTCTCTTCGATCAACACATAGTCCACGTACCTACACCATCCACACACATCATATTATTATGTAGCCTATGTGCTATACAATTCAACAAAACTCTAAAACCATTGTAGCTTACTGCTGTGTAAAAATGGAGCTCTGGAATATTTCCGAGCTGTTCCAATCTGCATCTTGTAAATGATGGTCGTATAATAGCGATGACAGATCCACGAGCTGTTCCTCGAGGTTCTGTTTTATGAATCGGTTATAATGTGAAGAGCTTTTGGTTGCTGAAAGTAGTATCTGTTAGGAATCACGACTCTCCACAATGGTATGATATTGTCTACTTTGAGCATAAGCTCTCATGGCTTTGCTTTGGGCTTCCCCAAAAGGCCTCATACCAATGGAGATAGTATTCCCCACTTATAAACCCATGATCTTCCACTAAATTAACCAATGTGGGACACTCCCAATCCCAATAATCCTCAACACCTCCCCTCGAACAAAGCACACTATAAGCCTCCCCTGAGGCTTATGGAGCTCTCGAATAGCCTCCCCTTAATTGAGGCTCGACTCCTTTCTCTGGAGCCCTCGAACAAAGTACACCATTTGTTCGACATGTTAGTCACTTTTGACTACACCTTCGAGGCTCGCCATTCTTTGTTCGATATTTGAGGATTCTATTGGCATGGTTAGGTTTAGGGCATAGCTCTGATACCATGTTAGGAATCACGACTCTCCACAATGGTATGATATTGTCCACTTTGAGCATAAGCTCTCATGGCTTTGCTTTGGGCTTCCCCAAAAGGCCTCATACCAATGGAGATAGTATTCCTCANTGAAAGTAGTATCTGTTAGGAATCACGACTCTCCACAATGGTATGATATTGTCCACTTTGAGCATAAGCTCTCATGGCTTTGCTTTGGGCTTCCCCAAAAGGCCTCATACCAATGGAGATAGTATTCCCCACTTATAAACCCATGATCTTCCACTAAATTAACCAATGTGGGACACTCCCAATCCCAATAATCCTCAACAGTATCATCGACATGTTAAGCGACTTACGTCCAAGTATTTCTCAAGTCGTTCGACTAATTCGTGGGGAAATGGTTCAGGTAGGTTGGTGGTTCTTTTAAAGAACTTCTCCAACCATACATCGGTTGTTGTCTTGTTCTTCTTTCCTTTTACTGGTTCGCCAAGTGGAGTTTTTAGATGTTCTGCTGCAAAGGATTGGACAGCCTGACACCAAATAAACAATGATCAAACCGAACTCATCCAAGATTAGAATGTCAGATGTAAATTAAGTTACCTCTGATGTATCTCGGACTCGGTGAAGAGCTGAATCTACACGTGCATATATTGTGTTCCTCTGTCGGGGAAGGAGGTCGAAAACGGGAAACATGATTCAGCAAATTGCAATGATACCAGTAAATGAGAAAAGGCTTGGCAAATTATCTCTCAAACGCCAATCATGTTCGATGGCCTTAAGGGCCATAAGATTTTGGAGATACATAAGTTGTCCTTACCAATGCAACATCTTGTAGCATTTGACTGACTTGAGACGTGTTCGAGAATGGACCAAATGGATGACAACCAGCTGCCCAGAGCCAATTTACAACTGCCCTCTCATGAACATGAGAAGCTCTCTCATAAGGTGCAGTCAAACCACCAACAGCTGAAGCAAGCCCAGCCAATATATGACGTTGTGCCTGCGATGGATCGGCATATCTTCTGTGTGTTTCGGAAACATATCTACACCAAAAAACACACTTGAGCTATATTGAAAATGAGTAAACTGTCGTAAAAAAGGAAAGAGAACTCACCAAGTTCCCTACTTCACAAACGGCATGCTAATACTACACAGCTAGAGAAGTTGGTTGAGGACCGATGAAGCACCAAACTAACTGTTTATACGGGGCTCAGCATACATTTGTTTTTGTTTCTGTTTTTTGGAATTTAGTTAAGAATTCAAATGTTTTGTCAAGAAAGATGAAACTCATTGAAGAGAATTGATGAGAAAACAAATACAATTTTCAAAAACCAAATGGTTATCTATGTGCCTAAGAAGTCAAGCAAGCTTAGACTAAGCATTGTGAAGGTACCAAAATAGTCTAAAACCTCCCATGAGGGTAAACTATACACAGACTTCAATGAGACCACTGCTACAAACATTGGGACAGTCTAAACCAGTCATATAAGAGGAAGAAGAAAAACAATCAACGATGCGTTCTAGAGTAATTTTTGATCTATCGGTAATCGTATGACTTATGGTGAGAAACATTTTTCGTTGTATTTCTATTTTCAATTTACCAGCAGTTCAAACAGGAATTCACAAGAATATGTACAGGAAGGTTTGTGTAAATGATTTCACTCTGTAAACTAATAAGACGATTGTGGATTTACTTGCATTCATCAATGATGTAAGTTTTCACTCACCTCAAAGGTATCTTTTCATTTTGATGCTCGAGTACTATGACAACATCTTTGCTTGCATAAACTAGGCTGTCATCCTCCATCATGAGCTTTGAATCAACGTCAGCCAATGATAGGACAAAACTGAAAAAAAGGAAACGATGGCATGAACTTGGATCTTAATGACTATTAAATGTCAAAATAGTAAAATATTCAAGTCATCAAGATTAAAGCTGATTTTAATCCTTACACTTCTCCCGTTCTCCCTCTCAAAACCCTCTTTTATAACCTGAGTTTGAGTTGCTTACACTGGAAGTATCCTAGTTCCATAAGTTCGATGCAAATCCCCCGGCTTTTTTTCGGTTTTCTTCACCTTCTTGCTAAATTTTGCTTGATATGTAGCCCAGTGAGGTTTGTGTTTCAGTACTGAATCAATTGAAACATCACTTTCATCCATCCAGTGCTGTTAGACGCCGAAATATAGATCATTAAACTTAAGTTCACTGGTGAAACATTTCAATTCACACAATATGCTAACAACAAACCTTTATGCTAACCTGGCGAAGGAAAAATTTATCAGATAAAGATGGATCAGCCACCTCAAGCAAACCTGCAGCAAGCACATCAGCGGACCTTTCCATTTCCTGAAACAAATTTACCAATTATTCACTGAATAGCATCAACGAGAATGCTAAAAATGTCCAATGGTCACGCTGTTACATGGAAGCTACTTAACTAGTCCATGTAAACCATATAGTAGATTGAATTCCCTGAACAATATCAATATTAGGTAAACAAAATGGTCAAGTTCTGTATTGATAAAAAGACAACAATTACTTCTCTAAGAATAGCTCCATCCAAATACGTCTTGGTATGAACATGAAAACGACCATCATTCTTTGTTTCCTGTAGGGAATGGCTTCGCATTGCTTTTGAAACAGCTATGGCCAGCTTTTCATGACGATGTAATAAATGTGCACCACCAATTATCACTACTTCTTGCCCAGCATGAACCATCTTTTTAACCTGAAATAACGTGAAACACTTACATGAAGAGGTTTGTGTTCTATATCAAACCATAAACCCAAATGTAGAGGATGTTAACATTCTGTAGTCGTACAATGAATAACTTTGTAACCATTTAACTCAGATAAATAAAAGTTTTAGCATCATCATTCGTGGAACTTTATACCATATTCAATGCAAGGGTCTTACCTCTGCCTCAATTGCTTCAACATTTATACTGCAATTGTGGCCTTTCTCCATAATATTGTATCGATTATGATTTTGCAAGACAATTATGGGTATAAGCAACCTTGTCATCATATCGACAGTTTCAAACCTACACACAAGGAATAAATAAGGATAAGACACTATTCATCAAGTTCCATCAGTACTCCTACTCCATGTGAGCCAGTTCTTCTCTAGGGTTTAGCCTTCTGCAGTATGCAGGCAACAAAACTAATAGACTAGGAAACATAAAATGAAATGGATGAAATGAGAGAACCTGACATCCGGGGCAATGACATGTTCAATAGTGGTTGATACTAGGGCAGCGAGTTGCCCCAAAAAATTATCTTGGGTAGAATGATCAGTAGCTGCACCAAATCCTCTTGGAAATAGCACGTTCCTCAATCGTGGTAGAGTTCTAGAACTGACGCTTCCTTCTTCAGTTTCAATTTTTCCATATGTACATGGGCCAGCTGAGAGATCAATCACAGCATATCTGAATATAACACAGAAAGTTAGACCCTAAAAGAACTGTAATAACATAAGAGAGCTCTAGTTACAATGTTGAACAACAAAGAAAAGATTAACATATGCACATTCCATCATCAAAGAAATAAAAAACAATTGCACTGGTCGGGCTCAAAGATTAGCTGAACCTACCACCACAGTGATCAGCCTTCATTACGATACCAGTGGCAGTGATCACAGTAGGTCTAATGATATGGATTCAACCACTTGAGAAATAAAATTGTATATAAGCACTCCACTTGGCTCCACTATTAACATCAATCACTGAAAGCATGTGAATAACATCAACAATCACAACTTAGTAACTTCCACTAGGCTTGTCTGTGTTTAATGATAGTTCTTAACCACTCAAAAAACATAAATAAAATTAAATTTAACCATTAAGTTATTACAATTTGCAATGAAACCACATAGAAACAGCAAGACTCCCCAAATATATCTAAAAACAAACCATAGTTATCCAAATCAGGGAACTTTCAAACAATACCTGCCAGAGCCCAGCCAAACTTGAGTAGCTCCTCCTCCATCATATCTATAACGATAAATGTAATCTCCTTCTTGTTTTTTCATATCTTCCTCATTTAGCTGGTCAAGTTTCCCATGCATTAAACTATCAAGATCAATTTCTTTATGTCTGGGGTCCATTCTGACCTGTTAAAGAGACGGTAAAACACAAAATGAAACTAAAGCAACAAAGGATGACAGTAGAAAGAAATTTTTTTTAAGGACGGTAGATGTTCACAAACAAATAAAAAGGATGTTCCATGAGACAACAGAGGAAAATAAAAAGAAAGAAAAAAGCACTTCATCTGACAGAGACAAGAATATTAAATGTAAAATTTATCGAAAATTTTATGCTTTCTCAAGGAGACAAAGTCACCTAAAATTTGTATTGAAACTTTTGATGCAGACGAAGTCACCAAACCTTATCAAAGTTGACAAGAAATATGGCAATTGGCATTAGTCTATCCCTCTCAGCAGTAGCATATCCCTCATTCTCCGTGTCAAATATATAGGAATATAACTTCTGAAACACAGGTTCAACTGCTGTTGCTTCAACCTCAAACAAAGGAACATCCCTTCCAAAATCAGTCTGGAAAAGTATGTGTACAAAAATAAATGTTAACAAACTTCCCCAAAACTACATATAAAAAAATATTTAAAAAAAAAAAAAAAAAAGAGGAAGAAGAAGAAGAAGAAGAAGAAGAAAATAGCAGCACAAAGCTTTATTTGCACCTCTCTTGCAGTTCCAGCAGGAATCATGGTCTCCTTCAGCGCTTTCTCAAGAGCTATCAATTCAGCCTGACCTGCCTGTAGCAGTGCAAAATATAGTAGCTAAACTAAAGAGCTTTTTGTACAAAAATACAATATTCATTAAGAAAAGTATCATTTCAAATTGATGAGTGCAAGCAGATTTATTTATGCCTTTTGAGAGAAAAGCAAAGTGAAGTGGCGAACTAGTTTTTTTGCAGTTGTTTGGGGAATCTAGATTTTGAGAGAATAACAGGATGTTTAGAGAGGCGGAAAAATCGTGTGAGGGGGTTATGAAGGGGGCTAGTTTTAATGTCTCCTTGTGGGCGTCAATTGTTAGGCTCTTTTGTAATTATAATCCTAGTTTGATTTGGTTGGATTGGAGTTCTACAGATATTTTTCGACTCCCTCTCAACCTTTTGTTTTTTGTTGAGTTGTTTATTGTACGGTCTTGTATCTCTTTCATTTTTCTCAATGAATCCCCACTTTTTTGTCCTTAACAAAGGAGATGAGGTTCTTCACTAAGTTCAAAAGAAAGAAATAAAAAGAGTTTCTCTATGACCTTGTGATGTCCCACATTGGTTGGGGAGGAGAACAAAACACCCTTTATAAGGGTATGGAAACCTTCCCCTAGCAGACGCATTTTAAAGCTTTGAGGGGAAGCCCGAAAGGAAAAGCCTAAAGAGGACAATAGTTGCTAGCGGTGGGTCTGGGTCGTTACAGACCTCCTCCATTTGAGTATGAATTATCTTATCCCATTTGGAAGTATATCATCACATAATTATCTATGATTATTTCTATCTCTATAACAACCACTTGATGAAAAGGGGAGGAAAATGGAAGTGGAAAAATAGCCACGGGAAGGATTCCTCTTTGGATGACAGGCACTATAACTAGTATTTCTATCATCAGTTGTTCAAGACCTTTGATCTCTACCCAGATGATGAAAGAAAATGGGATCACTTCTTATGGACACGTTAAGAATGATTCTGATCTAGTTCATGGTCTATCTAGGCGTAGAAGGCACTCTAGTGGTACCTAACATATGCTGATTTTGGCAGACCATGCTATATATATGTAACAGATAAATAAATTCTATATTTCTAAAGTTTGAAGGCCTTACTATTGGGATTATTGGGCTAGGAATGGATAGGGAAAAGACCCTAAAAGATTAAATATGTTACAATTGAAGTATGACTTACCAAGCATGCTTGTATTTAATCAATCAAAATAAAGATATAACTTTCGGGAAGTTATAAGTTCAAAAACATGAAGTCAAGTGCAAAGGGAGCTATAGTCTAATAAATATAGATCAAAGTCTTGTACGAGTGTGAGTTACTTAACAAAATAAAAATGAAACTCACAGGAAATGCATTATATACGATATGATGTTCAATGTCAATGGGCTCGCCAGTCTCAAGACATGATGGCCTATGAGACGGGAAGCAGTCTCTCAGAAACTCTTGCAGCTTGTGTGAATCTACTAAGTACCGGTAGGCTCCATCGCCATTTAAACCAATAAGGATAATGTTCACTTCAAGTGGAACCTGAAAGGGAACCTGTGCAATGCTTTTATTAGTTTCTACATGAGCAGTAGAGAACCTATGCATTGAAATGAGATTGTCAATCATAATCAAACATGTTCTAATTTTTTAGCTATTTTTGTAAATGGGTAATATGCATCATAATGTTTCATAATTCACAAGTTATGAAGAACCAAGGCAACTAGCAATAAAAAGTTAACGAAAAATTACAAGTCCTTACACGTCGAAACTCACTAAGAGGTATAGGTCGGATCCATGCTGATGTCAAAGGACTAAAATAAACAAATCCAGACTACCGAAGCATGATCATAAGATCACAAAAGATGATCAAGGCCACCGCTACTCCCTTACAAAGGATAACAACAATGCAGACCTATCAACGAGGACAACCTTCCCACAATTCGACAAATGGATTCAAATGCGAGTCCATAGCTCGATTCCATGAACAGCATTCCTCCATGATAGCCAAAGATTGTACGTACTCGAGTTTGACCGACAGGAAATAATGCCTTCAATCGAAAACATTGAGGAGGAAAGAAGAGAGAGAGAGAACATAACGCGCAAATCTGAAACTCTCTATTCCTCCTAATCATTCTAACGTCGTTCAAATCCCAAACGGGAGCATTAGCGAGCGCGACAAAGATAATCTAATCATAGCCACTGCATTTCATTCGAGTAAACAATTACAGAATCAAGGATGCGGAATCATGGTATGGAAGAATATACAGCAAGAGAAATACCTCAGCTCGTGAATGAAGCATGCGACGAACATCATGTCGAACACTATCTCGGACGGTATGGAAGGCTCCATGATGCCAGTGAGGGTGTCCCGGATCTCTCCTGAAAGCTTGAGCTGCCGACTCCAATGGAACTGCAAGCAATACGAAAACAAAAACACAACCATATAATAATAAGCTTGAGTTTAATTCTGCCGCCATGGAACTGAGAACCGACTGCAATTCCCGAATCCTTTCTTCTTTGACTGCTCAGTTTGCGATTGACGCTGCGATTACGTCTCCATAAACATGAAAGAAAATCAAGAAATTGACGATCAATTGTTAGAATTGGATGATAGATGATTGATCAGCAGCAGAGCCAGTGGACGCGAACTGAACTGAGAAAATTCGTCGAGATGATTTATATATTGGTTATTTAATCGAAATAATAAAAACTCTATATTAAATTGTATTTACAATGCAACTTTTTTTTAAATAATAAATATAAAAAATAAAAATAAAAATAACTTTAAATATATTTCTTTATTCAATTTTCTTCCGGTAATTATTTTATAAAATAAAATTGACTGAATGAACAAATATAAACAAATTTATTTATGCAAATAAATCAAATATAAAGTTAACGTAAACAAAATATTATCAATTTAACTTTCTAAAATATTTTTTAAAAATTATTTTAAAAACCAGTAAAATTAATTTAATTAATTAACTTTACCAATATTATGCTTTAATGGACTATTATAACATAATTTTTACATTTTCACAAAAAAAAAAAAAAAAAAAGATCGAAAATCTTGTGAATTTAGATAAATTGACATTTTCTTTTTATTAAATTTAGATTTATATAAGGTGGGTCGTTTGGAGTTTGTAACTAAAATAATAATAATAATAATTTATTTTTTAAAATATTTGTCTGAGTGAACAAAAAAATCTCTTCTATATTTATTATCATAATGGCTCTAAAATTAATTAATTAATTATTAATGTATTAATTTTTTTTTTGTACTTTTATATATTATTTTAATTTAACTAATATATTTTTATTGACCACGTAATGTACTTTAAAAAGCTTAAATACTCATAAAATATTTTTTTATAAAAAAAAAAAAAAAAAAAAAAAAAAAAAAAAAAAAAAAAAAA
>NW_019268517.1:263955-297513 GCF_002738365.1 Cucurbita moschata
AAAAAAAAAAAAAAAAAAAAAAAAAAAAAAAAAAAAAAAAAAACAAATTATCCACTTTACAAGACCTAAGCAAAAATAATCTACCCAACGTTGTAATGTACATAAACAAGACTAAACAAGACAATTCTCAGCTCAAGCATAAACAATCTTTATTCACCTACCAATTATATCACATGGCTTCGACGACGACGTGTATGCTCGGAGCTTTGCTCATAAACAATGGCTGGAAAACTACACGAGTATATGGTCAAAGAAGCTAACCGATGTTGCCGAGAGCTCTCTCTGTTAAAGGGAGTTCGAGAGTGATCGAGAAATAACATCTTTCAGATTCTCTGATGTATTGGACTTCACCATTCATGAGCTTCAGAATCTTTCTGCACATGCTCAACCCTAACCCTTCTTGAGTCGCCCATCGGCCACTGTGAAACATGTCCTGTATCAACTCAGGAGGTAGACCTTCCCCAGGGCATACAATCCTTCATCATAGTAACATATGTTAGCCGTTTGCTTATGGAACTAATGCTATTGTTGAAACAAGGAAACATAATAACTATGCATTTACTATCAAGGACGGTTGGGTAGGAGTTCGACGTTGGCTAATTAAGGAAAAAATCGTTGGTTTATAAGTAAAAAAATACTATCTCGTTGGTATGAGGCCTTTTGGAGAAACCGAGAGCAAAGTCATGAGAGCTTATGCTCAAAGTGGAAAATATCATACCACTGTGGAGGGATCATGATTCCTAACATGGTATCAGAGTCATGCACTTAACTTAGCCATGTCAATAGAATCTTCAAATGTCGAACAACGAAGTTGTGAACCTTGAAGGTGTAGTCAAAAGTGACTCAAGTGTCGAACAAAGGGTATATTTTGTTCGAGTACTTTAGAGGAGTCGAGCCTCGATTAAGAGGAGGTTGTTCGAGGACTCCAGAGGCCTCAGGGGAGGCTAGCCTTGAAGGTGTTGTCAAAAATGACTCAAGTGTCGAACAAATGGTGTATTTTGTTCGAGAGCTCCAAAAAAAAGAGTCAAATCTCGATTAAGGGGGTTGTTCAAGAGCTACATAGGTCTCAAGGGAGGCTAGCCTCGAAAGTGTAGTCAAAAGTGACCCAAGTGTCGAACAAATGGTGTATTTTGTTTGAGGGCTCCAAAAAAGGGAGTCGAGCCTCGATTAAGGGGAGATTGCTCGAGACTCTATGGTGTACTTTGTTCGAGAGAAGGATTGTTGGGAGGGAATCCCACATTAGCTAATTAAGGAAAGATTACGAGTTTATAAGTAGTACTATCTCCATTGGTACGAGGCTTGTTGGGGAAACCAAAAGCAAACCTACGAGAGTTTATGCTCGAAGTGAACAATA
Source organism: Cucurbita moschata (assembly GCF_002738365.1). Taxonomy (NCBI): domain Eukaryota; kingdom Viridiplantae; phylum Streptophyta; class Magnoliopsida; order Cucurbitales; family Cucurbitaceae; genus Cucurbita; species Cucurbita moschata. The sequence goes on from NW_019268517.1 coordinate 265,310, forward strand.
CCATACCATTATAGAGGTCCGTGATTTTTAACATTTACATCATGTTCTTTTTGTTCAACTTCCAATATCTTCAGCTCAATTATATTGTGAAGAATGATTGAACATTAAAGTACCTGAATTCGGTGTGTGCGAGACGAAGTCGATCCGAGTTTTGCTTCAGGAATGGACAGACACGTAATTCTACCCAGCCTTCTGGAGACGGTGCGTAACGCACCATGTTCAACAAGAAATCAGCTAAGACCTGTTGAATTCTCACTTGATCGCCATATACAGCCATAGTCTTTACTTCTTCTGGTATATCACGAACCAGTTGTAAGTTTCTTTCTCTGAGTAGTAACATCGCTTGACTAACAACAGCATTAATAACACTTCCCAGTAAGAACTCCCCCTTCTCAATCTCCATTGTACTGATTCCAAAACAAATCAGAACATTAGCTACTCTTCTCAAGACATGTTATTGTCAAAGGAGAATGGTTTACATAAATCCAAAAAAGCAGGAGAAAGGTAGCAAGATCGAGCATAAAATAAACAATTTAGCATAAAAATTACTATGACAGTAACAACCCAAGCCCAAGCCCACTATTAGCAGATATTGTCCGCTTTGACCTATTACGTATGACTGTCAGTCTCACGGTTTTAAAATGCGTCTACTAGGGAGAGGTTTTCACACCCTTATAAGAAATGTTTCGTTCCCCTCTATAATTGATGTGAGATCTCTCACAATCCACCCCCTCTTAGGGGCCAGCGTTCTTTCCGGCACACTGCCCGATGTCTGGCTCTTATATCATTTGTAACAGCCCAAGCCCACCGCTAGCAGATACTGTCCGTTTTGGCTCCTTACATATCATCATTAGCCTCATGGTTTTAAAATGTATCTACCAGGGAGAGATTTCCACACCCTTATAAGAAATGGAATGTTTTGCTCCCCCCTCCAATCGATGTGAGGCCTCACAATCTACCCCTCTTGGGGGCCCAGCGTCCTCGCTGACACACCACCCGGTGTCTGGTTCTGATACCATTTGTAACATCCCAAGCCCACCGCTAGCAGATATTGTCCGCTTTGGCCCGTTATGTATCCCCGTCAGCCTCACGGTTTTAAAAACGCGCCTACTAGAGAGAGGTTTCCACACCCTTATAAGTAATGTTTGGTTCCCCTCTCCAACCGACGTGGGACCTCACAATCCACCCCTCTTAGGGGCCCAGTGTCCTCGCTAGCACACCACCCGGTGTCTAGCTTTGATACCATTCGTAACAGCCCAAGCCCACCGCTAGCAGATATTATCCACTTTAGCCCGTTACGTATCGCCATCAGCCTCACAGTTTTAAAACGTATCTACTAGGGAGAGGTTTCCACACCCTTATAAAGAATGTTTCGTTCCCTTCTCCAACCGATGTACGACCTCACGATGTCAAATAGATAATTGTTAAAAGAACAACTCACCCATCATCAATACTTTCCAAATCCATATCTTCTATAATCTTTAACATCTGCTTTTCACAAGAAACACTGGTCTCCAGAAACTGCTTCTGATCTTCACTCAAATCCGTAGCCTCCAGAAGCGAGTTAGTAAAGCGTATACCACTCAAAGGACTCTTCACTTCCTGGCAAATGTAAGCCAGCTCTTTCATCCTTACAAACCGGTTCTTCTCCTGTTGCCTCTGCATTCTAAGAGTTTGCTGCAATTCAAGACTAGCAATTTGAACAAAGCAGAAAGCTCCAACAATCTGCCCCTCCATATTCATCCTCTTATTTGCTGTCAAGAGAGCCTGCACATATTTCCCCTTTTTGTCATAAAAAGAAAAGGGGAATTTTTCATTGTTCTTCCCTCCAATTGCACCGTGCAAGACAATCATAAATTTGGTCAATTCATCTGGCCCCTTCAGTCTACAACAATCTCCAAAAACCTCCCCTACTAGCATTTTTCCTATTATGTCTTCTCTGGACCATCCGGTGAGGTTTTCCATGGCGGTATTCCATTCCGAGCAACACGTATTGTCGTCCGAAGCGAATATTGGAGGGATAAGAGGACTGGGACTATGAACAATGGCTTTATAATCACATTGTATGCTAATAAATTTGTCCATGAACACTTTTTGGCAGGTAAGATCTTGACCAACAAAACAAACGCCTACTATGTTATCAGTGTAGTCCCTGCTAGAACAAGCATTGACAGCCACAAAAATTGGCTGTCTTTGATCATCTGGATCTCGCCCAAATGTCTTCATTTTTATCTCTATATTCTTTTCTTCTTCACCTGCATTTATAAAACAACTATAATATATACCAAAAAAGCTTCATAAGTAACTGAGCTACCTACCTTTTAAAGCCCGGGAAACGAGTTTGTCGACTATTTCTTCAGATTCTTTATACACGAGATCACGAACTAGGGATTTCCCCATAGCTTCCTCGACTGCAAGCCCAGTCAACTCGGCTATCTTAGCGTTCCATCCATTGATACGGCTGTCGACATCTACAGCAAAGATTGGAGCAGTTGCAGTCTCGATCAACCTGACCATTTCTCTAGCAACCAAGCTGAGCTCATCGATCCCTTGCAAGTTGAGATCCCCTAGTTGAGGATGCACAACGGCTTTCGAATTGATTGCAGCATTATCCTTGAATGAATCTCGAAGAATAAGCTGCAATGAGTGAATAGCATCCATTTCTGCAGTCTCCCACGGTAAACTACGGGATTTTACTACTTCTAAAAATGCCTTGAATGAAGAACGTGGATGCATTCTTTGACCATCGTCCTTATCCGCTGGGTGATGCTTTGCGCCACCCCACTTGATCTCTTTTCCTGTGTGCGATCGGAACCAGAAGAGAAAATCCCTTTTGGTGATATAGGCAACATCCATTCCACAAACTGCACCACCAAGCAAGGCTGCCCCTGGATAGCCAGCATCGGCCAAGCTATCTGTACTTAAACCAGTTGAATCTCCATGGAAAGCTAGCAACCATTCCACGACGTCCTTTATTTGGGCTTCGGTTGGCGTCACGCCTAGAGGGTAATACTTCCCTTGATAGTAAAGAGCTGCCCCATCACACTTTACTAAGTCCATGATGCTTGGACTCTGAGTAATAATGCCAGTTGGGGAATCACGAAGAAGCATGTCACATAAAAGAGTTTGAGTTCTCAAAACATGTTTCTCAGACATCTGTGAAGCCAATTGCAATTCCATATTAAGTTGAAGTCCAAATGCTTGCATTAGAAACTCACATGCATACCGGAGAGGGAACGGAATACACCGAGCCGAAGTATGGTGGCAAACAACCAAACCCCAAAGCCTCGTTGAACTTCGCCCACCAATAGCTTCGTCGTCGCTATTATTGATAACAACCGCCATTGCTAACGACGAAATGGAGCCCATATTGGCCATATACTGAGAATGACAGCCATGGGGAGCACGAAGAGTCGAACCCACTAAGCAAAGAGGTTGCATAAGCCCTGCAGCCTGAATTACACGAACTGGAGAAGCATGGCAATCGACAATCATTCTAACACGGTTTTGCTTAAACAAAAACCTCGATGCCTGAGGAATATCAGTAGAAGGATAATGCAATCCAATGTATGGCTCTAAGTCAGGCCTCTTGCTTTCAGCTACAACCTCACCGTGCTCGTCTTCGTGAAACTTATACACCATAACTCGATCGTATCCAGTAAGCTCCCTAACACTCTCAACCACAGTATCACACAACAGTTTAATATCTCCACCAGGGAGTGCTTGTAGCTTAGAAATTGCACGCACTGCAAGCTTTTGCGATTGGACTGCCCCAGCAATAGAAAGGGCAGGATCCTCCGTTCTTGCTGGCTCTAAATCAATCACAATTCCTACATCAATCCTATGCAAAATAGCATAAAATGGCTTCAAAGAACTCTTAGAATGAATCCAAACAGGGTTTAACAAAGTGATTTCTCGAGCCCCAAATGCTTTCTCAAGCAAAATTGCACTATTGGAAGTGAACAAGTTCCGTACATCAGTTCCAATTGTGAGAATCTCTATCTTTTCAAGATTTGGCACTGATTGAGGAGTAAGACCAAGCAATTCCCTAGTGTTTTCACTATAAGCAATAACCCGAAAATTTTCCTCATCGATAGCTATCATACATCCAAAGGGCTGGATATGGCCGCCCCTTTGAATCATCGATAAATAAGCCGTAATTTGCTGCTCCGGCACAGATTGTGTCGAAGTTCTAATAGATTGTGAGTAGTCAAAAGATTTACCGGACTCACCTGACTGTTCAAACACTGCGTGAAGACGAGCATCGATGGTGTACTGCGCTACGGCTTTGCTGATGGATTCTGTACGATTAGATCGCATATGGCTCGTGTTCGTGTTCGTGTTCGAGGACTCTGCTTGTTGCTGATGCGAATTCGTCCCCCGATTACTCGAAACCATTTTTCAGACGACGATTTACTTCCACTAACTTTCACAAATTCCTCAAATCCTAACCATGGATACTCAATTCAGTACACAGGGGCGCCGGAGCTGAGAAAGCACGATTCTCCGACGAAGAACGAGAGATCAAAATTCACAAAATCAAAATCAGTTCATATAAATGAAAACAACAAAACTCTCATCACTAGGTGCTTAAAAAAAAACTCGACGAATTGAGAGCTTTCAGTCGTACGTAAAAGAACGAACTAGCAAAACCGGAGTGTTGTTTCAGTATTTGAAATACATACATACATATATAGATATATATATATATATATTCCGAAAAAGGAGAAGAAAATCCTAATTTGTTCTTCGAGGACTCTTTTTCTTCTCGGCTGCTTTCTCTCTCTCCATTCTCTCTGTGGCTTCTCTCGCTTGTCTGTTCATCAACAGAGCTGTGTGCTTGTGAAATCCATGGAAGCTGAAAGTCGGTGTTTATTTTATTTTATTATTTATTTATAATATATATAACTGAGATTAAAGAGAAAATCTGGTAATAATTAACAGCTTTTTAAATTCCACTTTTATTCTTTAAAAATTGAACTAAATTTCTTTTTGGCTTAAATTATAAGCTTCAACTTTTGCTAATAAAGTTATCATAAATAGTTTTATAAAAATTTTAATTTAAAGGTTAAAAATGTCAATAAATAAAATTGAAATTTTAACTCATTTAATTATTATATGGTTTTATAAGTATAACAACTAAATTTATAATTAAATTATATTTTATTTTATTCTAATGTTTAATATAAATATATTAAAAAAATTGTCTAACAAAATATTTTAATATATTTTTATTACATTTTGATTTTAAATATTTAAGGTTCAATTTACTATTCCGATAATTACAGCCCACTATCGACCACTACGATAAACCCCTAACAATGAGTAGACGGTATCGAATATTTTAAATAGAAAATAAAATTTTATTTATTTATAGTGTTTTGTAATCGTCTTTTATAATAATTTGATATTAGTAAAACTATCATTTCGAGTGTCGAGCAAACCAAACTAACTCATATATAAAAATAAATAAATAAACACTTATTTTGAGTAACGGAGCTTAAAATAATAATAAAAAATTATACATGATTTAAAAAATTAAATTCATTATCATTTTGTATTAATCAATCGATAACTTAGCTTATGAACCATAAGAATAATTATTCAAACCCGTTAAGAACGAAATATAGAAATAGAAATAAGATCGAAAGTCTGATCTTCATTTACAACCGTTTAAATAGGATACAAACTATCGACTAATAAATAAAAACGAGGGGAAATATATAATTAAATAAATCTTGTAAATAAGATAAAATATACCGATAATCAAATCTAGGATAAAATATACTCTAACAACTTTAACAAATAAAAAAAATACTAACGGATATCTAAAATATACTACCTAACTAATTATTAAAATATATTATCTAAATATCATATCTTAATAAAACTCCATAAATTAAAATAATTTTTTTAATAAAATTCGAAGGAAAGAAAGAGATACGAACATAGCTCAGTCAATAGTGTTTTACTGTAATATTGAGCTTAATAACAGCTCTCAAATGAACCAAATCCATATTCTCGGTTTGCATAATCCCAAACCCCTTAACGAACCGGAAAAAACCGGTTCCGGAAACCACTCCAAATTCCCTTTCCTTCAACGTGAACAAATCCGAGCCCTGAATCTCCAAACTACTCCCTCTGAACTCGCCGCCGGTGAAAATCACCGAGAACACCATATACAGCCCTTTCCCGTCCGATTGGGAGTTTATGTACATACCTTGAGCCCTTCCGATCTCTCTCGATTCGATCCTCGGCCCTTCCGTCACCGGATCGTCGACCACGATTAGAGTTCCGAACTCCAGAACGTTCGATTCCGATCCTTTTCTGCCGCCGACTGCGATCGCCGATGCGTCTTCTCCGGTGAAGTAGTCGTGGACGTAGATTACGATGTTCGTCTGGTTCGATTGGGGCTTGAAGAGGTTCGGGAAGCCATTGGAGCAGAGGATCGCGAGGATCACGAGGAGGAGGGAGTTTGTGAAGGTGAGGAGATTTGAAATCGCCATTGATTTGATCGATCTGAAATTGAAGATGGAAGGTTTGTTTGCTTGTTTGTTTGTTTATCATTCAATTTTTTGTTCTCTTTTTTGGTGAATATTCCTCTGGTTTGATCATTTGATGCTTTGGAAAATCTGTTTGTTCACTTCTACTTCTTTTTCAAGTGCTCTGTTTTCAATTGTTTAAGTGCATAATTTGGCTTTACTTTTGGCGTTTTTTGTTTTGTCACCTTTTATCTCTCCTCTCTCTCTCTCTAAAATAATACAAATTAAATGACAAAATGAGAGATTCGCTAAGCTTATATGACCTCGGTTAAGGATCCGAACTTGGTTGACTTTAAAAAGCATCGATTTAGTAGAGACAGAGTGGATTTTTTTTTCTTGATTCGAGCTTAGTTCAACGTAAAAAAAAACGTCAATTTAGTAGAGATAAAAAGAGCTTGGTTCGATTAAGGGGAGACTTACTTTGTTCGAGGAGATGTGTTGGATGAAAGTCCCACGTCGACTAATTTAGGGAATGATTATGGATTTATAATCAATGAATACTATTTCCATTGGTGCGAGACCTTTTGGAGGAGGCGAAAACAAAATCACTCGAGCTTATACTTAAAGTGGAGAATATCATACCTATGGGAGTTGGGTTTCTCCAAAAACTATTTTAATAAGTTTTATTATAACTATTTTGTTGTTTTTTTTTTTAAATTAAGCTTAAAAATACTATTTCTATGAATTTGTTTAATTATTCTATTATCTATTATATATATATATTTTAAAATTTAATCTAAAATTTGACAACTAAGAAAATAAAAAACTTGTTTTTTATTTTTATTTTTAGACTTTAATTAAGAGTTCAATTATTTTAAAAATAAATAAATAAAAATATATATTATGGAGAAACGACAAGAAAAGTTAACAAAATTTTTAAAAATAAAATAGTCACGAAATTGGTCTTAATTTTAAAATTTTAGTTTGGATTTAAAAAAAAGGAAAGGCAATAAGATAAGGAGACAATGCCACGTATGCAAGAATTTCATTGACTCGATGGTGACTCAGTGCCAGCTTTTTCGAAGAATCGCTCCCAACTCGGTATCGGATATTTATCTGCAGAATATCAAATATCCACAAAATCAACCAACAAAATTCCTCCACGTGGTATAAAATCTACCTCAAAGGATCAAAGTGCACAGCCACTCCACTAACTGCCACGTGGACAAACTCACACCAGTCACATTTTAGCCACCAGAATCCCGAATATACCCTTTCAAGTCTTCCACTTTAGAAAGGTGTACAGACGGTACTACGTGAAGGGCAGAAACGTAATTTCCCATCGTTCTTCTTCTTCTCCAGAGCACCTACGAAAGCAAAATCACACAGCTGAATCCGTTGAACAAATCCAGAGAGAAAAAAAGAAAAAAAAATGCAAGTCTTCTCTTCATCTCCTTCAACCACAAGCTTCAATCTGTTCTCTTCATCTCAAAATCCGAACAATCTCTCGAAATACAGATGCAAAAATTTGATTATATCTCTCCATTTCGCTCCGAGTTCCCTCTCCGTTTGCTGTTCTTCGAGGGAGTCCTCGACGGCGGTTCTCTCCTCCGATCTTTCGTTGGACGGCGAGAACAGAGAGGCGTCGGAGGAGGTTCTTAGAGTTCGGCGGCCGGTAATGGAGTTTACCGGTGAAGATTCCGGCGACGGCGAGGAGGCGGAAGATGAGAGGAGTTCTTCGGTGATAGAACTAGGGCTAGCGGAGATTGCGAAGAAGATGCCGATATTTGAACCGGAGAATCGGGTGGATTCGAGTGCCCTAGAAAGGCCGCTGATTATCAATTTGGATTTGGCGTTGTACAAAGCGAAGATGATGGCGAGGAATTTTCTGTATGATGAAGCACGGCAAGTCCTTCAGAAGGTATTTTTCTCTCAGAAATTTAGGATTCCTTAATTAATTTTAAACCTTCGTAACTTCCCAAATTTAGTTTTTGGTTCTATTATACATGAAATTCAAAAAGTACTTTCAACTATTTAGAAGCATTTTTTTATAACAAAATATTGGGGCTGAATTTAGCGCGTGATTTGGTTGGGAAAGTGTATAGATAAATGGCCGGAGGATGGGCGGGCATACGTAGCATTGGGGAAGATGTTGAGCAAGCAAATGAAAGCCGCCGACGCCAGAGCTGTGTATGAGAGAGGCTGCCAAGCCACCCAAGGCGAGAACTCCTACATTTGGCAGGTCAGTTTGAATCCTGCCTTTTATGAGCCTAAAGTTATTTATTTATTTATTATTATTTTTTTTATAGCTTATTTTAAGCGCATTTTATAGCTTCGTAGTAACAATTTGGACATATGTTCCAAGCTCTTGATTCAAGGTTATGTTAGGAACCACCACTCTCTACAATTGTATCATATTATCCACTTCGAGCATAAGCTCCCGTAGTTTTACTTTTGGTTTCTCCAAAAGGCATCATATCAATGGAGATGTATTCCTTACAGATAAACTCAGGATCGTTTTCTTAATTAGCCAAGGTGGGACTCCCTCCCAACCATCCTCCCTTGAACAAAATACACCATAGAACCTCTCCTTTCTCTGGAGCCCTCGAACAAAGTACACCCTTTGTTCGACATTTGAGGATTCTATTGACATGACTATGATATCATGTTAGGAATTACGGACTCCCACGATGGTATGATATTGTCCATTTTGAGCACACGCTCTCATGGATTTGCTTTTAGTTTCCCCAAAAGATCTCAGGCTAATGGAAATGTATTCCTGATCATCCTCTTAATATAGCTAATGTGGAACTCCCTCTCAAGAATCCTCAATCGGTTATATGCTAAACTTACGACTTAAAACCCTTGTCGTTTCTTGAAGCAGAGAGTAGAGTAGAGTGGAGTGTGAAAAAAAAAATCATTTTGTGTTAACTGATACACCAATTCATTAGCAGTTTTGGTCAAAGAAACCTACCGAAACCGACCCGCTTACACCCCTTGATAGACCAAAAAAAACAAGCTGAATTGGGCTATCATGAAATATTTGGAAACAGGTTTATGTTTCATCTTCTCAAATTTTAGCCACTAATTGCACACTTGATATAGTGCTGGGCTGTTCTGGAGAGCAGGATGGGGAATATCAGGAAAGCAAGAGAGCTCTTTGATGCAGCCACAGTAGCCAACAAGAAGCACATTGCCGCATGGCATGGCTGGGCTGTGCTAGAGCTAAAGCAGGGGAACCTCAAGAAGGCCAGGAATCTACTAGCCAAAGGCCTCAAATACTGTGGTGGGAATGAGTATATCTATCAAACACTCGCCCTGCTCGAAGCCAAATCGAATCGCTACGAGCAAGCGCGTTATTTGTTTAAGCAGGCTACCAAGTGCAACCCCAAAAGCTGTGCTAGTTGGCTTGTAAGTTCTTTTACACCCCATTTTCCATTGCCCTGATTCTGTTTTGAAATTTGATCATTACTTTCATCTCCCAAATCCCCTCAGTAATTTGGACATGATCATGGTATGGCAGGCATGGGCGCAGCTGGAGATGCAGCGGGAGAACAATCTTCTTGCTAGACAACTGTTTGAGGTGATTTTGATTTCCCTTTTCTTGTTTAACTGTTGATGAGCTCTTAGTAGATCCTTTCATTTTCCTCATTAACAAGTTCATTTGTTTCTTTGTTACCTAGAAAGCCATCCAGGCGAGCCCCAAGAACAGATTTGCGTGGCACATATGGGGGCTCTTTGAAGCTAATATAGGAAATATCGAGAAGGGAAGGAAACTTTTAAAGATAGGCCATGTCCTAAATCCAAGAGACCCTGTTCTTCTTCAGTCTCTTGGTTTATTAGAGTATAAGAACTCCTCTGCAAGCATGGCTCGAGTTTTGTTTAGGAGAGCATCTGAACTGGACCCCAAGCACCAACCAGTGTGGATTGTATGTTAATATCCATTCCCTTGTAGAAGGATTTTCCACTCAAACTCTGATCAGATCTTTTGTTGGGGTTCCATTTTTCTTGACAAAACTTAAACCATGGCTTATGCAGGCTTGGGGATGGATGGAATGGAAAGAAGGTAACATAGGGAAAGCAAGGGAGCTGTATCAAAGAGCATTGTTGATTGACTCAGCTAGTGAGAGTGCAGCTCGATGCCTTCAGGTAGACAAATGCTAGTTGTTGAATTATAAATTTGGTTTCAAAATTTGGATTGTTGGCCAAAGCAGGCCGATTTTGACATTGTAACGGTCTCACCATTAGTAGATTGTCCTCTTTGGGCTTTCCCTCTCGGACTTCCCTTCAAAAATTTTAAATGCGTTTACTATGGATAGGATCTAGCCCTACTTTGACCAGTGCTTCGCATTGTCTGGTGACTGGCTTTGATTCTATTTGTAACAGCCCAAGTACATATCGTTGTTAGCCTCGTAGTTTTAAAATACGTTTGTTAGGGAGAGGTTTTCATACTCTTATAAAGAATCCTTCGTTCCCCTCTCCAACCAATGTGCGATCTCACAGTCCATCCTACTTGGAGGCCCAGTAACCTCATTGGCACATGGTCTGAAACCTGGTTCTGATACCATTTGTAACAGTTCAAGCGCACCACTAGCAGATATTGTCCTCTTTGGGCGGTGTGCCAACAAAGACGCTGGACCCCCAAGGGGGTGGATTGTGAGAGACGCGTTTTAAAACCGTAAGGCTAACAGCGATATGTAATAGGCCAATGCGGACAATATCTATTAGCAGTGGGTTTGGATTGTTACAAATGGTATCAGAACCAGATTACTGGATAGTGTGCCAGCAAGGACACTGGTCCCCAAGGAGGGTGGATTGTGAGATCCCACATCGGTTGGAGAGGGGAACGAAACATTCCTTATAAGGGTGTGAAAACCTTTCCCTAGCAAACACGCTTTAAAACCGTAAAGTTGATGGCGATACATAACAGACCAAAATGGACTAGCAGTGGGCTTTGGCCGTACGGACAGACACAAGATGGATGAATGGTAGAAGGAAGTAGAAAGTGATAGGAATACTTGTTGGAGTTATGTACTAATTTTGTTATCAAAGTTCGAGAACTTTTAATTCAGGCTTGGAATCAAAATATTACTTACTTTGATTGCTTTAATACAGGCTTGGGGTGTTCTAGAACAGAGAGCAGGCAACCTATCAGCAGCTAGAAGATTATATAGATCCTCTCTAAGCATAAACTCTCAGAGTTATGTAACATGGATGACCTGGGCAGCACTGGAAGATGATCAAGGGAACGCAATCCGAGCGGAGGAAATTCGAAATCTATACTTCCAGCAGGTCAGAACCTTAATTTTTTGAAATTTGAGTTAGTTTTTCTGAACCATTGGTAGTAAATGAAGGCTGTGTTGCAACAGAGAACAGAAGTTGTGGACGATGCTTCGTGGGTTATGGGGATCTTAGACGTTATTGACCCAGCACTTGATAGCATAAAGAGGCTGTTGAAGCTGGAGCAAGACCCCTTCGCCATGTCAAGAGTAGCAGATGGAGGCGCTAGAAGCAGCTCTTTAGACGACTCAGCTGCCTCCTCTAGTGTGGCTGACAGTGAAACTGGGTTTGATTTGGATGCCTTTATGATGAAAAAGTTGTCGATAGACACGTCGAAACTCGAAATTCAACTCGAAACAGCTCAACCCAAAAGATTTAAGTATCAAAGAAGTCAAATGAGATCAGAAAACAGACCAGAGATGGCTGTTCCACAGAGCCAAAGAACAGCATCTTCATCTACTTGAGGATCGATCTTATAGTTCATTCCAGAGAAAACAAGGTTCTTAATGGAACAAATGTTTTGTAAGTCTAAGCTTCCCTCATTCATAAAGTTGTTATTATAGCTGCAAGGATCAAGGAAGAAAACACTTCTTTGATGGAGTTCTACATGTCTAAAAGAAGCCATAATGTAAATAACTTTGTAAGTTTATAATTCTTGATGATGTCTGTTTAATTCTCGATGATCGATGATCTTTCTTATACACTTCTTTGGGTTTTCCATTTCGGGCTTCTTCTCAAGATTTTAAAATGCGTTTGCTAAGAAAACGATTCTACACCATTATAAATAAGGTTTCGTTTCATTCTCCAACCGATATGTGATCTCACAATCCACTCCCTTAGGGGCCCAACGTCCTCGTTAGTACTCTACCCGGTACGGCTATGATATCCTTTCTTGTGTGTGTCCTCCTTGCGTAGGGGCCGTGCTAATCTTTTTTGTATCGTTCCAATTTTTTTGGATGTCCTATAAGGAAGTGAATAGTGAGATCAGTGCCTAGGAGGGGTGAGTTTGAATTCTTACGCTCCAATTATCTAAACATAAATAGTTATAAACCATCATTCAAGTTTGAAAAATAAATGAATATATGTCTTTTAACATTAATATTTTATTTTTGTTAAAAAAAATAATTAAATAACCAATCTATATAAAAAATTGAGTTTCTTATTAAAAAATGGCGTCACTGTGTAAGCATTGGAAAACCGCGCAAATTTGGCAATCATCTTCCCGCTGAAAATGAACCTCAAATATAGGGCGTAGAAATGGCTTAATCTGGACGTGAGCTTGACTCGAAGTCGATGATACTCAAAGAATGTCTTCTTCTCGGGGTCGACATTTCAAATCGGACGAGGCCGGTGGAAACTCGGCCATGGAGTTGAACGATCGCCGGCGGCTTCAGGAAGAAGAAGATGATGATCCGTTTCTTAAATTTATCGATTATGCGAGGTCTGTGCTAGCATTTGAAGACGAAGAAGACTTCGATCCTAATGTTAAAGGAACAGAGACCTATACGCCAGGTTGGAGTTGGATCGCCTCTCGGGTTCTCAGAACTTGTATCGCCTACTCCAGTTCTGTTACCCCTGCGATTTTGCTATCCGAGCTCTCGCAGGTACTGTGAATTCAAACTTCATTAAGGTTAATTATTTCGATTGTAGGGAAACTTTGAGCAATCAAATGAAGAAGTGTTATTAATTGCCTGACTTTCCTATAGTAACTTCAAAGTGAGGACTACCTGAAATGTTGAATGTAGGGATGAATACTCGATGTTCATGGCTTGCTTCTAGGTTTTGAAGTCGATCTCTCCTTAAGATTTCATGATCCAATTGTAGTTCTATTGGTTTTCTGAAGTATTAGGCATCACCATGTGGGCCAACCTCGAGTGATCTAGATTGCACCCTTACCCCACACAGCTTTTTAGTGTCCTCCCAATGTTCCTTTCAATTCAGTATCTCATCAGCTGAAAGGCTATTTCAACAGTCAATTACGCAATTATCCAAGTGAGAAATGTTTGGTTCCGTCCCAAGCTTCGTAGTCTAGATTGGAAACAAGAAATCCACGGGTGATGAAGGCATACGTTTCTTCTCTAGGCGGAAAATGCATTCTGGACTTCCTTATCCCTCCTGTCAAGTGCCCCTAAATTGTAACTCGTTAGCTTAGGAAGAATACATTGTTTTCCAAAGCATAAAATTGTTTACGCTGACGTAACCTGATTCATAAGGTTTCCTTGTGGTGGGAGTTGGTATAACCCCTGAAATTTTGATAAGAGATGGTATGGAAAAAAAGTGGTTTAGTTGAGGTAAAACATGGTGCATAACGTGGTATCTTGGAGAGAGCTAATAAGCTGAATGATTGGTAAAACCAGGCAAAGTTATCTATACCCTTGAACAACTACACCTAACCCTTATGGTAAGGGGTCAAAGTTTGTGCCTGATTTAGATGGAGAAGACAAAGTACAGTAGTTGATAGATATTGTGCAACTTGAGTAAGTCTGAAAAAGAACAGTAACTAAATGGTTTATATAAACAATGATTAGTTTCACTTCTGATGTTTCTTAAAAAAAAAAAATACCGGTTCCACTTCTTGTTACCAACTAAGATGATATAAATTAACCTTTCACAGTTCTATTCTACAAGACAGTTATTTGGGTAGTGATTTTTGTTTTGAAGGCCTGGTCTGAGCAACACAGAATTGGGGCTCCCAAGAAAATACCTGAATGTATTAATCAGTTGAAGAAGAAGAATAGAAGAAAGAAGCTCCCGAAAACAGTTACTATTGACTCCATATATGAGAAGAATTTCCTATCTTTAAGCAGCGTTTTGGAAGCTGTTATTGTTGAAGAATTTATTCTTCCAGGTACTTCTATCTCCCATTTTAAGCTGATGATTGTAATTTTAGCAATGTTCTTGTTGCTCTTCCAAATCAATTATACATGACTAAAAAGCTAATATATTGGTAGCTTGAGGAAAGGGTTTCTGAAACTGAAACACACATATTCATAGTGCTAGTTAATTTACTCAATAATATATAGATATATCTTTCTTTGGGACGACCTTCGTTTGTTTGTTTGTTTGTTTTTTTTTAATTTTTTTGGAACTACTTAAGTTCAGGTGTTGTTTCCCTAGTTCGACTGTTTAGATGTCATTATACAAACAAGGATCTGAATCTTTTATCAACATGATTTTCTTAAGGTACAAATATACACATGCTTACTTTGGGGGATTTTTGGAGCTCTAATACGATTGATCTCTATCTCCATTGTAGGTAATACTGCTACCCTTCAGATCTATTTATCATGCAATAAAAACCATTTGGAATGAATGTATTCTGAATGGCCATTTGGAATGAATGTATTCTGAATGGCCATTTGTTTGCTTAATTAGAAGATCCTTTCAGTGGTATTACTGCACTGCACTCTTTTTGTGCCACATTAGTTTGAACAAACCAGCTTGCATTTGAAAAATGAACACAAAAAATCCATCAAAGAAAAATGAAGGCCAGCTAAAAGTGAGGAACACAAGAAAATGTTTATTAAAGAGAACCCTCAGCTGCTGTTGATAAAAAGGGTAATTGCAAAAAAAAAAAAGAAAAGAAAGAAAACTGTAGTATGAACCCAAAAAAAAAAAAAAAACGTTAACATGCACAAAACCCCACATCTCCTCCTACAAGTTATCTAACCCCATGAAAGTTATTGGTTTCTTTCCACCCAAATATGCCATAAATGATGAACAAAATTAGCTTGCCAAAGCAAATTACCTTTCTCCTTGAACAAAGAATTCAAAATGACCTCATCGTCCATTGAATGCGTGACCTCTGAATAACAAAAATATCAGATGTCTGCTACATACAACCCATGACTCAAAAGCAGGTGGGTATAGTCACAGTAAGCGATTAAGATCTTTTGCATTGCACTTGTACCCGACACGCCAATTCAAACCAAGGACAAGAGGAGAGGCTTTCATGCTGAGGTATAAGATGTTGATTCTCTCCTGAGCCACAAACCAATAATTTATCTTTTTCTTTTTTTGGAATTCTTAGCCTCCATGGTTTAGAGAAATAGAAAGCACAGAAGGAGATGAAACCAACTGAATGTACCAAGACAAGCTATTGCAGATACTTGAAGGATCAGTAGACCAATAGACCACACTCATGAATTGGTACATTTGAATAGAAATTGATTGATTGGATCAAAGAAATGAGAGAGACTAACTCGTCTATTGGTACATTTGAAGGATCAATGGACCACACTCAACAATTGGTACATTGAATAAAAATTGATTGATTGGTTTGAATAGTAAGTTTTTTAGAACTCAAGGATACAGTTGTACAACTCATAGAACAAATCCTTATTTAACTAAGGTTGTGAATCCAATGATACAGTTGCTGGATATGAATGCTTGATTTTGTATTGCAGATTGACATTAAAGCATGCCCGAATCACTTCATTTTTTTTTAATTAATTAATTAATTTATTTATTTTTAGTTTTTATCCCTAAATATCGACTTCCATTTCCATAGTTTCATCTTGATTTGAGGTTTTGTTACGACTCTACAACTGCACAGAACTTGCTATCTTCATATTTCATGGAAGAACAAGTAAAACATGAATCTTTGATGGCAGATTCTATGACTTAGTTGGTGGAATTTTGAAAAAAGGGAGGCAAATATTTTTAACTGGATGCTATCTTCGTGCTGCCAGTGGCGGATCCGGTCATCCACGACTTCTACCAACTGAATACCTTATCATATTGTTAGATGAGGTTGTCAAAATGGCTTTTCTAGCTACCAGAATCAATATTATAATTTTTTTTTTTTGCATATGCACAGTGACTATCTTCTATTTATTGTAGGAAGAGGATGATGATGTAATACTTCTAGGAGCTCAATTTTGTTCCGATTCCTTTTCTTCTGTTTCTCTTGACGCCGTCAATAAAGGGACTGCATATTCATTATATGCAAGGCAAGATATACAACTTTTGCTTCAGTTTTATCCATCTCCATCTAAACTGGTTTCTTATCCTGCAATGAGCTAGAGGCTGAATTGACCAAATAAATCAGTTTTCACAGAGGGTGGATTTGTCCAATAATGAACTAAATATAGTTGTCTTATATTCAATATTTTCAGGATTGAGTCTATTGGTCCAATAGAAATTCATGAGAAGACTAACGGCTTACAGATGATACAAATTAGTCTTCTTGATAATGATGGTTTCAAGCTAAAGTTTCTCTTATGGGGTGAACAGGTGATACTAGCCAATCTTTTAAGGTGAGTCTTTTAAGTTGATATTAGTTATTCAGGAATATTCTTATATGATTATATCAACATAACAGTTCCCATTTCAACAGTGTTGGTAGCTTGCTTGCCCTTGATAGGCCATATATTGCTACTGTAAACGAGAATGGCATTGGAACAAGTGATGAGCTTTGTCTTGAATATGGTAGTGCAACACAGTTATATTTGGTGCCTTGCATTCAGCATGAGGAGCAAGTGTGTTGTAGATTCCCACCTTTTCTACACTGCACACACACACACACACACACAAACTTAAAAACACTTTCTATTTCTTGAATCTCATTAATATATAAATATTTTACTACACAGGTATGTGTTTTAACACAGAATATAAGCCAAGCTTCAAGGACGCTTGGTACATCATATCCTACTCAGGATCCCCGAGTTTCTCAAGTTTCCTTGCCGTGCGATTCACATGGGACAATTGATTTTGGTAATTATCCTTTTCGGGTGAGTTTAACTTCTAATCATAATCTTAATGTATGGATGGCATTTGTGTTCGTTTTCTTGAATAAGTAGTGGTTACAACGGACAATTGACATTTATAATGTCTCTTGCAACCCCATTATTCCATGTACAGTTTCATACACCTGTGGAATTTATACCTGACTCTGGTTATATCATAAATTGATTCAGAATGGTCCACGCATTTAGCTCCTGTCAGTTTTTTGTAATCCTTCTGTAGTATAAAGTTCATAATTATCTGATTTTACAAGATGCAAAAGGTAAAAGCCAATTTATGCCTTACAAAATTCTGATGTTAAAATTCTGAGAAATTCACTTGACATATTATAGATGACAGGTCTAATTGCTACAGTATTAATCTTCAGATCCCATATCACCAAGCATTTATTTTTTTCTTTGTTTGCCAAACAACTAATTGCAATTACTTGAATTGTTATTCTTTAAAAAATTTCTTTCATTCTGAAGTCTGTCTCATTAACTTTACGGAGATGAATCTTAATTTTTCATGCTATTTGTGAAGTTTACAGTCTTTTGTGGTCGACCTTCAAGACAAGATGACTGGCATTAGCTTATATGGTATCATTATAGATATAGTAAATGAAAGAAATACCACAGAAGCTGTTTTCTCTATGAGAATTGAAGATAACACCGGACAAATTTCGGCAAAGTTGCATTTCGTGAAATCTTGGTATGGACATTTTCGTTGCCTAACTTCTAATTTCTGAGTTTTATGAGTCTGGATTTTGCATGGCTCTTCAAATAACAAAAACTTCTCATCTCATACTTCTACTCATTTTCTGAGTTCCTCTTTCATTTTTCCTTTTTTTATTCCCCTTCTTGTAAAAGGTCGCTGGGAAGGGTAGGCGTTGGACATACAGTATATATCAGTGGCCTGACATGCACCATAAAGAAGAATAAGTGAGCTAATTCAAACTCTTTACCCAGTTATCTAGTAAATAAATTGGAAGTATTGGATCATTTGAAATGTTTCCAGACATAAATAATTTGCCTTCGATTTGAGGTTTCTCTCCTTATAAAAATTTTGGTGATTTATTCATGGCATTTCTAATTTGATTTGATTTCTTTTCTTTTGAAGCTTGGAGGCTTTATGGATTGAGAATCATGTTGGAGCTTCTTTTGTCAACCTTAGCTGCTTGCCAGCATTGTTAACCTCATCTTGTCTTCATAAAATCTCACGACTTTCTGATCTTACCAGCAACTCTCATGGTACAAAGGTAAAGTTTTTTCTTTTCCTTCTCCTTTTTTCGGACTATATTATGTTATGTTTGATAAGAAACTTTCTGTAAGAAAATGGAAGAGATAACCTAGAGGCTGAGGGAAGAGGGAGAAAGGTCCTTGTTGAAGAACCTCTACACACACAAAAAATAGGTGCCCTGATATTGAGTTTAATCAAGAAGAAGACTGATAACAAATATCTTGAATGGGGCATTTCAGTTTGTCATAAATAATTCAAGAACACAATATATATATATATATATATATATTTCTCTTCAACGTTAAAGGTTTGGATTTCTATCCATCCATCAGGACCGCAAGGGAGCTCTAATCGTACGTTTCCATAAAACCGTAGCTGTCTCAATAAGCTACCGGGCTGAAAGGATTTCTCGGAGCCATTCATCTATATCCTTGGAGAACAAGTGAAGCAAATCTCCTGCAAAATAAACTCCATACCTCTGTTGCTTAGGATCAGCCAATTAGGAGTTCCTCATTCTCATGACATAATACATAAGCAACAAACCTTAGGAGAGGGAGCTGAATGATCAATGACGTTTCTCTTTTTGCAACCTTTGTAGAGTGATTAGGGAAATTTTTGTATTTTGTTCGCACCTAGCCTCACAGCTATGCTTCCAAAATTGAATCTCGAAAAATACATTCAAAGTTTAGAATTTTCTTCCGTCGTTTTTCTAATATCTCACCTCTATCAGCTGTGATTTTTATTTTGTTTCTCCAAATCTCCTTGCCAGGTCTGTCGAGTTCGGCTTGACCAAGTTTCACATTGTCATGTCAGTACGAAATTTTTGCATGCAAATTGTGGTCATTTTGTTGAGGAGACACCCCGCAGAATTGAGTGCTGCTTCTGTCGTTGTGAATGCATGTCCGAGCTGGTTCGTACATTCGACCTGAAAATCACCCTTGCAGATGATACTGCAAAAATCTTTGCTTGGTGTACAGGTCAAACTGCTGCAGAGTTGTTGCAAATATCTCCTGATGAATTCTGTGAACTACCGGAGGTAAAGACTGAACTTAAAATAATGCTTTAAAGAAAAAAGCTTATGCTTCAAAACAACCAGTACAGGTGAAAATAGCTTTTGTTTAATAACAAAGAATAAGTTGCTAGTATACTTCTCTAAAGCTGCCAAAAAAGATGCTTACGGCCGCTCTATGCCACATGATAATGACCTTCTGACCAGCGATATTCTTTGACTTCGACCTCATTGCTTGTGCTTGGGATCATGCTATTTATTTTTAGATTTGAGTTTTTTTCTTTCTGAAAGGTGGTATAGTAATTCGATTGAAGAGTAATGATCATATGTTTCAAATTATTATCATGTATGTTTCAAATTATTATCATGCATACATGATGACCTGATCATGAGAATCATTATTTAATCTGAATTCTTATGTTTAGTCAGATTCATTCACTGCCAGTGTTCCTAAGAGTTGGTTCTAACTTTGTAGGAAGAACAAGTAATGTATCCATCATCACTAGAGAACGAAAGTTTTGTGGTTGCAATAGTGAATTGCAGGTGGCAAACTAGCAAATCTGGAGATAACGTCTATTCTGTTAATGATCCACTTTCGTGGGAGATTACTCGTGCACTGAAGTGTGAATGATATTGCATCATCTTTCTAACCGTGGCTGTTGCAGGAGGTCGAGTTGTTCATTTCAATGTGTTAGATTTCATCGTTCAGAGGTTTAAAGAGGTTCGAATAACCTTACGTGGACATGTTCAACTCGAAAAAATAGCCAACTCGTCGAGTTCACCAACAAAAAGCCGAGTGAGGAGTCCAGGTACCACATTTCTAGTCTCACTATTTTGAATTTGGCAATGTTTTGATCTCTTAGGCTACTATGTACTTTGTTTTGTATTTGTAATGATTTAGTTTTTAATATTAATAAATGACTTTTTAGTTTCTTTAAGGTTAAAATATCATTTTTGTTCAATTATTTTATAACTCGTTTCATTTTAATTTATATATTTTTTAAATTTCTAATTTTAATTGCTTTATTTAGATAAATTTTAAAATTGGGCTCTATTGTTAGTTTTAAGTTGATTTGATTGAAATTGGTTAAATAATAATAAATTTGAATCGTTTTATAGACTGTATAGAGTCATTAAATATATAAAAACAAAATCAAACATAAATAAGCCAAAAGGGTATTTTTTAAATAATTTTTATATTTATTTATTACTTAATGTTTAAATTTATGCAATAATTAAATACTTAAATGGATGGTCAAATGCTCACAATGCAATAGAAATCAGAATTTATAAATTGGAATAAGATATAAATAGAAAAATAATACAAAAAATAACTTTATTAAAAGTCCACTCACTGGGCTGAACAAGATGAGCCAAGATCATCCCCCCTTCCTTGTCACCACCCATTTATGTCCATTATTGAGGGAGATAATAATCCACTACACCGCAGCCTACAGCTTTAAGTTTCAAACTAAACCTCCACCGTTGATTTCGGATAAATTTATAACTAGTGTTTATTTGTTTTTCTATTTACTCTTTTCCACACTTTTTTTAAAAGCTTTCTTATTGGACAAATAAATTTTTATTATTGGATAAAAATAGCTAAATGTATAATTAGGTTTTTTATGTTCTAATATTTTTAGCTTATTTTTTTTATTTAATAATGCAACTAATTCACATCCATAATTTATTAACTAAAATTAAAGCTCAAAATATGAGCGATTGCACTCTTGTTGTAATGGGACAAACGATTATATATCACTTATTCTAACTTAAAATAAAACAAGTCAGCTACATGAAAATCGTAATTACAATTCAAACATATGAATGAAATTCGAGTCAAGCTTGCGAGAAAATATTTTAGAAGACGTGAACTAGAAAATACATTTTTTAAAAACAATTGGTAAGAAAACAATGTTGTAGACTCGAAACAAATAAGCAACAAACACAATATTTGTTATAGCATATAACCTAGGTAACATCCTTAAATTTTGGGGTGTTTTAGCCATAGTAAAAAAGGGTTTGAAACGGGCATGACATGATTGAGACATTTGACACGGGACCACATACATCACGCCTTGTATAAACATGACCATGACATTAAGGTAAATATCATCCATTTTTCATCATTTGTAAACACGTTTTTAAAAGGCCAAGTGTATTGGGGAACACAATCTTTCCCTACGCCCGTCCGCAGAGGATAATACATCCTAGATACCAATTTTCACTCCCATTCAATAGTTATTTCCTCTCGTGAAGTCTTTGCCCCTGAAATTGCGTTGCGCCCCTTCTTCCAATTCCTCTGATAGAATAAGCTCTCCCAACATTCATTCTCATTCACAGTTCCACGGAGAGTAAGAGAACACCAGAAAATGGACGGTGAACGGAGAGTCGGAGTGGCGGTGGATTTCTCCTCCTGCAGCAGAAAAGCTCTCAAATGGGCTATCGATAACATTATCCGCAAGGGCGATTTTTTGGTTCTCATCACTGTTCGTCCGGACGGTGATTATGAAGACGGCGAGATGCAGCTCTGGCGAACCACTGGATCTCGTAAGATATTCTTTCATCGCTTATTCTATCGCCGGAGATTACGCATGCACTTGTTCGATCGCACCGCAAACCTTTTTCGTGGTTGCTGATGTTGTTGCTCTGTTCACTGTTTGAACAAACTCAGTGTCGAATTCGTTTTCGGTTTGGTTTTTATGTTCTTGATGGTTTGACGGTATGTTTACTGTTTTGCAGCGCTTATTCCTATGGTTGAGTTTGCCGATCCTCACACCTTGAAGAAGTACGGGATTAAGCCTGATGCTGAAACTATTGACATTGTGACGACTGCGGCGGCGCAGAAGGAGGTGATTGTTTTATCTTTGTGTTTTTGTTTACCGTTTTTTTGTGGTGTTTATGGAATTCATCGCGATGATTTGGATTTTTTCTGTAATGAGAGCAGATCACTGTGTTGCTTAAGATTTATTGGGGAGATGCTCGTGAGAAGATTTGTGAAGCGATTGATCATATTCCTATTAGCTGTCTTGTGATCGGAAACAGAGGTCTTGGCAAGATTAAGAGGTTAGAGCGAATTCTCTTTTTGTTGTTTAAATCAGCTTTTGGTTGATTTTACAAGAAATGATTGGATTTTTTCTTTTCCTTCCAAAATTTTATATTTCCTTACTCCATTGTTGTGGATGAATTGGTTTTTACAACCATAAAAGCTGTCCTTTCTTAGAAAATGGCCGTGTTTCATAAGAAATTAGATGAGTGTTTTAGACTTAAGATTGGCTCTATAGAACGATTTGCAGAAACTGTTTTGGATAGAACATATCAAATGGTTCTTGGATCTTCTCTTAGTGTACTTGCTTTTACTTAGGCCGATGGGCATCTTGCTTTATCCATTTTTGTTGAGGAAAGATAATTATAATGTTATGAATAGAAGTGAAATTTTGATTGCTAAAAATTACAGATTTTTGGGTTATGAGAAGTAGTTGTCTGCTCCCTTGAGCTTATACGAGATAGATCGAATGTAGATGACCATTCCAACCGTGGTCGGCTGTTAATCATAGATACGATACATTATAATGTTTCGATAACTGATGATGTAAGATGAAATGTTAGATAATTAGTCTAGTTTAATTACTATTAGTTTAGAGATTACTGTTAATGTTAGTTTAGTGGTTACTTATTTTGGATTTATTTAGTTGTTTGTGTGAGATCCCAACTGAGGGGAATGAGTGCTAACGAGAATGCTTGAGGATGCTTGCCCTGAAGAGGGTGGGTTGTGAGATCCCACCTCGGTTGGAAAAGGGAACGAAACATTTTTTATAAAGGGTGTGGAAACCTCTCCCTAGCATAGGCGTTTTAAAAACCTTTCGGGGAAGTCTAAAAGGTTGTGGAAACCTCTCCCTAGCATAGGCGTTTTAAAAACCTTTCGGGGAAGTCTAAAAGGTTGTGGAAACCTCTTCCTAGCATACGTGTTTTAAAAACTTTTTGGGGGAAGTCTTGAGAGGCAAGGTTGTGGAAACCTCTCTCTAGCATACACCTTTTAAAAACTTCACCTCTCTCTAGCATACACCTTTTAAAAACTTTTTGGGGAAGTATGAAAGGTTGTGGAAACCTCTCTCTAGCATACGCGTTTTAAAAACCTTTAAAAACCTTTCGGTTCGGGGAAGTCTGAAAGGAAAAGAACCATCTACATAAGATATTAAATACATTATACCAACATCAACTTCGGTGTTGAATAATGTGGGTACTCGTGGGATGTACATGATTTTAAGTCAATCTAGAAAGTTTATTATGGTATTTGGTTATGAATAGAGGGAGTGGGAAAGGTTGAAGGAAGGCAATTATTAATGGCTTTAGTGAGAGTGCTCGAGAAACGGGGGTGTGGGTTCGACTGTGTCGATGTTTGAATTTGATGAGATTTGTGTATGCAATTTTGACAGGGCCATCTTGGGGAGTGTGTGTGGGTTCGACTGTGTCGATGTTTGAATTTGACGAGATTTGTGTATGCAATTTTGACAGGGCCATCTTGGGGAGTGTAAGCAACTATGTGGTGAACAATGGTGCCTGCCCAGTGACTGTAGTGAAGAAAATAGATAACGAGAACTGATCGCTCCATCCCCACAACACTCTTGGATCTCCATTTTCTCGTTCAAATTTTCTGATTATGTGTTTGTTTTGTGAATTGGAAATGTGTATGTTCATGGCCTTAGCTTCTGTTTTTGTTCATTAAAATGTTTGTCGAATAATGGGAACCTCTTCATGGATGGGGTGTTTGTAATAGGATGAATGATGATTTAGAAACTGGTTTGGGAGTGTTCTTGAAAACAATTTTCTGTTCAATAACAATATTCTTTTTTCATTCACTTTTTTTTTTCTTTCTTCATGGTCTGTTTGTTGTTTGTATATGACTTGTTAATAATAATTGAAGTGATTTTAATCATGGGATAATCTTTGCTTTTATTAATCATCTAAAATTATTCTTAAAACATTTTACATGCCACGTGATCTTGGTAAGCGTTATCCCCCTGTGTAATTTTGAGATATCGAGTTGGCACAAATTAATAGATTGATGGACAAACTGACCATTGAATAGCGGGTTCAAATAACATTTAAAAGAAAATTAAAATTTCTACTAAGAAAGCCGTCCTAAATACACCTTTAGAAAGATCAGAAGTGATCAAAAGAGAAGACGGTCGGTATGATAATATGATATGATGACAATTCTGCCGTTGTTATTGATCAAGAAGGAAATCCAAAAAGAACTTGAATTTTTGGTGCGATTGTCTGAGAATTTCGAGAATTGTGACAGTTAAATTTCACTTTTCCAGAATTGTGACAGTTAAATTTCACTAAAATAATTTCATTAGCACCTGAAGTATTATTAGATGAGAGCGTGAGATAGTTAATAGTATTTGAATTAAATTAATTAGTAAAGTGTGTATTATGTAATTACCTTTTAAAATTAATAACTATTTAATAAATAATATTCAATTAGAAATAATTATAAAATTGTAAGAAAAAAATTTATGAAGTGAAACATATATTAGTCTTATTTCGGGGATAATATCTAATAATCTTAATTTTTAATTCCAAAATAAGCTTTTTTTTTTTTTTTTTTTTTTGCATTGCAATAACTCTAATAGTTTATAATTAAACTGATAAAAATTGATTTTAGCAAAGAAATAAAGGTATAGCTTGTGAAATACCAAAATTGCCCCTAAAATCACGAACACAATTCTCAGCCCCTACGTCATTTTCTTTCTATTTTAAGAAAATTAAGCAGAAAAGTAAAGCTTATAGATACTATAAATTGTTTTTTTTTTTAAAAAATATTAAAAAAAAAAACAAAAAAACAAAGAAAGAAAATTATGTGTATTATTTTTAGGAAATGAACGGAGAAAAATTGAAAAACTAAAGAACACAACACTACTATTATCTTCCAAAAGGAAGAAAAGAAGACTTCATCATGTTCTCAAAACCAATTGTAATTATATGGTAACACCATGTACATAAAATAGACGGCCAAAATATTTAAAGGGTTTTTTAGGCACACTGCTTAAGCCAAGCATTTTTTTTCTCTCTTGCATATGTTACTATTATAGCTACAAATAATGGAAGCGGGCGGCAGGATCACAAGACATAGGATTGCCTTTTCCTACTCCAATGATAACCAAATTCAAATTTACGCTAATGACTCTAATGATGATACACATAAGAAGGACCCTTGTGTCTGCTCTGCTCTCTAGAAGCAGCGGCGGACTTTTCTGTGATCTTAAGATTCATCCATGAACACTGATCCATGAGCGCTTGCTTTGATGAACTTCTTCAGCAACAGAACTACAATTGCAAGAGTGAGCCCCACAGCTGCCCATGTGAACAACCGGTCATCGGCAGGTTTATTGACTCTCGTCTCTGTTCTCAACTGCACGGCGGGGCGATCAGATGGCGCCTCTCTTGCTGCTGCTTGTTGGAGATTGGTATTTATAGATGTCTCCTCTGGTATGGCTTCCTCGACGATCCTGTCGCTTCCGGGTGGATTCTGTTGCTCTTCCCCAGTAGCTGCAGGCTCAGTGGGTTCAGAAGTTACCTCAACATCAGCCTCTTTGTTAGCGGGTTTCTCCTCGGAGTCATCTGGAGAACTCGGTTGAGGGGCAGGCGGCGCCTTACTCAGCAAATATTCATGAATCTGTGATGTTAAAGAAGCTCATGAATGAGCAATGAAATTCAATATGCTATTCAACAGGGTATGAAATATCAACAGAACTTGGAAATACCTCATCAATTAGCTTTTGACGTTCAGGAGTACCAAATTTGGGGGCTGCTTCTCGAGATTTGATGGCCAATACCCGTCTTTCTTCCTTCTTGTAGTCCAAGGAACCAAGAGCGCCATTTGGGTTTGTGGGCATGAAAGCAATTAATGCAACCAAGGCAGTGCGTACTGACAAGCAGCAATCAACAAAAAGGGAAGGGAGGAAAAGAACAAGAAGGATCAGAGAATGTGGAAGTGGAACAACCTAAAGCAACTTAAGTAGAAACCAGACAATGGCCATCCTTGTTGATGTGTGAGTGAGAATTCAAACTATGTTCTTTTCAGTCGAAAATCTTAGGCCTAAATGAGTTGAGTTATGTTTAAGTTAGCAATCATATACGTTGTGAGATCCCATCGGTTGGAGAGGGAAAAGGGAAACGAAACATTCATAAGGATCTAGAAACCTCCCTATCAAATGCATTTTAAAACCATGAGAGGCTCAAAGACGACAATAAAGTGGATTTTGGTTGTTACATACTCGGAACAACGTAATAAGACAAGCTGGATAAAGAATACAAAGAACTCACCACTCCATGACGGTTGCCAATGCTCGGGATGATGGTTCGATATGCTTAAGCAAATCTTTGTTTGGGTTTCAAAACGCCCATTTGGCTGAAAGAAAGGAATTGACACTGATCAGCCCATCAACACAACAGAAGAGAATCAACAAAAAGGGAAATAAGTAGAGGAAAAGAGATGGATATCTTACGGTTAACAACATGAACGAAGGTGGCTTGAATGGATATTCAGATGGCAATTGGATACGTCCATGGTATATCCCACCCTCAAATTCACTATCACCAGGTCCGCGGATGGCGAATTGCCATTCAAATATGTTATCCTGAAAAACCAACATTTAGCCTTAAATTCAACAGAAAGATGTTCAGCCAAAAGCCTTACGTTCTAAAGTAATTAAGAAAATAAAATTATGCAGATAATACCAGAACTGGTGTTCGTTTTTCTTTTCTTTTTCCAGATGCAATTATGTCGATACAATTATGAGAATCAAGACACAGGAGAATACCATAGGATGCATGAACAATGCAAATTATGGACCCATTCGAGATACCTACGCAATTATTAACATAACTAGAGAGAGCAAGGGTTTAAAAATCAAAGATCTGTCCCAAATTTTCAATTTTCAGCTGTCCAAAAACTCGTTAAAATTTCCAAACATCCAAAACTGGAATGAAATCCACAAAAACTCGTTAATATTTCCATTTTCATCCTTAGAACCCTAGAAATTCATATGCAAGCAACGGCAGACACCAGCAGATTTGAACTATATAATAACGTCAAATTAATACTTAAATTCAACCACAATTCCACGCGTATCAGATCATTTGAATAGTCGGAAACAATCATAGTGAATCAATTCATTCAACAAAAATACGAAAAACCATTAAAACGTAAACAGAACCACAAAAAGAAAAAAAAGAAAAAAAAAAACCGCTAGGGTAAGTTTCAAAATAGACATGGAAATCCAGGGAAATTCAAAAGCAACGAACCTCGAGAGGCAGACTCATGAAATCATCAGAAGGATTAGCCTGCATCTCCTTGACCTCCCGAAGGATCCTCTTCACCGCAGGGTTCTTCAAATTGTACTTATCCTCCGCCATATCTTTTCAAACAACTCGCAGATCCGATCCGACTGCAACCGCCACCCGATCACGAGACGAAAAATTATCCGATCGAGAACGGTGAAAAAAAACCTCAACCCAAAACCAGACGAGAGGATTTGAATCGAAATCAAAGCCAATCCGTAGAAATTGAACGGGAACAGCAATTTATTGGCACGGAGGAAGGGGAGCGAAAGAACAAAAGTCGGCCATTAACACGCCACGTCATTTTTTGCTTGTTCGTCGACGTGTCTTCCATTTATTGGCTCGTAAAAAGTTACTAGTTTGTTTTCTTTTTTCGGATAAATTAACAAACTATGGCTAATTTATAAATCTATAATTGAACATAACTTGATGGCAATTAAAACGTATTTATCTATATTTATATTTATTGTTTAATTAAAAAAATGATTTAGTTAGTAATATATTTTATTTTATTTGTAGGAGTTATTGCCAATAGCCGCATGACAGATATCCCGGTCTTGCTCGTCGAGGACGTGTTGTTTATGGTTGCATGCTCGTTCCAAACCCCTTTTACATACTTTTATCCCAGACAGGTCTTTACCATTTCATATTAGATCAGTACGGGGGTGTATGATCGTTCACCAAAATCATGTCTACATCTCCATGGGCTAAAATGCCTCAAAATGTACTATAGTGGACACGACTAGTATGAACTTCTCCCTACCCGATAGTTATATGCAGTAAGCCATTGTTGTCGTCTTTTGCTTACGTTCCCATATAACACCAATTTCAATTTCTTAAATCTTGTTTTCAAAACTCTCTGCCCCCATTTTCTAAAACTTTCTTCTTAAACCGGTGCCAGAGGCTCGAGCATACGTCGCTTGGCCATAGGCGACGCAAGAACGAATAGACTTAACTCACTTGTTTGATAGCTTGTATCTTATTTCAACATTGTGAAGATTAATGAAGATTATACCATCGATACCACTCATGTGGATATAATACCATTTTTATTTGAACTTTACCAAAATTGTACCGTGAAATATGTTTTATAAATCATGGGAAGCTCAAGACTAACGTTGACAATTTATCAAGCGGAAAGTTATGTGCAGGTAAAAAAAACTGTCACACTTTTTAAAGTCTAGGGTTAAAATTGTAACACTTATTAAAGTTCGAGGGACAATTTGATATAACTGAACGTTTACAGGAAAAATTTAAACACATCGAGAAGTTTAGGGTAAATTTTAATTTTTTATCTTTAATTAAAAAGAGAAGTAATTTATGTAATTATTTTTTAATTCAACAAAATATTAGATAATAAACAAAAAATTGGATTAAGGTTTTTTTAAGCAAAAGCCTCCCTACATAAACCCTAATTACATTTAGGGCAATTAAAACATTTATTTCATAAAGTGGGGGCAAAATTAGATAATTTAAAATTTCGCGGGTATTCGTTGCAAAAATAAAATATTTCGATATTTTTTATGTTTGTCAAATCCCCTGGTCACTAAAACGGCGTCGTTCTTTCACACAGAGTCAAAACGGCGTCGGATTTGCCGTGGTGGACTGCCTCAAAGATTTATGTATTGCGCATTTTAAAAATATTTGCTTCAAAACGCTTCGTTCGATTCTATTTTCTCAGCCCATTTCTTTCTTAATCGTTTCGCTGTTGTTGTATTGCTCTTCTTCTTGTAGACTGAAAGAAAGAAGAATTACAGAAATTCCCCATGAAAATTTGGAGCTCCTTCCAAGAATCTGAACCTATAATCTTCATCCTCGGCCACACTTTGTTAGTTTCCATTCCGTTGTTTCGATATCTTATAACTGCAAAATTTGTTGAGTTTCTTGATCCATATCCAGCGTAGTCTTGTAATCTCAGAAGTTGAAGATGCAGTTGTTCATCGTGGAGTTTTTGGTGGGGATTTTCTGCTGACTCCATTGAAGGTACTTGTTAAATGGGAGTCTTATTTTGTGTTCGTAGTTTTGGATATTGGGTAGGGCTTGTCCATTTTGTGGGTGTTCTAAATTTGGTGTGATGAAATTGTGTATGTTGCTTCTGTAGTTTAATTGTATTCTGGAGGTTTCAATGAAACTGAATTGGAGTTATTCGTAATGAACAGAGATGCATTATGAATTTTGAGAGGTCAGGATTTCGTAGGTGCAGAAGAGAATTTCTGACTTTCTGGGACTCCCTATCTGGATGAATTCCGTGGCTCCTTCCGTTCAATAGGTCTGGGATTTTTCGATTTATTACTTTGGTCTGCGGTTCTCTGTGGCTTAGGGTCAGAATATAATTCATGTTCACTTTGTCTTTGGCGTTTCTTTGTGTACTTCGTGAAATTTATGAGCATTCAGCCGTGTTATACTATAGCTGCATTAGTACCTGGTCTTCTTTCTTCAAGAGCTTTGGATTGCCTTGGATCATTTGGGTGGGAACTGGAGGACATGGCTCGGGAGGGGCAGTTTTTCTTAACTTAAAGTATTTTTCATTGGTTTGCCTGAGTGGGACATGGATTGAGGGAGGGTTTTGCTGAATATCCCTAGCTTCAGCCGGGAAAGAGGAGCAGTTTGAGGGATATGGGTCGGGGGAGGAAATTCATCTGTGTATGACCGTGATTTGAGAACCAAAGTAAATTACAGGTCAGAGAGGGAGAATTTATAGAGGAAGAGGTTTGAAGTTGGAGTGTATAGATGAAGAGGTGCGAAGTTGGACCTTAAGAGAGTACATGTCATCTGGTTTGTTTTGGTTTTCTTATTTCAATTTGTTCAAAAGATGGAATAACCCCTTGGTAAATCGATGGCAATTTTATTATTCTAAGATGGTCACTTGAGAGTTCCTTAGGTGGAGGATCAACCGTGGGGATGAAGAAATATTCTTCGTTTCAAAGTCGTGGAACTTCTAGATAATTTGAGAGCTTCAAGACCTAACAGAATTTTCTGTCTCTTCTAATATTTGGAGTTTGTTCTTAGTTTGGGTGCTTTGTTCTTCTTTAGCTTCTTTAGAAGTTTGTATAGGTTGGATTTCTTTTTAGATTTTTGTAATATTGATTGTGTATTATGTATATATTCCTTATTTATATTTGTAATATTTCTTTCCTTATTGGTTGGTCTTTCTTCTATATAAGATGACCTCGTATTTGTCTCACACGTGTAAGAAGAAATCAAAAGTATTAATTTTATTCCCTAAATTCAAGTTTGTCTCTAAGCATATTTTTATCTTTTCATTTATCAATGGATAGTTTATTCTTGCCAAATTGAGTAACACACAACTAACATAAAACACGTCTTCGACTAAAAGGTCAAATACTCGAATTCCCACCCTACTTATTGTTGAACTCAATGAATAGTTTGTTCTTGTTTTAAAAAAAGAAATAGATGGAAGATCAAGCCAATTGAAAGATATTCAGTCCTCTTTTCCTTGTAATATTTATCTTGCTAATATAACTATTATTCCTTTAACAAATGTGTTTCAGAGTGTTATTTACTTTGAAATTGTTGATCTGGCCAATTATTTGTTTTTGAGGTGATTATTGGTGAATATTTGATTCTTCTTCTGTAGGTTCTATGACTAATATGGCTCTTCGAAAGTTTGTTTATGGTGATACACCTTCCATTAACTTGAAACGTTCAAGTCTCCCCATTAAGGCGCATCAGCAAACTCAATTTGAAGAACTTGAAACTAACCAGACGTCAGAGCCTGATGTAGAAATTGACCTTAGAGAAGTTTATTTTCTTATCATGCACTTTCTTTCATCTGGGCCATGTCATAGAACTTGTGGGCTGCTCTGGGATGAGCTTTTCGAACATCAGCTTTTACCCCGACGATATCATGCTTGGTTTTCTAGAAATGGGATGCAAAGTGGGCATGAAAATGATGATGGCTTGTCATTTCCTTTAAAGTACCAACACTTGGTGGAGAGGTATGCATATCTCTTCTTGCCAATCAATTAGTGTTGCATAATTCTTTTAGGCATGGATCCGTGGATATCAAAGCAATCAATTTTGCATTTCTTTAGCTTTGGTTTGAGCACCACGTCTCTCTGCAGCTATTCTTTCGTTTTTTTTTTTTTTTTTTTTTT
>NW_019268517.1:297624-299016 GCF_002738365.1 Cucurbita moschata
TTTTTTTTTTTTTTTTTTTTTGGTGAATGTTCTTAGATTAGTAATGAAAAGCTTATTGAAAGAGAAAAGGGAAAAATACCGTGCTTTTAGTTCTTACTTGCTTCTTCCGTTGTTCATTGTTGAATTTGATTCAAAGCATGCACAAGTAAACCTATCTTGTAATGTTATTTTTTCATAGCCTTCCATGGTAAGATTATTATTATGTTGTTGTTACCCTTAAAGGTATTCACATGTCGATAAGGACCACCTGATAAAACTTTTGAAGCAATTGATGCTTAACAAGGCCTCTCCATCTAGAGGTATGAATGGTGCAATTGCTCCAAATGCAGCTGACGTGCCTACATTATTAGGAACGGGCACATTTTCACTTCTGAGCTGTAAGTGATATTCACTTCACCTTTTTTTTCTTTTCAAAGTGTTGTTGTGTTATGCTGTGTAATGGAATTTTTGGAGACTATTAGTGAAGTGTATTTACATTATTATAGCAACAGTGACTTCTTATTCTGTTTTTGGTCATTATCCAACTATTTACTTGAAAGTTCTAGACTACCCTTCTATCTTTGTTTTGTGAAGATACTGTTCGTTTATTTTATATGAAAAATTCTTGATCCCCAGATGATAAAAATGAGGGAGCTAGCAAGCCAAGTGGTCCCCCAGCACACATGCGTTGGCCTCATATGAAAGCTGATTCTGTTCGTGGATTAAGTTTGAGAGAAATTGGAGGTGGTTTCTCCCGACATCAACGTGCACCTTCTGTACGTGCAGCATGTTATGCAA
Source organism: Cucurbita moschata (assembly GCF_002738365.1). Lineage (NCBI taxonomy): Eukaryota > Viridiplantae > Streptophyta > Magnoliopsida > Cucurbitales > Cucurbitaceae > Cucurbita > Cucurbita moschata. Next base: position 298,402 of record NW_019268517.1, read on the forward strand.
TTGCTAAGCCGTCAACAATGGTGCAGAAAATGCAAAACATAAAGAGGCTACGAGGGCATCGGAATGCTGTCTATTGTGGTAACTCTCTATAATAAGAAACATGAGCTACAATTTGACTTGTCTGCTAGTTGATTTTTCTCCTCCTCAGCATGAATATCTGAGATAGCTTATTTACATCTTTATTAATCTCATGGGAATGTGCCTTATTTGACCACATGCCATCAGGAATCTATAAGATATTCAATATTCAGTATACATTTGATAAGGGTACTTGAGAAGGAATAAGTTTCGAAAACCTCTTGCCCTCTCTTTTCCGTTGGCTTGGGGATTTGTGATCTTTTCCCAACAGAACATTGTCTTCCAATTTTTTAGGTATAGAGATTCCATGAAGATGATGAATCAGTTCTTTCTCCATTTGCTTTTTTGTAAGAAGGCTCTTCTTGTGGCTTGCAGGGGTTGGTTTGTGGGAGAAATAATAGAATCTTGAGGGACTTAGAGAATCTCTAGTGATGTTTGTTCCACAATTAGGTTCTATGTTTTCCTTTTGGCATTGGTGTCAGGTTTTTTTTTTTTTTTTTTTTTTTTTTTTTTTTTTTTTTTTTTTTTTTTTTTTTT
>NW_019268517.1:299182-336158 GCF_002738365.1 Cucurbita moschata
TTTTTTTTTTTTTTTTTTTTTTTTTTTTTTTTTTTTTTTTTTTTTTTTTTTTTTTTTTTGTAATTTCTCATTAGATCTTCTTTTGCATGATTGAAATCCATTTCTTTAGTTGGGTTCCTGTAACAGCTCAAACCCCACCGCTAGCAAATGTTGTCCTCTTTGGGCTTCCCCTCAAGGTTTTAGAATACGTTTATTAGAGAGAGGTTTCCACACCCTTATAAGAAATGCTTCGTTTCCCTCTCCAACCGATGTGAGATCTCACAATCCACCCCCTTGGGAGCCAGCATCTCGTATTAACAACGGGAGGATTTCATTAGAAGAGATCATCACCATATCTGATGGTGGAGCGTCACTAACTTTTATCTCCTCAAAATTGAATAAAATACCCACAAATACTATCTATCCACCTGAGCTAACCACTGTCTCATATTATTTCTTTGTCTAGCCAATGGTTCACTTTTCTTTTAACTTTTGACAGCAATTTTTGATCGCATGGGAAGATATGTGATAACTGGTTCAGATGATCGCCTTGTAAAGATTTGGTCAATGGAAACTGCATATTGCTTGGCAAGCTGCCGAGGACATGAGGTGAGGTTTAATTACTTAGAGGAGAACACCCGACAATTCAGAATTTCTTGAGTAGAGTGTGCTGATATGTTGATCAATTTTGTGCTTCAAAAGGGTGATATCACTGATCTGGCTGTAAGTTCTAACAATGCTGTGGTGGCATCATCTTCAAATGATTTTGTTATCCGTGTTGTAAGTTCACTTTAACGACAGGCTTATTTCTGTTTACTTCTATATTGTGGAAAAATCAACCTTTACTTGTTTTTCCTTGTGGTATGGTATAGTGGCGCTTGCCTGATGGGCTACCAATTTCAGTCTTGCGAGGACATACTGGTGCTGTTACTGCCATTGCCTTCAGTCCCAGAGCTGCATATCAGCTTCTTTCGTAAGGCTGATTCCTTTTCATCTTTTGTCTTAGCTTATGAAGTTTTTTCTTTTTTCTTTCTTTTTTCTCTTTTCTCTTTTTTTTTTCCTGAAAAGAAGCATACTTTACATGATGATTTAAAAGTTACAAATGTGTTCAAGTTACAGGGGAGGAGTAGAAATGGGATCCTTCTATCCAAAGATCCATCAAAGTTGCAATTTGATGATTAAAAAGTTTCAGATATGTTCTAGTGACAAGGGAGGAGTCAAAATAAGATCCCTTCTATCTAAGGAGTTATCAAAGTTGCAAAAAAGCCCCTCAATTGACAAATATCATCTGAGGAATAGTTAGCAAAAACAAAAGATCGAGAACACTGCCAAAATGCTTTAAACTTAGCTGCATCCCTATCATTGCACTCAAGAAATTTGTGTTAAAAAGATCGTTTGGTTTTTTGGACTAAATCCCACATTTTTCCTTATCATCTTTGGTTTTGGACTTGAGCTTGACAACACCACATAGGAGCTGAAAGATATCGGTCCTGGTTTCTTTATTGAACAACTAATACATATAACATATTTTTTTTGAAACGGGAAACAATTTTTATCAATTTTTAAAAGATTGGAATATGGGGTTCCAGCAATTCCACGAATCTGACCCGAGGAAAGGATTCCCTTATGAAAAGCTTATGAGCTGCAGTCTAAAAATTAATTTTTACATATAATCACTAGAAAATGAAGCATGTGTACTTTTTGTACGAAATCATTTTGTAGGATTTCTCTTTTTTGTGTAGGTCGTCAGATGATGGAACATGTAGGATATGGGATGCTCGGAGCTCTTCCCAGAGTGCTCCTCGGATTTATGTTCCAAGGCCTTCGGACTCAGTGACTGGTTGGCCATTTTTTGTTATTATCGATACCATTGATGTCTTGTTTTTTCTTTTTAACTTATTTTGCAATGAATTTTAGCTGCAGCAAGAAACAGTGGCTCTTCCGTGAGTACTCTTCCTCAGAGCCATCAAATATTTTGCTGTGCATTTAATGCTTGTGGAACTATTTTTGTTACTGGTAGTTCTGACAGTTTAGCCAGGGTAAAATTACTTTTTTTCTTCAAATAATATCTTATTCTTCTTTAAACCCTTGAATGTTTTTCGTGCGTAGTTTCAAGCTTTGAAGTAAGGATAAGTTCCTATCGATAAAGGTGTACTTGATTAGCTAATCTTTATATGATTTTTTATCAAGCAGGTATGGAGTGCCTATAAAGGAAATAATGATAACCCAGACCAACCAAATCATGAGATTGATGTGTTGGCTGGCCATGAGAATGATGTCAACTATGTGCAATTCAGGTCATATTTTCTTATTGTACGTTCTTTTATATTATTAGAAGTTTCATGCTAATCTACTCTTGCTACATTTCTGCAGTGGATGTGCAGTAGCATCAAGATTTACAACAACTGACATTGTGAAGGAAGACAATGTTCACAAGTTCAAAAACTCCTGGTATGTTTTGCCACTTCTGGTGGGAAAAAAGGCTAGAGCTAGAAGATATAATTGGGTTATAGGAGATATTGTTGACAACTGCAGATAATTTGTTTGCTTTTTGCCTGCTTTGTTTTTGAACTCCTATGCTATTCAATTTGAAATTTTGTAGTTCTTGTAGTAAGGTTTTAGGACTTTCAAGTTTGCTTATCATGCTTTGTCAAAAGTACTTCTCTGACTTGCATATTTTGACCATCGTTATATAGTATTCCTTGATTTTGCGTGACTGTTTTCCATTTCTGCCCATTAGGTGCATTATTGGGTGAAACCCACTCAGTTCTTCACCAAATTGGTGGATAAGTCTATTGAGAGACCGTCGGTATACATATGCATGATATAAAGATCCATAATTTTTGCAAAATTTGACCAAGGAGCCAGAGGAGTAAAAAATTGCTTGTGGATAGAAAATGGAAAATACTTTATGGGTTTAGTAGTTAAATAAGAAAATAAAAGATGGATTGTGCATTTTTCCTTATTTATCAAGCATCTTTACCCTAAGTTAATTCCTTGTTGTGGTTCCAGGTTCACTTACGACAATATAGTTACTTGTTCTCGTGATGGCAGTGCAATTATTTGGGTTCCAAGATCACGTAGGTCACATGTAAGTTTTTAAGCGACTCCTTGCCTTTTATGCTGGTGTGTACTCCTTAATGTGGTTGAATAGGTTTCTTTTTTGGGTGTATTTAATATAGTTGTTATATATCTCTCTCATTTCTAATGACATACCTTTCAATTTTTTGTTTCAGGGGAAGGTTGGCCGCTGGACCCATGCATACCATTTAAAAGTGCCACCTCCACCCATGCTTCCACAGCCTGCTCGAGGCGGTCCTCGTCAGAGGATTCTTCCTACTCCTCGTGGTGTAAATATGATAATTTGGAGTCTAGACAATCGTTTCGTCTTAGCAGCTATAATGGGTCAGCATTTTCTCTAACCTCTCTATCAAATATATATAGAGTATGTAGAATACCTTTTTAATATATTATGTTTCCTACTCGAAGCTTGAAAAAAAAAAACTGTGATTGTAAATTTGATGCAGATTGTAGAATTTGTGTTTGGAATGCTTCTGATGGAAGCTTAGTGCACTCTTTGACTGGTCATACTGAATCTGTAAGTGGTTTATTTAGTTGCAAATTTTCTGGTTAACATGTTCACATCATTTTTTTCCTCAGAAAGTTTAAGAGTGATTTCTGTGAAGTCTTATCTAGTAGTTGTGATATATACATTTCTTCATAAGATGGTCGTGGCATTATATGTAATATGCACAGTGACATGCGTGAATTACTTGCGAAATATCGTATGTCAAGAATATTCAGTATATGATGACGTAAGGATCATCATCACACTTATGTTCAGGTCCTCACAGTGACATGCGTGTAATTTTTATTTCGGTTTGTGACATGAACTTGAATATATATTTTATGACTCATTTAAGCAGACCATCTTTTGGTTGAAACTGGCCAGTATAACGAATCTTTAGACTCATGGCCAGGAACTAACATTCCCGAAACTAAGTAATGCAATACCTCACCCTAATTGTAGATCATCTTTTTCTTTAAACAATAGCCCATGAGTATAAATACTGACTGTTTTAAGCAAATTGGATTGCTAATATATCCGCCTCATGAAATGAAGAAAATAATTGTATATACTAAATAATATTAGCAGTTTCATTTATTGCTTATTGCATTATGAATCCTAAAGATATCCATTTTTCAATTGTAAGTTCTGATAAGATCACTCCATATCCCTGACAGACGTATGTACTCGATGTTCATCCTTCTAATCCAAGGATTGCTATGAGTGCTGGATATGATGGGAAAACAATAGTTTGGGATGTGAGTTTTTGGGTCCCCTTCAGTATTTCGTTTGAAGCCTTTCTATTTCCTACTTTTTCACGAGGACTTTCATTATATATAATGTTATTTGATTTTAGATTTGGGAAGGCACACCAATTCGGATATATGAAATTTCTCATTTCAAACTGGTCGATGGCAAGTTTTCATCGTAAGTTCATACTGCACGTTGCGAAATTGATCCTCATATGCTTGATTCTCTCTAACTTAATGTGAAATTGATCCTCACCTTTTGATATCTAAGCTGATTTTGCATATGTGCATTTGTTTTGTTCTTCATATTGAGATGTTCTTAATGCAATGGATGAGTTTTTCTCTGTATCCCTTAAGTAATGTTTATACTATAATGTCTTAGTTTTGTTTCTGTGATATAGAGATGGGACATCAATTATACTTTCAGATGATGTTGGACAGCTATATATATTAAGCACAGGGCAAGGAGAATCCCAACAGGATGCCAAGTATGATCAGGTACTTAAGAACATTGATATTTTGTTGAGCTCTGCTTTGTTTCCTTCACGATCCCATTTTTGCTAATGTTTTGAATACTGATTGTCTTGTCTTTACTGCAGTTCTTTCTCGGTGACTATCGCCCACTTATTCAGGATCCTTCTGGCAATGTCGTTGACCAGGTAGGGGAATACTATACGTTGCTATTAAGCATGCGACAAAGCAATTTCTAATGGTCTGTGATGATTATCTTGTGCATGCTTCATACATGTGCTTCCTCTGCTTTCATGCCATCTCTGAAGTCTGAAATAATTTCTTGGCTGATTTCATTTTCCTGAGCTAGGATTGTATTAACCCATAATAAACGTGCACAAGACTGCATTAACCCAATGAAGAACCTTGGTCAATGAATTATTGAAAAATCACCCAATGAATCAATTCTCCAGCCTTTAACATCATCTTTATATCCATCAAAGAAACTGGAGCCGACCTGGTCAAAAAAGGCCTGAAATCTTTATCCTCCAAGTTTCATAAGTTTTTAATTTCCAAGAATAGTAAGAGGTGTCCCTATAATGGATAACAGAGGACCTTAACTATCTTTCTATTCTTGATCACAAAGCCACGCCTCTCCTTGTTCTCTCTCCTCCATCCTCTTCCCTGCCTTCCAATCCGTGCTGCACCCTTCTGCCATTGAATCACCACCCCTTTCCAGCACAAACATGGACGAGAACTATGGTCGTTAGGTAGCCCCATTGAAAGGAAAAACTATACAGATAGGTTAGTCCAACGTTTTGAGGGAGTTGAGTCTGTATTTCTGAAGTATCAAAGGATGGCGCATTCTCCATCACGTTTCCTTGGAGGCTTGGAGCACTCTCCCTGGATTATTGGCTCGTGGACTGCTTCAATCTACTGCTTAAGACCCCGTTAAACCAAAAGTTCTCAAAATTTTGAATTGATGACTCCTTTAAAACACTGATCTCTATGTATCACTTGGATGCCACATCCTCCACACACTCAACCAAGCTCTCTTGCTTGCTTAAGGGTGTTCGAGGGCTTAAAGGGCGCTTAGAAGGGTGAATGGTATCATGCTGATTTTAATGCATCTCTTTTTTGTGATTTTCGTTTTTTTTTTTTGGTTACAAGCTACTGGATCTCTTTATCATTATTATCAACCGTCGTACGTTATGTAATCAGTTTTCTTTTCTTTTCTTTTGTTGTGTACTTTTATTTTATTTACGACGATATTTTATTATACTGAAAACGCCAACAATATTGGAGTCAGGAAACTCAACTCACTACTTACAGGCGGAATTTGCAAGATCTCCTTTCTGACTCAGGTTTGTCTCTCCTACTCCAATTGATATTGGTATATGTTTTCAGTTTGGTATTAATTCATTGTGTTTTCTGCTTGTGTGATAAAAAATTGTAGGCATGATACCTTATCCAGAACCTTATCAGACTGCATACCAGCAAAGGCGTTTGGGTGCCATGGGTCTTGACTGGCGTCCATCTTCTCTAAAACTTTCTGTTGGTCCCGACTTCAATCTCGACCCAGATTACCAATTGTTGCCTTTGGCAGACTTGGACATGTTGATTGAACCATTGCCTGAGATTGTAGATGCAATGGATTGGGGACCAGAAAATGAAGTACAAAGCGACGATACCGATTCAGAATATAATGTCCCTGAAGATTATTCTACTGGTGGGGAGCAAAGAAGTCTAAATTCGAACTGCTCAACGGATCCAGAATGCAGCTCTGAAGACACAGGGATCGACGATGCCCCTGCTGATGGTCTTCGAAGATCAAATAGGAAAAAACAGAAAGCAGACGTGAGTATTATATCTTTTTCCCCTGGAGTCTTTACAATAAATATATTAATTTCCGCGAATAAAGTTTTCTTTCGACCAACATTTCAGATGGAGGTCATGACTTCTTCAGGAAGGCGTGTTAAAAGACGGAATATGGACGAGTATGAAGGTGATATAGTTAGGAGTTCCAGAAGCCAGAAGTCGAAATCTGGCCATAAGCCTTCCAAAAAAAAATCAGCATCTAAGTTGTTAAGACCTCAAAGAGCTGCTGCACGTAATGCTCGTAATTGGATATCATCATTTAAGGGAAAATCTACAGATGGAGAAGATGAATACGAATCGGGAGGTGATTGCTCAGAAAGTGAATCTACATTAGAAGATTCAGACATCGAGAGCGATGAATACAAAAGGTCATTGCAAAACAGAAATAAGCATTCAAAAGGGAAAGAAGTATTCGTAGATGGAACCGAGGAGATGACAAAATCTCTTGATGTTCCTGAATCTCGTGTGGATGTTGGAAACCGAAAGAAGTTGATTCTTAAATTCTCCCTTCGGAATCCGAATAAGGTCGATCCTCCTTTAAACACAACACTTACTTGTTCCAACATGGCTGTTGTGCCTAGCTCATCATCAAGGTCCCCAAAGGAAGATATTGAAACCAGTCAGATTCTTATGAGACCAGAGAGGCAATTTGGAAATACTGATGGACATTCTGATCTGACCGAGGTCTACACAAATGGGAACATAAGATGGGGAGGTTCCAGGGTTCGTTCATCAAAGCGCATAAGATTAGGCGAAACTATGCCTTCTGAGGCATATGCTGCAATGTCTAGTTCGCTTCCCGATGGCTATCATAATGAAAATGAGAACGACGTTCGTGAATCTTTAGAACAAGAAAATCATTTTGGTACTCCATCCCCCCATTCAAAGTTGGAGAATTATTGTGCAGAGAAAATGGGCGATGGGGATGATGATGCTTCTGGGCAATCTCAGGAGGTTATCAACGGTGGAGACGTTAAACGTGTCAACAGTAAGTCGAGTGATCACGATGATTCAAATAATTTGAATTTAATGTTTCCTTCAGATGCAACGATCACATCGGTTCAAAATGGGACCACTGCTTCTGAGCAAACTGGAAATATTGCACCAATGCGTGCAAAGATCAGGTTGAGGAGTGTTTCTTTGGACCCTGAACATTCTCTGAAGCACAAAATAGAATCCTTAGATGAAAGCTCAAAGAACGATGAATACAATACGGTGCTCGGAAGCCCTCGGCATCTGAATGGGCTGCAGGAGGATGTCATGAATGGAGCTTATTCTGATCATAGAAATGATTCCCCACAAGATATAGATACTCCAAATGATGAAAAACTAATGTCAACCTTGTGCAACTCTGATGAGTTGCAAGCAGTAGAGGCTAACAAAATGTTCACTGCTGTTTATAGAAGATCGAAGTCGAACAAAGGGAAGAGTAATGCAGAAAGCAACGGTTGTGGCTCAGGTGAAAATGCTTCGGGCAACGTTAGTCTACCTGCTGAAGCAAACAATCACAAAAGTATGCCTCGTAAGACACGATCTTCGAGGTTTAAGGATGCCTCATATGATCTAAATAATGTGGGTGACGATCTTAAATCGGACGAAGATCAGGAATCTGAACATAGATCAAGACGTTCTGCAAACTCTTCTGCAAACAGATCCCATATACCAAATGAAGAGTGGGGATCAAGCTCAAGGATGACAGTTGGATCGAGATCCACTCGTAACAGGAGTAGTTTTACTCAAGACATAAATCCTGTGGAAAGAAGAAAGTCAGTTCAATATGCCCGAAAAGGATCGTGGTTAATGATGCCCGCACATGAGGGTGGCTCCAGATATATTCCCCAACTTGGCGACGAAGTTGCGTATTTGAGGCAGGTAAGTGATCATGGATAGTTTTGTGCTGCCTGATTCTTACATTCCATCTTTGACTGAATGTTACTTTCCTGACAGGGCCATCAAGAATACATAGATCACTGTTGTACAAATTACTATCACACAAAAGACACCGGACCTTGGACCTCAATCCGGGGTCCTGTACGAGCGGTTGAGTTCTGTAAGGTTGTCGAGCTTGTTTATTCTACTTCTGCAGGTTCTGGAGATAGTTGCTGTAAAATGCTACTCAAGTTCATAGATCCTACTTCCCATGTATACCTACAATCTTTGAAGTTAACTCTGCCCGAGTTGACTAGTTTCCCCGACTTCTTAGTCGAAAGAACTCGGTTTGAAGCGGCAATGCAGAGGAATTGGACATTCAGGGATAAGTGCAAAGTGTGGTGGAAAAACGACGTCGGAGTAGATGGTAGTTGGTGGGATGGTCGGATTGTCTCCGTGCAGGCAAAATCTTCGGAGTATCCAGAAAGTCCTTGGGAGAGGTACACAATTAAGTATAGGAGTGATCCTGCAGAACCACATTTACATAGTCCTTGGGAGCTGTATGATACTGTTACTCAGTGGGATCAGCCTCGAATAGACGACGAAAACAAAGCGAAGTTGTTAACTGCCTTCGACCAATTAACGTCGACTTCTATGCAGGTAGTCTGCTTCTTCAAGGTTATTGTGTTTTCTGTTTATATCCTTTTGATGGGTAAACCTGATATTGTCCTTCAAAAATCTCAGGGTCGTTACGGGATTCAAGATTTGATGCTTCTCGCACGAAAGACACAATACAAGAACAGGTACTTTCATGAATCCATTTGCTATCAATTTCTTGATCCATCTTCCGAGAAACTTAACTGCCTAGACCTGTATATACAGTATTCGAATGTAATTTTGGCCTATTGTACATGTATGTATAGGTTTCCTGTACCATTGTGCCTTGAGATAATCCAAGAAAGATTACAGAATGATTACTACCGTAGCTTGGAAGCTTTGAAGCATGACTTCATGGTAATGCTATCAAATTTCGAGTCATTCGTGGCAAAGAATGAGAACATGTCGAAGAAAATTAGACGATTGTCGGACTGGTTTAGTCGCAACATATCACCGTTGTAGATTCTTGTAAAATACGCCTCTTAGCATTCTAAGAATTTTGGTAGAAATTATTGGCCAATGTTAGGTTGAAGAAGAGGAAGAAGAAGAAGAAGAAGAAGAAAATGCTCACTTTGGCTATTTATCTTGATTGTAGATAATTCTTTTTCCCTATTTGATCAAATCAATGCCTTTCATTCAAATCCTTTAGGAAATTAGAGAGGGAAAGATGGAGTGGAGGTGCCATCTTTCACCCGGATTCATTTGTGTATACAATACTCTTTATCTTTCACATCCACAGCAATAACAAATGAAAAATCAGTATTCAGCACTCCCAATTGCTCCGGTGGTTGATGCCTACAAATTAAGACCAATCTTTTTGTTCAATATTTTTTTAGTATGTCCATAGATAAAGGGTTCAATAAATATCAAAACCTTATGGTAATGATGATGAAATCTTCATAAAAATTAAGATCTATAAAATAAAAACTTAGTTGAAGTTCGTGGTCCTCATCAACCCACATTGACAATCAGTACAAATTGTACACCCCATGCCAAAAAAGACGTCTTTAAGCATAAGAGTGTTAAAACACTTGATGACATACCAAGAGTCGATGAAACTTGGATTGCATGAAGTAAACATATGTTCAGCACATATTTGACATCAATCTCTCCACCTGTGACCACAATTTGGATTGCAGCAAACGAAGAATAATGTCATACCTTCCTCCCCTCTGGCAGTAGCCTGCATACAATTATGCAATGAGATCATGGCTAGATATAAGCATGAACATGATGAAATGATGCAAATCAAAATTCAAAATTGGTAACCTCTAGCAGCCTACTAAAATTCAACAAAACAAAACTCATTCAAGAAAACCTTACCGGCGGTATTCACAGCCCAAGTAAGATAATGATGTAGCATGTAATTGAGAACAAACTACAACTTTTGGGAGTTAAGAATGAATGAAGCTTGGGTTGGAAATTCTAATACTGATGAAATCAAGAGAGGGAAGAAGAAAGCTCAAGCCTAGCAAACCAGAGTTGCAAAACAAAAAGTGAACCTGGAAGAAAACAGCTTCTCCATGGTTGCATTGAGCACATCGGACAGCTTTTGTGCGAGGGAGCGTTGGATCCGCAGCAACATCTTGCAGAACTTGAGTGCGTTCCCCTACGGCGTGATGAATCTCATTCCTATAGACACAGTTATTGTCAGCAACTTCCTGCAAACAGAAATTTAAAACAAAACATGAGAATTAATGGTCAGAATAAGGGGGAAGGAAACCATCAATTCCTAGAAATTAAAACATGTCAATACACAGAAGGGGGAGTATAAGTAAGTCAAATCAGAAGAAAAGAAGGGAGGATGTTGATCTCAGTGTACAGATACAGGTGTATCTTCCAGTAGGCAAAAATAAAAGCTACTCGGCTACAAGAAAATAGAAAGGAAGTTTTCATCAATGATCCATCAGGAAAACATACATTAACTAGAGGTAAAGAAAATATGCAATTCAATTAGTAAGAATTTCAGAACACATATAAATTCAAAAGGGAAATCAAAAGCCACTCGTGAAGATTAACTTCAACAATTCCACGACCTAAGGGAGTGAGTTAACACTAATATCAATGAAAAAATGGCCCAAACTTGCATCGTTCAAAATTAAATTAGTAATACCATCCTAATAATTTTATAAAGGTTGAATTAACCGTCAGCACAAATGTTATATTCCCTCACCTAGATTAAATGAAACGAGTAGCTGTTTCTAGCATTTGTCTAGATGTATATTCATACTGATGGACATGCATATCTCCCACTAAGAACTGTAAGGGACCCGTTAGCATGCCATCAAAAGATAAGAATTAATTAAATCATAATCTTCTTAAATTTTTCCTTCCTGAAAACTATTATACCGAAATGAACTACACAAGCAACCAAGAACAATGGGATAGTATGTCCTTCAAATTCAGAGAAGGGTAAGCTAACAACAGAGATGATAAGACGACAGGAACATTTAACAGGGTGACGAGTGAAAGTGACAACCTTGAGTATCTGAAGGCATAATCACGAATCAGGACCAAATATCGTTGTCTTAGGGTAAAAAATTACTAAAAAGCAAGGCAAGTCACATCCAGAAGCAGAATGATATTTGATTTGAACTACAGAAAGAAAACGATAGCAAAAGGTTTCACCAGAGACCCGACAAATATATAGAGAGAACACCGTACTCGTAAGTCGTAAACTATTACATTAGAAATGAAAGACTAACTAATAAACCTAAAACGTTCACAAAGTTACAATAGAAAGATGAAATGAAAAGAAGGAGAAGGTTACCTGGTGATCACAGTTGCGACACGCATAGAGAAGAATCTTCTCATCCCTATCCTCCTTCGGATAGAGAATGTTGTTACTGCAACATAAGAATTTCCATATTCTCAACATTTTTCAGCAACTTAAACTAATCAACACAGTAGAACAAGAGCCATATGCGACATTAAACCCTAACACATACCATTCCCGGCAAAACTTCATGGTACTCATCTTGTAGAAGATAGAAAAACAAGAAACCCTGAACTAATACAGATCAACTTTCAGCTAGGGTTTTAGCAGCTGTTCAGCTGAAAATCAGAAGGAATCTGCGCAAAAATCAACGCTATACTCAACAGAAAGAAAGAATTTGAGGAGTGGAATCACTGGAATGCTCAGTTAACGCATCTATCCGTAATCGGCTGCGGTTCTAGAAACGTCGATCAGGCGAAAGAGAAGAGATTTCTTCCATTGGCGGGAGGACGTGAACTTTGACTGCTTACAGTTCTTGTAAATGGGCTTCGAATTCCGAAACTCAAATGAAATTTTAGTGGGCCAATAAACGGCCCAACTCAAATATAGGCCCATTTGTTTGATTGGCATTTTTTTTCTTTATAAGCCCAAAATAAATTTAATGGATAAATGGCCACTATATATTAATATTAATTAGAACCCCTTAAATGAACTTAGAAAAAAAAATTAAATTCAATGCACAAATTATCTCGTCTTTCGAGCATTTGAAAATATTTGGTTCGAAATCGGTTACACTTAGTCGTGTGGTGTGTTAATATTGTTACAATGTATATACTTTGCTACTAAACGTCGAGTATTACTAAGTTGTTAGACATGTCAGTTGAAAATAGATTTAAATCACACGACACTCTTAGCTTCGATAAACCTAATTACAGTGGTTTACTCAATTCATCCCTATACAAAGTCAAACGAGTAACAATCTGAGTAAGCCCGAGATGAATATTACTCTTAAATGAAACAATCGGCATCGTAAAGTTAGGGTAACAACAATTTTTATACCATCAACCATTGTATGGTATACATGATATATTTGATCCATTTTTATCAAGAAATATGCTTACAAATCTTAGGTGTAGATCATCGTTCGATTGAACCACTATAACTCGTGAACACGCTTTTTTTATCCCTCTTCTACTCATGATTGTGTCGTTAGTTATAATATTTATTTGTCGTCGTCGTCGTCGTCTTCTTCAATCACCACCCGTCTTGTAATACATGAAAAAAAAACTAACATTCTAAATATTTTCAAAAGAGCTAAAAAATGAGTCAATAGATGCACCGATCATTAATGATTCTAGAATCACAAAGACAACGCTACACACAAATAGTGTAATGTTTTACAAGCTTAAGACCTAAGAACACAGAATATGGCTGATCATCTATGGCGTCTAAATATTTAGCAAGACGGGCTTACCTAAAATCCACGAGGACATGAACTTGCTGTTGAGAAACCAAGATATTGAACAACGAACATTTGCTAGCCTCGCTGTAACATTCTGATCTCGTTCGTTACCCTTTATCTGTTCAGCTCATTAACAAAGTTCAATAAAATGAGAGGAAGCAACTTCAATCATAAGCAGAATTAACCAGTTATCTCATCTAAACTTTAATTTACAGTTAAGATAAATGAGAACAAACGACTATGTGTATATTCATAGCTACCTTTAAGAACTAAATCCCCTAAACTAAAAGAGAGTGATATGGGGCAAAATTTTATGCCCTTTTTCTAAAAGAGTTCAAAATCTGAATCAAACTAAATTATAAGAAGCTATTTTATGCCCCAAGGGAGGGGAGTGGAGTAGGGAGAGTGACAAGGAGAGTAAATAGAGATGGAGAAGCGAGGGTGACAATGCTAGCCAGCAAAATTAATATGGCCAAATGTTTTACAGAGTAAACATGCTAGAGGTAAACTTGAGCGAGTACCGCTCGGTCGCACTATACAGTAAGACGTCCTCATCTTCGACTGAAACCGAAAGCTTTGAAACCAATTATATTCCCATTCCATTGATTCACTTTCATTCAGGGAGCGTGTTGACTGATTTTCGTGTAATCTCAGAACCAAGTAGTCCCACCACCAAGTGCATCCATGAGTCGAAGATCATAATAATTTGGCAGGCACCAGATAGAGGAATGATGCTAATACTAACTTATCGATCCGTTCACAGTCATTTCGGGCGATGATTTTGTTGGTATCAATGGATAGTCGTCCCCGCCCAATTGTTGGTTTTCCGAAGTAACATGCAAGACACTACTGTTGGAGTAACCTTTAGAAGCTGTAGATTTGTTTTCCCTGCGATTTTCCTCATCAGAATTGCTGCTACTGCCATCAGAAGAGCTGCTAGGAATAGCATGATTTGTCTCATGACTTTCTTCGACTGAGCTTTTGTTCTCATAAGGCATGCACGAACTAGTTTCGGTAGCGTTTGTTGTCTTCTTACCAGGTAAGACGGCCTGACTCAGTGTGGTACACAAGGAAGCAAGTACACCATCTTTTGGCTTGTGCTTCCTAACCAGTCGTTGCTTCTTAACTATCTCAGGTTCCTCTTGAGGAGCCAACTTCCGCTTATGCCAGAGGACTTCCATTATTTCAATGTCTTTGTCTGAAGTGTCGGGTTGTTTTCTCTGGGGTGGTCTGTAGTCTTCATCGTCTTCATCGTCCTCGTAATCAACTAGACCACCTGACCTAAGACTGAAAAGATAGAATTGCTGTAAGTGTAGAGAATAGAACGTAAAGTGCTTAAAAGCTATTTCTTTGGGCTTCTTCCAAAAGTGCTTGAGGTAGTATCACATAAAAGTCTTTTTTTTTTTTTGTTCTTTTTTCAAAATGAGATAGAATGACAATACCTTACTGGTGGGCAATTTGTAGTAACACCATTGGATAAACCAGGTTGAGATTGTTCGTTCTGTTTTCGAGCAACAGATGCAGATGCAGTATCATCTTCATCACTGAAATGAGATACGTTAATAACAACAACAAGATCCTGATAGAAACGTTACAACTGTTTGTGAGATCAAGAAAATTGTGTACCTGTCCCCATTGAAATAGTCATCCTCTTCTTTCTCAGGAGCACGCTCGTCATTTCTTTTTCGAGGATCTGATGTGTTCAAAGTGCCTTTCATTTCACAATTTTCAAGGCACTGCAAGCAAAGATATCAGGCGGGGAAAAAAAGAATTTGAAATAAATTGAAGATGGAGCCACTCAAGCAGGATAGTAATTTACCTGATCATATTTAACTTTTAAAGCTTGAATGGAAGACAAATTTTCAAATCGGGACAACTGATTCCAGAAGGAATCAATTATATGTATAACCAATAACTTCAAATTTTCCTGCATCATATACTGGCTTAAATATTTGGCCCTTAAAAAGACAACTGAATTCCAGAAAAAGAGAGATGAAGGAGGGCGGGCATGTACCTTCTTTATATACTCGAGAAGTTCTAAAACAGCAGAATTTAGCAGATTATACCGACTTCCATTAGCAACAAATACATCTATGATAGGTTTGAGAGTGTTATTCTTGACGAAATAACTTATCAGATGTTCATCCTGTAAATTAACCAAGTAAAAGATTTAGATAGATTGTCCATGGTAAATAGTAATGAACTGCCCACTGGAAGAGAGGTGGGGGAAAAAGAGGACAATACCAAAAGAACTATACTAGAAGTTTAAGAAACAACTACAAGAATTACTAGAAAAAACAACAAGCGAAGTGTTTATAAGCTTTATTTTCAAAAATAAAAAACAAAAAACCAAAATGGTTACTGAACACAGGGCATTAGCAACTCTATTGGTTTCATAATTACACATCTACACTTACATGGCGCGAAAGAACAGTACGAATAAATCGAACTGCAGCAACAACCAAGTACTTTTCCTTCCGTTGTGTTAACAACACCACTTTATCTATGATATTATTTTGGAGAAAATTAGACCTGCAATACAAGAATAAGAAAATAAGCCACAGTCTTAAAAATACATATAAATAGATGGTAGAGGAAATTCAATTCCGGTACTTGCACATGAATAGGGCACAAAAATTACTTTATTCTATAAGGGTGTTGAAGCACACAAAAGCAAAGTAATTCGCATATATTCGACAGAATCTCAGGCTTCACGCCATTCGTATCTCCCAGTCTTCCATCGGCGTCTTCAATGTTCTTGCCTGATTGCAAACCTTCTGTAGGACATGATGCTGTTATGATGTCTATTAATTGGCCCAAATGCTTCTCATAGAAAATCTCAACAATTGTATCTCTCTGCAAATAAGAACAGTAGCATATTTCATGACAAATGAGAGAGAATACGATTGAAGCAATTGCAAAAGAAAAAGAGAGAGGAAACAAGAAAATAATAATCGCTTCTTACATGAAAGTTTTACTGACAAGTTTTTCCAAGATTTCAGCAGAAATATAAGAAAATAGAAATCAGCATTCAAAATGTTACACCTGCGTAAATAAACTCAAATGTGTTGCCACTCAAAATGCAGGCATAATATATCTGTTGTCATTAAAAGAAAAAGAACTGAAGAAGTTTAAAAGGCAAGATATCATAAAGCAGCAACAGACATTTGTATCGAGATGCCCTGATACTTCCTTGTAGTATTGAAAACTGAAAAGAACAATGACGGGACTTTCTAAACATAAGTCAATTATACTAGTGTTAAAATAAAATTGCATAGATTTTACTGGGAGAAAAAGTTAAAAAGGCACCTGGACTCCAGGTAATGCATAGGTATCCAATAGATTGCGAAGAATTTCAAGAAACTGGCAGTGCATGTTGTCCCCAAAATCTGTTACCATACCTTTAATCTGCAATTAAACAAGTTGTAATAGCAGCGACAAGCTTAATTAATTGAAACTGGCAGTGCATGTCACCCAAAGCATATCTGTGGCATGTCTAATGTGTGTCTAAAACTAAAAGAGAATTAATAAATAATGAATATGTAATTTGGCATGTTGTAATGTGTCCAGAGCGTGTCAGGACATATCCGTGTCTAACAAATGTCCGATATGGATACTTGGCCTAAAATAGAGTGTTTGTGCTTCATGGAAAAAATTATTTGATCTATAGAAAAGCAATATCACCATTCATGCTTAATCACACAACCTGTATACACTTAAACTAAAAGATTATATTGACTAAATCAAGATTTCCAATGAAGCAGAAAACTCCAATCCTTGATAAACAGATGATTAAAGAACTTCAAGAGCAGCAGAGACACAAACTTGATTCAGAATCTTCACCAAGTTAAAGGAAAATTCTTTCCATAAGAAAAATAAAACTCTTGATACCCTGTTTTTTTATCCAGAGTTAAACGAGTGGAACTCTTGATAAAGAATATCTTTGACAACTAATGTTTCCCACTACTTTGACAACAAATGTCAGCAACTAAATTTCCAATCAAGATTGCTCTCATATTTTGAGTTCTCTTAAATTTTGTCTACACACACTAAAGTGAGAAGAAAAAAATTGATTGTGCATACCAGAAGTCCAAACAGTGGAAATCCTTCCTGTCGAGCAACATGAGTACGCAAAAGATTTGGATCCTGATTCAAGAAAAGAATGAGGATATCTGTCCTGCATTCATAAACCAATATTTTTAATGGGGGAACAAGAAAAATAATGGTGGACTAAGAACTAAATGCAAGACAATAGGAAGGTTAAATTATGTCATTCCAGTACTCACCCTGTTAAGACAAGCTTTTTGTCTGGACTCTGTAAGACATCCGTAATGATGTCAAAGATACCTTCATTCATAAGGTCCCTGTAGAAATTGGAGTTTAAGATAAAATAGTCAATAAACTTATAATATTGGAGTTTAAAAATCAATCATGATTGGAACGGTATCAAATGGATGGAGTATGCCTGTGGCAGGCCTCATTTGGGCCAAAACATGTTTAGTCCATCTATACATCTCTACTTAAGTAAGTTCAATGAAACCAATAGGTAACATATACTTTCACATTAAAATTCAATTATTTACCTGAACAACCGAAGCTGCATTGCCATTTGGAGGCTTTTGCTTACGCTACAAAACTCGTGCAGAAAATAAACCTGAAGCAGTAATGACATATCAAAACTTTTCTTCGAAGGAGATAAAAACCAAGTTCATGAATTAGGGAACTATGAGGAAGGAGAGGTAATCCATTGTGGAGAAGAATTCACAGTATGCAGTATCAAGAATGAATAACATATTACAAATCCAGGCCAGAGAATCCATCGAAACATTAATGCAGAATGGGATATATAATCATACAGCTACAAAAAAGTGCATATATACTTAATGTAACCAATACTCACCAAGTCCTTTTTTGAGTCGTCAGGTGTGGAGGGTGATCTCAACCTAGCAAACAATTCCTGAATAAAGGTACTGTCGTCCTTCAAAGAAGTAACAACCTGCAACAGAAGACCACCTTCAGAGAACGACAGTATAAAGGTCAATTAAGCTTGGTCAACATTCTAAATCTTACAAGCACATTGTTGGCATGAATTATGGAATTCAGATTAGCAACCACGGAGTCATCCAACATTCGTGCCAAAACAACATCCTGAAATAGATGGGTTAGCATTCAATGACAAAAGAGGCAGGCAAAGATAAAGTTCAGACGTCAATGACTGTACCTTTAAATAACCAACTCTATATGTCTGGTGTATTTTTGACAGAATTGCGGGGCTCTTAATGCGAATAGCCTACAAGATTTGATTGCAAATAGATGAAGGTAAGTTTGAGAACTAAGTTCCAAATTGTGTCATGCACCCCTCCAGATGTTCCTCACTAAACGAAAATAACACGTAGGTAATATTTACCTCCTTAAATACAACATGCTCTTTCAAGAAATTACGAAATTGCTGAGTATGTGGAACCTCGGGATCGTCTGCACCGTACATTATAAAAAATTGATCAAATATTAGTAAATGACAAATAAACCATATTTTTTTTTTTTTTTTTTAGAGAAACAGTTATTTCATTGTTAGATAACATGAAAAGTCCACCAATGTTGGCTTACAAAATTGTACTGAAGGAATGTCTTAACATTATCTTGACTAAATTTTATCAGTTAGAATGAGACCAGCGGACTGAACAAATGTAACGATCATTTATTTCTCATTCAAAAATTGCATGGACTCCACTGTTAGACATAACAACAGAGCCGCAGATCTACCAAGAGCAAGATAACAAAAACAGCACAGGACAGTCTGCAAATAGCTATTCATAGCAATTACAGCAATATTTTTCAGGCAAGGAGTCCCAAAGTAGAGAACCAAATGTTCCAAGGTGTATATGAATAGCAGTAGACCAATAACTAAATCCATATCAACTACCACAATAACGATGGCTAAAATACGAAATGGTCTCTAATGTCTTCAGTGATCTCCACGTTAAGATACGAGAAAATAATGAAAACTACTTGATACTCCAATTTCAGAAAGAGTTGTTGGACGAGTTTGATGCAATTATGGTCTTTAACCCCTGGAATTACTACTAATTTTTCCTTCGTATCCTCTTCTCTAATTGGGTCCAGTTTGAGAATATGAGGTAACAATATTTTTTGCTTCAAAATCTCCTTACCTCTTTGGCGGGCTGGGAAAGTGAAAGGAAGGTTTCATTTTAAGAAAAAATTAGGATACTCCTGTAGAAATCTAGTGCCAAGATGACGGTAATCTTAGTGAATCTTAGAGGAAGAAAGAGTTGGGTTTAAAGGGAGGTATAAGCTTCTTTTAAGTGAGTGAAAGATATTGGGATAGAAGTCTCCGGTTATAAGTTAAAGAAGGGAACTGCAAAAATTCTATTTGTGAATGAAAACTCACTTTTCATTGGCAAATGAAGAGAAAATGTAACATCCGAGTAAAGGAGGGAAACATGAATGAACCAAGACCACATCCAAATGTGAAGGATCCTGAGGATAGGATAGCTAAGGAAGACTTAAAAGAATTGAACATCATTACCTATATCAACAAAGTGCACCTTCCTTTTCGGTAGCTCAATCATACGAACTCTATGGTTGAGCATGCTTTACTTGAAGCAATTCTATGTTTGGTGACCTCCCAAGAATTTTTCCGGGATGCATGTGAGTAAGCAAAAAGCATACTAGAAGGACTTGTATTCGTATGTGGAAATAGTCTTCACTCTTAAAAAGCAAGGAACATAGGTAACGTGACCATACCACAGGGGATGCGAAAGAATGTTGAGGCCATCAGGTACCAAATCCGGATTCCAAATCTTGATATGAATCCTGGACATGGGTCGTGGCAAATGGTAGAGCAATATCCCTCTTAGTAAGATGTAGTTCAGGGACGAACCAATGCAGAAGCCGGTGGGCAAGTGACACCCAAGTAAAGGAGGGGTAAATGAATAAACTGAGACCACATTTGAATGAGAGGGATCCTGAGGATGGGATAGTTAAGAAAGGCTTAAAAGAATTGAAGTCACTACCTATACCAACCGGGTGCATCTTCCCTTTCAGTGACTTAATCGAATTTCATGGTTAAGCGTGCTTTACTTGAAACAATTCTATGTTGGGTGACCTCCTAAGAATTTTCCTAAGATACATGTAAGTGAGAACAAAGCATGCTGGAAGGACTCATGTTGGTCTGTGAGGATAGTTTTCACTCTTAATTCAACCTTAAGAAGCAATGAATGTAGGTAATGCAACTATGTCACAAGGGAGGCAAGGGAATGACGGGGCCATTAGGTGCCAAATCTGAATTCCGAATCTTGATCTGAATCCTAAGCATGAGTCATAACAAATGGTAACAGAGTGGTGCCTCTCTCAGTAAGATGTAGTTTGAGGACGAACCAACACAGAAGCTGATGGACATGTAACACCCAAGTAAAGGAAGGGTACATGAATAAATTGAAACCACATTATAATGAGTGGGATCCTCGTGATAGGATAACTAAGAAAAGCTTAAGAGAAATTGCCTGGTACCACAAGGTCTACCTAAAATTGAACGCGATAAAATAGAGCAACAATGAATATAAAAAGTAGAAAGAACACATACAAAACAAATTAATAGGAATGTTCTAAAAAATCAGAGCACAGCCAAAATTTCTTATTCTCCGAGTATTTGATGACAGACCAAAAAAAATCATTTCGAAGATATATATAACTTGAAGGACAGTGCCCCATTCCAACAAAACTGAGCAAGTGAAGCAAAATCCACCACAAGCTTAATCGCCCAAAAACACCAATAAAATATTTGACATTGGAAAGAAAAAAGTAAAATAAAACAAAAGGTTTTGCATAGAAAAACCTCAAGAAACTAAGTTTCATTAGAAACTCAGCCAATCCTATGTAAACAAAATCAAAGGACATATGAAAAATTATAAACATGAAGATATTAAGATACAACCAGAAAATATCATAATAAATCATTTACAACAAAAAGGGGCAGAATGGTCTGAAGATCAGGAAGCATACAAAACTACTGAACAAGGGTGGTTAATTAAATGACAACCATGACATATCCAAATACATTATAGACCACAACAGACCAACTTGAACTATGCAAATTCATTCAAGATTGTTTTAAACACAGAACTTACACTCAAGAGAACCGATAATATCCATAATAAGATCGTCGTGGAATATTTTCTCGAAGATTTGCGGACTGTTGAGTAAAACTAAAAAGTAGGAAGAAAACAAAATAAATTTTATCAGTACCAGCACCACATGAGTCCATGGTAACAAAGAGAAGGAAAAAGTACTGACCAATTCCTCTAACTATTTTAAATATCATGTAAAGACCATCGGAATTTTCCAAATCCTCACAGATTCGGAAAAGGTTCATCAGCTTTCTGAAAAAATCTCGCTGCATTATGACAATAAGTTTTTAGATAGACAAATTTCACAATACTAAACAGAAACTAATCTAGTAACTTGAAACCCAAAAAGAAAATTCATCGACCCAACAAAAAGAAAGAACGGTGTAGGGCTAAGGAGGATAAGAAATTCTATTTTCACAAATCTCATATTAATTCCTTCTGCTAAATAAGGGTGGCCTCACGGGAAAAATTTTATAGTGAGTATGGTCAAAGGGAATTTCAAGAACTGTTCCTGGTTATCAGTCGCAAGCCTATCAAAATAATTAGGCATCCAAACATGCAACTCATTAACATAGGTTATGAAAAATCACAGACTTAATCCCAACAACAGATGCAGCTAATGTGATTTTGATTAACAATACACTTCATTAAGAATTTTATTTTTAAAAAAATAGGCTTTCCAATCAGAAGCAATTAAAGAAGGGAGTAAAAACCAAACATTTTGGAGTACAATTCCAGAGATAAGTAAACCAAAACTACAGACTTCCACTCAATCCTATTAAGAAATTATAGAGAAACTTATCAAAAAGATCTTTCAGAATCTACCAAACACCACACCTAGACCAGGCAGCTTTCTTACCGCCAACATGCTGCTCTTCAAAATGACATGAACTAACAGCCAAAAGTACCAAATCCACAAAGTTCAAGCTCTTACATCATTCAATAAGAGTTCTGTCAACCTCATTTGATCTGCAATTCCACTCTCAACCACAGTCTACAAAACAAGTATTGATATGTTAAACTAAAGGATTGTACACATTAGTTATTGAACTGTAATATGACAATACATCTAAATGGTTGTTTTTATTTACAATATTTAGAATCCCCAAGGAAAGGTTTTGCTTCTAGTTCAAAACATATATAACCCTCAACCACAATGCATGCACTGCAATAAAGAAGAGATATGGGAAAGAAAGAAAGGCAATCGAAACATATGCCAACACCTTAAGTATTAGCGGAAGTGTAGATAGCTCGACAGTAGGAAGCTCCCTTAGCTCACTAGTCACACTATGAAATGTCTCATCTGCAAATACCAACAAAGAAGTCAGATCATCATTCCTCATGCTCATATAGAAGAAGAAATATATTTTGTACATTATTTCCCAACAAACAATACAACATTAAGCACATTTGCAAAAATACAAAAGAAGAAGAAAACTAGGAATAAAAAAATATTCAAGTTTTAACCAATGGTACATGCAGACAGATACCGTTAATAGCTTTTTTGGTAGCTCAGTTAAGAGAATTCGACACAGAAGCCATTCTTCTTCCTCAATTGTTTTTTAACCAAATGACAGTCTTCAACTCTTTGTTCTTTGAGAAACTTGTAGAAGAAAGGTTCGCCGAACAAAGTTTTGAGGGAGGATAAGAGCTAGAGAAGGGAGTTCCATATGACTGAACTTTAAAGGAAAAAAATCAAGTAGTCTCATTTATCTTAACCTGACTCCACTATAGTCCATCAAAAACAATGGAGAATGTCTTGTGATCGATGGAGATTGTTCTTTTGAAGCAATTCCAAGATGCTGCAACGGTGAGTTATGTGAGCAAGGTTTTGGAGCCATTATGAGTGGGGTTGACAGGTGAGGGTTGGAAGGTAGAGAAGGGTAGAGAGCATCATGACAGACATCATAGAGACGGAAGTAGAAGAACCCAAAAAATAACATCCAAGTTCAGAAAACTTAGAGACCATTATGTAGATTGTGGTGATTCTAACTGTTTGAATCTTACTGGAGCTTCAAAAATCTCAGGGCCTTGAAGATATAAAATTCTAATACAAAGAGCACATAAATGTGACTTAAAAGATCTTAACATATTCATCAAGTAAAATGGTAGGGATTTTACAATGTGCAGATGAACTAAAGAGTAGTTTCAAGAACTAAAGGCTAGATATGAAGATAATACACACTTACTGCTAAGAGTACTAAACTGGAGATTCCTTTGAACGCTACTGATATTATCCCTGAATAAGGAGCATATTAGAATCAAACTTCAAGCAAAAAATATATATATAAAGAAAGTAAAATGGGAAGGCTAGTTATCACCAAATGAAAGAGCATCCTGTAGCCTCTTGAAAACTAAGTGCTAGCTCTGTTGAATATTCTGGATCTCTCCATGAAATAATAGTATCTGCAGTTCAAACATTTATTCAAATTTAGTATTCTACATTCAGCTCTATAGCCCCTTGGACTCTTGATGTTGGTCTGCTTCTTGTTTTTCTTTTCTTTATGAAGAAGAAACATAATATTCCTAACAGGGGAAGGGACAATAGCCCACAACCTCCAAACCATGACCAAAATTATTTAAATATTGGTTTATATTGTGCCTAACAAGCTCGACTCAAGGAAAAATTTAGAAATACCTTCTTGCTTCCGATAGATATCATCTGAGCTGATACGATGTAGAAGTAAAGTCTCGTTGTCTTCTTCATCAATGACAAACAGCCCCAACTCCTCTGATCTCTATCATAATAACATATAAGTTACAAACTAAATAAGCCAAATGAAAGATTCTTTGATGACTACAAATTTTATGAGAAAATGTAGTGCAGCTGTATAATCCCATCATTGTTTTATTAACATCAATCAGATCAAGAAGTCAGACAAACCTCCATATAGTCCACAGTGACATGGCCTGTTCCTTGGTCATCCCACTTGCCATCATCATTCAACCGGTAAACCTTAACACGCTGAAAAAATGTTTTCAAAATTTTTAATTAATTATTATCTAATTGTTTATCAGGTGCCCGACAGTCAGACATCTTAGACAATAAGACCTCAACAATACTGAAAGGAACAAAAAAAACAACAATACATGTTCACCATTAGAATATATGCGCCAAAAGGCCATATCGCATTTCAAATTGAAATATACATCCATAATTTTTTTTATAAGAAGCAGAGAGGATTGTATAATGGCCATAAAAGCATACAACCTAAGGGTGAGGTAGAAAGAACCAATTTCTAGTATTCAAGGAGAGGCTATAAATACAAAAGAAGTCTATGGGCTGAACCCCACCAAGAAGCCAAATGCTGTATACTATGGACAATGAATCTTCTTGAACTCAAATTATACTCCATACTATGCATAAACTAGTTTGTAAGGATTAAAAAAAAACAAAAGAAAACAAGAAGAAAAAACATGCAGGGAAAAAAATATAAAATAATCTTCTTCTTCTTCTTCTTCTTCTTCTTCTTCTTATTATTATTATTATTATTATTATTATTATTATTATTATTATTATAATTATTCAATCAATTCAACATCTCTCTCCATCCTTTTTTTCTTTCTCGTTCCCTTTTCTCTCTTCCATAAGAATCCAACCAACACATTTTCATAAAGATCCAAGTGATTTCAACGATGAAGACTTGTGTGAACTCAATGATCATTGATTTTCCCAATCATCTTCAAACCAAACAACAAAATATCCATTACGGCTCGACTTGCTCCTTTCCCAAGTTAAAACCCTAGGCTCACATTCTTCACCTCATAATGAAAAGAAAAATTAAAAATTTATGTGGAATATGACACTCATATCATGGGGGAATGGGCTCCTGATACTGGGTTATCAAATATGACACCCAGTATTTTATAAAAAAAAAAAAAACAAAACAAAAAAAGAGGAACAACAAGGCAATGATCGGTAAAGTTGTATCAGGCCACTATAGCTAAACAACGCAAATCTAAAGAAGAATAACAAAACTTAAGCCAAGAAAGAAGAGCTGAGTTGAGCTACAAAAGGCAATGCAAGAGGAAGAGTAAAGGTAGAGTGTCATTTGTCTCAACATATTAACAAGGTTAAAATTGAAAATGTTGGCATCACAATAACCCAATTGCCATCTACATTTGTCGCATTATTGCCAAAGGAGGATCTCTAAAGAGAAATTTCAGGAACCAATGTTCGTTGCGTAACCGAATATCCTTTGATGCCTCCAACGGAAAAATGCTCCAAGAAAAAGAAAACAAAACGTAACTAAGCATTCATCAACTATAACACTCTCCCATCTTCACTACCACAAATAGCAAACACAATTCAACCAACGACAATTAATTACGCTACTCAAAACCCTGATTAAGCAAAATACAAACTTTGGAAAGTGCCAACATATCTCCCCACACAAAAACAATCCAAACCGCACACAAAAAGCTCTAGCACTGAAAAGAAAAAACCCAAATTAAATCGTAGTAAAAACTTGTAGTTCATATTAAATGAAATTCTTCCACGACGCAGAATAGCAGAAGCAATAAACTAACATCCAAACTAAAATACTGAAAGATCAAGCTCAAGCTCCAAAACGAGAAAATTGAAGTTGAATAGCCATAGGCCGAAGTAAAGCTAATCAGTTAAGTATATGAAAGCTGACCTGCATGGAATTGGAGCTGGTCTGTGACCTATCCAGCCCGCCCATTGTAAAAGCTTGAGTCGGAGTATCAAATTGGAGGGAATTGAATAGGGAAAGGAGAAATTCGGTTCAGAGAAGGAGGAGAGATGAGAGGAAACTGAAAGAGAAGAATCTACTTGAACGGGGAGAGGGATCGATACAAAACCCTAGAAACAGCTGTAGACGACGGAAGAAGCAGTGTGAAGCTTCCCAACTCTCTCTCTCTCTCTCTCTCCCTCTCTCCCTCCCTCTCTCTCTCTCTCTCTCTCTCTCTTCCTCCCTCTTTCTCTCTCCTCTTTTTTAGAATTATAATTTTGTGGCAGTGCAGGCCGAACTATTACGGCGCCAAGTTTTCTTTTTTCTCTTTCTTTACTCATGGAAAATATTTATTTTGATTTAATTTTTAAATTTTTTTTACTAAATAATAAAAATATCTCATTTTAAAAATATTCTTGAACTTTTAAAATTAAATAATAGACTTATGGGTCCCATCCATACGAAATATGGCAGGCACGTGGGAAAAATAATAGCACGTGGTAATATTGGAGGGTGAAAATTCCCTCCAATCATTGGCGTCCACTCCGAAGATTACAAGGAACAACAAACGGTGTTTGGTTTTGGGCTTTGGGAGGTGTCGTGTGAATGTAGGTGGGTTTGGTATCTCATTCTCTGAATTATTTATTTCGTGCATTTTTTTTAATTTTAAAAATACTTTTTTTTTTTTTTAATTTGATAGAGTTCATAATCCAACTCGAATTTAAATGGCTCTCTATTTTTTTTTTTTTTTTTTTATATACTTATCCATAATATAATATTTTATTATTGTTATATTAATAATCATAATATTGTAAAGTTTAGATATCAATTTTCATAAGTCACATTTATTATAAATGTCAAATATTTGTAATTTTTATAATAATATTAAAAGTGTGCGGGTATGTGGGTATGGTTTAGATAGTAAACTTGTAAATAGACGGGATTTTTCTATTTTCTTAAAATAAAATTTAATCCAAATCGAAAAAAAAATTTATAACCCAACCCAAATGGATCAATTTATCGAGTTATTCGTAATTAATTATTGATTTATTTCTCATTTTTTTAACAAGATTCTTTTAATAATATTAAGTCATAGAAAATGATATTCTAATTTTGATTTTTTTTAAAAGGTAAATATTAACGTTCTAATCATATTTAAAAACTAAATTAATAACAAGTTAAATCAATAATTAAAATCTCATAAAGAAATCTAATATTAAATATTAACTCTATTTTATATAGAGGGTTGAATTAGGTTGTCTACTCTATTTTGAGTTCGTGGGATTATCTTGGAACCCATCAATCCAACTAATTTTTTTCTCGATTTTAAAAGAATTAAATCTAACTCAAATTGAAAAAATAAAAAATCAAATCAATTTATAATTTTGATAATTTGAATTATTTGAATCATAAAACCAAGCTATTTTTTTTTTTTCTAATAAAATTTAAATGGAAAGGAAGAGCCGTTTTCTTTTTGGTTTTGTATGGAATATTTTTGGATACCCGAAATATTTATTTAAAATTAATATTATGGTTATATAAATAAAGGTACTAAATTATTGGAATCTGCCAGGGAAATTATGACCCGTGAGTTCAAGGTGGAGAAGCGAATTTCAAAAAAATAACTTTATGAAAAAATAATTGAAATAAAATTAATTTTTTTTAGTTTAAATAAATAAATAAATAATTTATGAATTCAATTCATGGATTTTATTAAATTATGAGTTAAAACAAACCAACTTTAATCTTAATATTACAAAAAAAAAAAAACTTAACTCAATAATTATTTTAAAATTATTTATTTTTCAACAACTCAATAATTTTTTAAATATTTAAAATGTAATTTTAGTATATTAACCATAAAAATTCCAATAATTCGCTGAACCCAACTAAAATATTTTTATAGCGGGATTGGATAAAATTAGATTAATTATTTGATAAAAATTATTTAAATTTAAAATTAAATTGAGTTTAAATAATATTTATTAACCATGGTTAACCCATTACAATATATATTAAATCGATTTATATTTTCAAAATTTAAGAATATTAATTTATATCAAAATTCTCATTTAAAATTTGTTTTCCTTTTCCATAACATTTTGTCATTTCTCAAATAACAATAAACACGTCAATTTTTATCCACGCAGAGAAAGGAAAAATAGCTAAAAAAAGAAAAATACACTCAAAAAGTAATTTTGATTTTTTAAAAATATTTTCAATTAAAATTTAATTAATTGCAATATTAACAACAATTTAATAATTTTAAACTTTATAATTGAACTAAAAAAACTTTATTACTTTCTTTTCTTATTTTCGTTTATTTAGTAAAATTAGTTTATTCCAATTAGATTATTTAAGATAAAAAGTGATTTTTGATAAATATATACCTATTTCACAAATGGTTTATTAATATAGAAATATTCCAATATATTAAATACTGTCTTGATTGAGGTTGAACACAGAATCTTTGGTATAATATTGTCCACTTTGAGCATAATCTCTGGTAGCTCTATTTTGAATTTCTCCAGGACTTTCGTCATCAACACCTCTTTCGTTTGTAGTAAGTTTAGGGCATGACTCTAATATCATGTTAGATAAACACATTTTCTAGAGTGGTATGATATTGTACACTTTGAGCACAAGCTTTAATGTATGTGTTAGACTTCATTATAAATCCATGATGATTCTGGTGTAGTACGATTGGGCGGGTGGGCAATAGACAGACGGCGAAATGGACAGAAAAGGAAAAATCCGATCAATCACAGAGTCAAATTCACGTATCTTCTCCAGCCGTCCGATGACTTCTCTCTCTACAGGCTTTTGGAGCTATAAATACCTCTCATCCACCGCTTTTCTATCCCCATGGTTCCGTCTGCCATTTATCTATAGGGAGAGAAACAGATACAGAGAGAGAGAACTCTGTTTCTGAGTTATGGCTAGAGCCAGAGATATCGACGATCTGCCGAAGAACGACGCCAACTATACCGCCTTAACGCCGCTGTGGTTTCTCGAGAGAGCCGCCTTGGTTCATCCTTCCAGATTATCGGTTGTCCATGGATCTCGCCGCTACAACTGGCTTCAGACTTACCAACGCTGTCGCCGTTTGGCTTCTGCTCTTTCGAATCGCTCCATCGGCGCCGGAGATACGGTTCTTCTCATTACTTTCACTCGCTCTCTGTTTTTTTTTTTTTTTTTCATTTTAAAATCTTGTTAACTGTCTGTGAGTGTAATTCGTCTGTTTGGATTTGGCGGCGGTGGTGGTTGTTGAATCGTTGGACTCGGTGAGTGGAAAGTAATTGCTGGATTAATCGGTTTTTGTGTGGTTTCCTTTTTGGTCTTAAAACTCAACTCGATCAGGAGAATTATCGGAATAGATTCTAAAGAGTGATACGTTTATGGCATATAGTGATGAAGTATTTATTGGTCGAGTTTTAGCCTTGTCACGCTTGCTTACTTTATGATTTGGAAAACCAGAAGCTGTAAGCGTTAATCGCACTCAATAAAGCTTGGGGTTGGGATCTTCTAGTTTTTGTTGGCTCATAATATATGATCACTGATTTTTTTCAGGCTATTGTTCTTCGAAATGGCAGTGTTCTTGTTGATTATTTCAGAAATTCATCTCATTAAATTCTATAGGATTACGATACCACGAAGAGTCGATTGCGTTTCACGCGTGTTCTATAGGATTCCAATTATGCCTCGCTGCTTTAAGAGCAAAGTCGATTACGTTACTTTAATAGTTCCTGAGCGGAATTCCGGGGGTTCTTTAATCTGTCTAATACGTTATCTTGGAAATTCATTATTTTAACATCTCTTCGATATGTTGTCTTGGGAATTTGTTGATGTTATCTGAAAGAAAATTGATTGATTTTTTAGGTGGCAATAATTGCTCCAAACATACCGGCTATCTATGAAGCTCATTTTGGAGTTCCCATGGCTGGAGCTGTTCTGAATTGTGTTAATATTCGTTTAAATGCACAAACAATTTCATTTCTTCTCGGTCACTCATCATCTGCAGTTGTTATGGTGGATCAAGAGTTTTTTCCCTTAGCAGAAGAAGCTTTGAATATCCTAGCTGAAAAAGGCCGTGGGCAGTACAAGCCACCACTTCTAATTGTAATTGGTGATGAAAGCTGTGATCCCGACGCACTGAAATATGCTTTATCGAAAGGGGCCATTGAATACGAGAAATTCTTGGAAACGGGCAATCCTGAGTATGCTTGGAAACCACCAGAAGATGAGTGGCAGAGCATTGCTCTTGGCTATACGTCTGGCACAACTTCAAGTCCTAAAGGGGTGGTTTTGAGCCACCGAGGGGCATATGTCATGTCTTTGAGTGTAGGCTTAGCGTGGGGGATGAATGATGGAGCTATTTATCTTTGGACCCTGCCAATGTTCCATTGCAATGGTTGGTGTTACACATGGGCACTAGCTGCTTTCTGTGGGACAAGTATATGCCTCCGACAGGTATTAACAAGAAATCTTTTCGAACCATTTTACGTTTATCGAATAGTTCCTAGTATGCTAAATCCTAACGACAATAGATTGAACTAAAATGGAAACATTAAGAAGGTTTTTTTCATTCATTCTTTCGAAACTCCTCTTTGAGGCCGCTCGTAATTTTTACGGTTCATCATCGAACAACTTTTCAAATGCTCGAAAACACTTGTTCATATTTTTGTGGTTTTCTAAATGCTGTCATGTTATGATTCTTCTTGATAGCAAGCAGCTTTTTCCTTTGGTTGTTGTTACAGGTCACAGCCAAGGCAGTTTATTCAGCCATAGCCAAACATAAAGTAACACACTTTTGTGCAGCACCTGTGGTTCTTAACACTATTGTCAATGCCCCTAAAGAAGACACTATCCTTCCCCTTCCCCATGTCGTCCATGCAATGACAGCAGGCGCTGCTCCACCTCCTTCTGTATTATACGCAATGTCCCAGAAGGGCTTCCGCGTCACTCACACCTATGGCCTATCGGAAACCTATGGTCCCTCCACGGTATGCGCATGGAAACCAGAGTGGGACCAATTGCCTCTCGAAGCCCAAGCGCGAATGAACGCTCGTCAAGGCGTACGATACATAGCATTGGAGGGGTTAGACGTTGTCAACACTCAAACAATGCAACCCGTCCCTTGCGATGGAAAAACTGTCGGAGAGATCGTAATGCGTGGGAACGCTGTTATGAAAGGCTACTTAAAGAACCCGAAAGCAAACGAAGAGGCCTTTGCAAATGGGTGGTTCCACTCAGGCGATCTCGGCGTGAAACACCCAGATGGTTACATAGAAGTGAAAGACAGATCAAAGGACATCATCATTTCTGGAGGCGAGAACATCAGCAGTGTGGAGATAGAGAACACGCTGTACCAGCACCCGGCGGTGCTGGAGGCGTCTGTTGTAGCTAGAGCAGACGAACGGTGGGGAGAATCCCCTTGCGCTTTTGTGGGATTGAAGGTGAAGATAGATAAGGATAAGGAGCGGGAAATGGGTGAGGACATCATGAAGTTTTGCAAGGCGAGGATGCCAGCTTACTGGGTCCCGAAATCTGTGGTGTTTGGGGAGCTGCCAAAAACAGCAACAGGGAAGATTCAAAAGAATCTGCTGAGAGCGAAGGCGAAGGAGATGGGGCCTGTTAAGATCAGCAAGCTGTAAGGAAGCGTGGAAGCCCCACTGGAACGAGCCGCCGCCCCCGCCGCTGCTTCTGTAGGTACTTTGAGTATGTATTGTATTTTACAGGGCAGAAACAGAGTATACAAATACTTTGTTATTCTAATACAGATTCACTGCTACTGAGATTTGTTTGAGTCACTTCAAATTGTCTTTAGCCAACGTTGTTTAATTCATATGTTTTCAACCCTTTTTATTATTATTATTTTTTTATTATTTTGTCGGTGATTGCGGAGATAGAAAATTGGAGGGTTTAGAGAGAGACAAAACGGTATCTTACCCCTAAATTAATAAAAGTATTCTTAAATTTTATATTTCTATCTAAAAAGAATTCATTAAATTTATTAAATTTTTTAAAGTTTTGAATGAAAATTTGTTATTATTTTATTTCAAAAATAATATTCAACTTTACAAATTTTTATTAATACCTCGATCTACTTTTTAAAAAATTTAAGAGTATCTATACAATTAGAATTCTATTTAAAAAATACTAATAAAAATTTTAAAATAGCATTAACATGCATAAATTTTACATTAAAAAAATAAATTTAATAATATTTTGAAATATGATAGTATTTTTGAATTTTTTTAAAAAAATTAATGATATTAACCAAACTTTTAAAACTCATAAATATTTTAAAAATAATTTAGAAAGGTATAAAAGATATTTTTGAAACAAATTATTAACAAATATTTTTATTATTTTTAAAATTTACAAATAATTTTAAAGTGTAATTGCATTTTTTTTTTTTTTTTTCAGTTCAACTTGATATTTTATCAGCTACGGAGTACGGATTAGGTAAATGTTGCTTCTGGAGTAAAAACCAGCCATCCCGTTTTAGAGTTCGTTCCGTTCGATATATATATAAAAACGAAGTGACCAGCGCGCCTCGGCTCAGTCTCCAGAAGGCCATGAAGGGGCTTCATTCTTCGGGTCTCAGGGCGACGCCTGTTCTAAGAAATCGACCTCAAGAAGCTTACTCCACGATTAACGAGTATCGGAGACGAAACCCTTCGAACACAGTCCACAGAACTTCAAAACACAACCCCTTGAACAACACTGAAGCGCCTTCAAGAGGTAATCCTTACCCACTAACTAGTCAATTAGAGAATACCAGCTTGATTCGGCACCCCACTCGTGAACATAGTTTGAATCTTAAACCAATTGATCATTCATATATTTCTAGGATTCTATTGAGCAAGGACTGGTTTCTATTGCTAAACCACGAGTTTAAGGCGAAGAGGCTCGTTTTGGCTCCTCAATTTGTTGTTAGTATTTTGCAAAATCAAGAAAACCCATTAAATGCTATAAGATTTTATATCTGGGTTTCGAATATCGACCCTTCACTTGCAAAGAAACAATCGATTCGAGGGGTTCTTGGCCGCAACCTTTATCGAGAAGGTCCTGATCGTCCGGTGTTATTGTCAGTTGATCTACTTCAGCAAATTAAAGAGTCTGGTCTTAAAGTGACACAGGAATTGCTTTGTATATTACTTGGAAGTTGGGGTAGATTGGGTTTGGCAAAATACTGTGTGGAAGTATTTGGGCAAATTTCGTTTCTGGGACTTAATCCCACCACCAGACTGTACAATGCTGTAATTGATGCATTGATCAAGTCCAATTCTCTGGACTTGGCTTATTTAAAATTTCAGCAAATGTCGTCTCATAACTGCGTTCCTGATAGGTTCACTTACAACATTCTCATCCATGGTGTTTGTAGGCTTGGGGTGGTGGATGAGGCACTTCGTTTGATGAAACAAATGGAGGGCTTGGGATATTTTCCGAATGTGTTCACGTATACGATCTTGATTGATGGATTTTTCAATGCCATGAGGGCTGAGGAAGCCTTTGGAGTTTTACAGACAATGAAGGAGAGGAATGTGGTTCCAAATGCAGCAACTATGAGATCCCTGGTTCATGGAGTATTTCGTTGTTGTGCCCCGGATAAAGCTTTTGAATATTTATTGGACTTTGTCGAGAAGAAGCCAGGCGTGTCTCAATTGGTCTGTGACAATATTCTTTACTGCCTTTCAAATAATTCTATGGCCAGTGAGGCTGTTATGTTTTTGAGTAAAATGGGGAAGAAAGGTTATGTTCCGGATAGTTCAACCTTTAATGTCACTATGGCATGTGTATTAAATAAGCTAGACCAGAAAGAAGCTTGTGATATATTCGATAATTGTACACAGAGAGGTGTCAAGCCAGGGTTCAGTACATATCTTGCGCTTATTGAAGCTCTGTACAAGGCGGGGAAAACGGAGATTGGAAACAAATATATGGATCGAATAATAAAGGATGGTCTTGTTTCGAACAACTATTCATATAATATGGTCATTGATTGCCTTTGCAAAGGCAAATTAATGGACAGAGCAGCAGAAATCTTTAGGGATCTGCAGTCTAAAGGCATTTCTCCAAATATTGTAACTTTTAATACACTTATTAGTGGGTATTGCAGAAATGGAGGTATGGACAAAGCTCAGGAATTTCTTGAAATGCTATTAGAATGTCGTTTTAGACCGGATATCTTCACTTTTAATTCAGTAATTGATGGCCTCTGCCAAGCACACAAGTACGAAGATGCTTTTGGTTGTTTCAATGAAATGGTCGAGTGGGATGTCACTCCAAATGCTATCACGTATAATATATTGATACGCTCCTTTTGTGCGATTGGAAATGTTGCTAGATCTACTCAACTCTTGAGAAAAATGCAACTTCACGGTATACAACCCGATACTTTTTCCTTCAATGCTCTTATCCAAAGCTACTTTCGAATGAATAAAGTTCATAAAGCTGAGAAGCTTTTTGATTCAATGTTAAGGTTGGGTATACAGCCTGACAATTATACTTATGGTGCTTTTATTAAGTCTTTGTGCAAGTCAGGTAGGCATGATGAAGTAAGGGAGATGTTTCTCTCAATGAAGGTGAATGGTTGTACTCCTGACTCTTATACTTGCAGTCTTATTAACGCCCATATTTAAATCTTTACTTGATCTTTATGTGAATGCTGAGGAAATTGTGGAGATTGAAGAAAATATGTGAACAAGAACATTTTATGAACAGCTTGGACATCGGGTATTGGCCGTTTATTGGTACTGATACCTTGATGTTTTCAGATATGAATTGTTTCAAGTACTGTCAAAATAAAAAATGTCCGTTGTTGTAGAGAGAGGAGAACGGGCGATTCACTTTCTATTTGATGTTAACAAGCAGTCTGATGAGTTCTTAGACGCCACGTCAAATACAGTCTTTCTGAACTAATCAAGGAACATATCCGCAGTTATTAAAAAGGGTCATGGCTTTTTACTAAATCTTGATGCTTGGCCGTGAATATGCTAAAACTTAAGGTGCCATCATATTTCATTTGCAGGCACACTTTGGTGTGTAGTACGGCACAGTCACCTTGAACAGAGTAGTTGAAACTCCAAGGTTTAGGGGATGAAACTTACCATCTGCCCCCTACATCGACCCCATGGTACAATGTAAGGTTTCAGAATTTGGCAGGATTTTCAATACTGTAGCCATGGAGTTTCTTCGAGGACGGGAAAAACACAAAGGCTTCTATGATGGATATTCATCTGTGATTCATGTGACCTCGATACTTTATCTGTTGCCAATGTGAAATGGCGAGCAGGTGTTATCTTCCTATGTATTTATTTGAAAAGAAGTCCAACGTTGAAGAATTTTTACTGATTTCTCTGTAACTACTAACCTAGGCTTGATTTGAGGACTGGACACTCCAAGACAGTTGGGAAATTCTGAAACCATTTCTTGTGCTATTCCATTTCCCCCTTTTCTGTTTATCATGTCAGAATGATGAATGACATAAAAAGGACTTGACATGGCTGTTTCTATTGGCTTTTGAAGGGAGATTTGGTCTGTCAATTTCGCATCTAGCTCTTATGATGGAGATAACACAATGTTAAAGTTTTTCTATTAGCTTTCCCGCCATGAAATTGTAACAGCCCAAGCCCACCGCTAGCAGATATTGTCCTCATTGGGCTTTTCCTTTTGGGCTTCCCCACAAAGTTTTTAAAACACGTATGCTAGGGAGAGGTTTCTACACTCTTATAAAGAATGTTTTGTTCTCCTCTTCAACCGATGTGAGATCTCATAAGTAGAATAGGTAGGTTGTTGTATAGGGATTATAAATTCTTACTTTTAACTAGAATTCATATAATTTCCATTTGATTGTAGCTAATGCTTTTGATAGGTTAAGTGGATAACGTTGCATATACAGTGGGTGCCACACGTTTTGACCCCGTTGAAACTTTCTCCAAGAACTTGCTGTGTTTGGATCTTGTCTAGACGCTGTCCATGGGATAGAGGTAACATACTCTGATGACACAACACACTACTTGCGGTCTGTTTAAAAGCAGCCCACTGTACTTACGAATTAAATCAGCTCATTGTACTTTCTTCTATATGAATTAACTTCAACCCATTGAGTACGGAAAAAAAACTGAACCTGGGATAGGTATTATATACAACAAAAGACTGATATTAAACATATTTTGCTTGTAGCTGTACTAGTTGATAGGAGGGTGGTGGATTAATATTCACGTCGTATAGCCATTGTATGTTCTCTAGTTGGTCTGCACTCTGCAGTAGGTTTCTCGAATCAAATGCTTAATGTTCTCTTTTATACTTGTTCATTCTTAAATGAAAGGTGTTTCTTAAAAAAAAAAAAAAAAAAAAAAAAAAAAAAAAAAAAAAAAAAAAAAAAAATTGCTATTAGCTAAANAGCCACTTATCATGTTCTTGGGTTGATGTGGAATGACCTTTTGCCTTTCAGATATCTTGAAATGCCTCTTAGGTCATAATTGTAAAACTTTGTTTCGGGATAGGTTGAAAAAGTTCCAAACAAACCGGTCAGAGATTCGAATCTCACCCTACAACAGATTTTTACCTCAGGAAAGGACCATTTTTTCTTGGGAAGGGTAAAATACTTTAATCAAGTCCATGCACACAATTCTTCTGTACTTTCTATTCTGTTTCGAAATTCTGACTGATATTGAATAGAAAACTCGAGAGGGTTAACAGAGTTTTTTTTTTATGGAAGGTTGTGGTAAAAGGGGTTGGTCCCATTTAGTTAGTTGGAGGTCAGTGTCAAGATCTCTTTGTGTGTGTGTGTGGGGGG
>NW_019268517.1:336346-341419 GCF_002738365.1 Cucurbita moschata
GGGGGGGGGGGGGGGGGGGGGGGGGGGGGGGGGGGGGGGGGGGGGGGGGGGGGGGTCAAGGTCCTCTAAGTGGTTATGGTGGTGTTTTCCCCCCTCTGAAACCACAATCATTGTGGTATTGGATCACAGATTCACAATTAGTAGATATGAGGTTAACCCCATTGGTTTCGATTTCAATGAGGGGTCTAATAACTACGGCGAACCTGCATAAATCGTTCGCTCAGCGTTTCCTCTGTACACTTGGTTTCTCTATAATGATGGTAGCAGAATCAGTCTTAAAGGGTTTTACTTTTCTTGTTTCATTCCTCCTGTAAGCTATAGGAAGTCCAACTTTAGAAAAAGCTATGTCTTTTAATGCCTTGTTGCCCTTTGAATGATACCTTTGATTTCACTCAGGGGGCCTCGGCTCTTTTACTTCACTTGCAATGGTGTGTTCTTTATAAGAAGGCGTGGGGAGATTTGAATCATTTATTATCAAGGTTGATGTTCCTTTTCTATTGAGGTTCGACGTTGTGACACGACAGACATAATTTGTCCATCCTCTCTTGAAAAGTGGTCTCTTTGCTCTTCTGTGAAGTATTTGGTTGGAAAGAAACTAGAGGTCTTCTTCAGATGATGAGAATTCTTGCCCTGCTTTAATGAATCGATCTGGTTCCATACTTCACTACCTTTTTATAGTTGTCACGCACTTTTTCTATCAATATCTGGCCTCCTTTCTGTACCTTTGCATTTCATTTAATTTTTGTTGCCCTAGTGTTGGCCTGACCACTCTTCCGCGAGGCTGCATGTGAGATCCAACGTCAATTGAGGAGAAGAATGAAACATTCTTTATATGGGTGTAAAAACCTCTCCCTAGTAGACACGTTTTAAAAACTTTGAGGAGAAAACCCGAAGAGGACAATATCTGCAAACGGTTGGCTTGGGTTGTTACAAATAGTATCAGAGTCAGACACCGGGCAATGTGTTAGCGAGGAGGCTAAGCTCCAAAGGGGTGTGGACACGAAGTAGTGTGCTAGCAAGGACGCTGGACTCTATAGGGGGGTGAATTGGGGGGGTCCCACATTGATGTGAGAAGGGAACAAGTGCCAGCGAGGACGCTGGACCTTGAAGGGGGTGGATTGTGAGATCTCATATCGGTTGAGTAGGAGAACGAAACATTCTTTATAAGGGTGTGGAAACCTCTTTCTAGTAGACGTGTTTTGAAAACCTTGAGGGGAAAGCTCGAAAGAGAAAGCCCAAAAAGGATAAGGGTCAGCTATCATCAACTTGTTGTTGCTGACAAAACAACGTTTCAGTGTATTGATGTCTAGCGACTGATATTCCTTCGCTTTTGAGGGAATACTTGTCTGTTTGCTAAATCTGGACCACTGCATTGATCCCTTTGATTCTACCTTTCTGCAAGTGGGTTTATATTTAATATACTTGCTTGCCAAATTGAATTCTTTCACCGTTGTTTAGGTTGGAGAGTCAGTGAGAAACTTTATGAGTTCTCTTTTTAACATCCATTTTTTCAGGGATAGCTATTCTCCATAATGGGGGTGAATTTAGTTGGCGCTCGAGCGAGTGGTTGGGTTATTTCACTCGATCATAATGTCTTGACGTGACAGCAAAACGCCTCGACATCACGAGTCGATCAGTTTGCTTCTCAGCCAAGTTTGCTTCGATGTGATGAGCTCGACCCGAGCGGTAGGAAATGAAAAGAAGGCTGCAAAACTTTGTAAAATCTTCTATCAAACTACGACGTTTCTTATCCATAGAGATGGTTTGACTGAATCAAGCTCATTCAAGCACACTCGCAAAACGATGAAGGATTTTTATTGAGACATAACAAGCAAGACTCGTAGAAGATCGATATTGAGTGATTATTCATATGACATTGCGAAGATAGGAACAAAAGTATTTGTAGTAGCCATTTGAGTGAGTTTGAAGATCAACATTATGACGTTTCAAATCATCTCAATTGGAAGTATTGTGTAAGCTGATATTCTAATTATAGTTTGTGAGTGATACAAAAGTTGAGACCATTTCTTCTAAGTTAGGGTCGGAGGAAGAGTTTTTCGACACGTGAAAAATGATTGTCCTAATAAAGTAGGTTTGTCAAAGGGCTCTAGGTCGAAAGCTATCATTATCTCGCTCGTGAGGGAAGATGACGACTTCCTCTAAAGTAAAAAAAAAATATTTGCTTTATAATGATAGCAGTTCTATAGATATGCACACATGCATCAGTAACGACACAAGAACTTTCAACTGAGTCAAGTAGCTAAAAGTTGCAGGGTATATCAACGTGTAACTCGAAAGTATTGGAAGGTTACATTCCAAGTGGTCTATCTCAACCCACAAACGCTCCTAAAATCCATATCTATTCTTTTCGTTCAATTTTGAGAATAGGTATTCAAACCTTTGAAGTCAAACCTACATTTAAAACCTTCCGAAGTGAAGAAGGCCTCCCTACGGGCCAACTTTCATTTTTTTTTTTAATTCAACAATTGCAGGATTAGAGATCGACCGAACGCTCCACCGTTGTGGCAATTAAGTCGAGGGGGTCGTCTACAAAGTTACCACACTAACTCTCCCTCTCACAGTTAGTGACAATAAATAAGGGTATCCCACCGTTCAGTTTCTTCTTCTTTTTTACTCCCACAATTTAGGAAATCCTATAACTTAGGGACCAGCTCCCCAAGTTAAGCTCCGCTCCTCTCTGTCTGTCTTGTCTCTCTACAATTATTCAAACACTGTCTTAGCTAACCAAACAGTTGTTCTTGTCGCCGCCATTGTTGCTCTGATCCCTCTTTTTCATCATAGCTATGGTGAGAGCTCCTTGTTGTGAAAAAGTAGGCCTCAAAAGGGGAAGGTGGTCAGCTGAAGAAGATGAGCTCTTAACCAACTATATTCAAGCCAATGGTGAAGGTTCTTGGAGATCCTTACCCAAGAATGCAGGTCATTTTTCACTTCTCTTCCCTACCAATTGTTCGAGTTTTGTCAAATGATAAACAAACCCGGTTTTGAATCGGTTCCCTCGAGTATATTTTCAACCAAAGATTTGTGTTCGAAAAGAAATTCTAGGACGGTGAGGTTTGAATCTCAAACGTTTTGATTGAGAGACATGACCCTGCTGATCCTGATTCGTGTTTTTCTTTGTTTGTTAATCGAGCTACTT
Source organism: Cucurbita moschata (assembly GCF_002738365.1). NCBI lineage: Eukaryota > Viridiplantae > Streptophyta > Magnoliopsida > Cucurbitales > Cucurbitaceae > Cucurbita > Cucurbita moschata. The sequence goes on from NW_019268517.1 coordinate 339,504, forward strand.
TTTTAACTATTCAAATTCCTAACATGTCTCGCATCCAAAAATGAAAAAAACGGGAAAAAGACAATAGAGGAATTATTTAAAAGTCAAACCTTAAATGTTTTGTTTGTTGGTTTTTTTTGGACATGTTCTTGAGACATTTATGGTACTATTGTAAAGGATTGTTAAGGTGCGGAAAGAGTTGTAGACTAAGATGGATTAACTACTTGAGGCGAGACTTGAAGAGAGGGAACATCACGGCAGATGAAGAACAAATGATTGTAAAGATGCATAACGCTTTTGGCAACAGGTAATTTTTTTAATTGTTAATAAAAATAACAATAGTTGAGCTATGCTTATATTGGCACTAATAAAAAAAATTATTGGTTAGATTAGATCAGAATTATTTTCAACAAGTTTATAATGAGTGATTTCATTTTTTTTCATTGGGTTCGGGTAAATACTAAAGATCTTGAACCATTGATCCGATAGAACAACTTAAAAGATAAAGAAGTATCGTTAATTTCTTCACGCTAGTTACAGTTCCAAATTCGAAATACCAACTATACCCATAAGAACGCTCTTAATTACATGATTTCTTCTTTATATAAACAGATATCGAATCGATTAAACAATTAGTTGTGACGTTATTGTTATTACCACCACCGCCATTAGTCTTATAATTATTTTCCTCGACCGTGTCTCCCTAAATAAATAACTGTGCCCAACTTAGTTGTCAAAGTGGTGGACCTTAGTATATCATATCAATCAAATCCAACTCGGTTTTTCTCTTATTTACTTTTTCAGGTGGTCTTTAATAGCATCACATATGCCGGGCCGAACAGACAATGAAATAAAAAACTACTGGAACTCTCATCTTAGTCGAAGAATCTACACAGTAACACGACCATCTGCCAAGTCTACTTCACCTATAACGGGCATCCTCGACATCAGTCCCGCACCCAAACGAAGGAAAAACACGACCGATCGAGCAAGTCGACAACAAACGAACGCAATCGAAGGGAAGACAATCCCTCCCCATATAGAGAAAGAGGAAAAAGAAGAAGGGTTGAGCTCAAAACATAGCAAAGAAGGAGAGGACTGGGGACCATATGATTGGCTAGATGGTGAAATAGAGAGACTCAATAATGATCTTGAATGGAATAAAAGCAATGAGAAAATGGCATTTGAAGATGATGTTCAAAATGGGGAGAGGTCTTCTTCTTCCTCCATCAACTCAGCTTTGGAAATGGATCAATGGCTCAACTTTGATTGGGAGCTTCACAAGATTTCTTCTTGGTTATGGGAAACCGAGACCGATCGATGTATTGAGAGTTAGGGTTTATTATCCTCGGAATTTCGAGAGTAATTATTAAAAACAATTAAAGTACGAGTCTCGTAGCGGTTTCGAAAAGAGAAGATCGAACTAAGAGAGATTAGGAGTTCTCGATACAATTCAGCGCGTCTTTATTGTTATAGAACAGTGATATTTTGGATGATAACACAAACTCTTTCCAAAATCCTAAAAATTAAATAACTTTCTAGGGTGTCTGATGATTTGGGTTGGGTCGGGTTTAGACATTTTTAAACCAAACTCAATTAGTCGGTATAAATTGTTTCAACTCAAACAACCCTTCTCAAATAATGAACTCAACTCAACCATAAATTTTTGGGTTAGATTGGTTCGGTATTTTACATTATAATAAAAATAATTATGAAATTAAATAAATGATCCAGTTTTATTTAATTTGAACTCAACCCAATTTAAATAAGTTCATAATTTGACGTAAATTATATTCGATGAATGGATTGAATTTTTTGAACATCCCTACAACATTGATCTCGATTACCGACATAAACTAATATATATACAAACATGTTACATATTACAGTCAACAACGTTAGAGAACTCAAAAAAAAAAAAAAAAAAAAAAAAAAAA
>NW_019268517.1:341984-346557 GCF_002738365.1 Cucurbita moschata
AAAAAAAAAAAAAAAAAAAAAAAAAAAAAAAAAAAAAAAAAAAACAATTATTTATATGTTAAAAATTAGAATCAGAGGGTGAGGAGTTATCAGCTAAAGAAACTTTGCTGAGGCGGCTAGGCAGCAGCCGGACGCCATGGACGTGGTTTCTTCTTCTTCCTGTCCACCGCTTTTGAGCTCCATAAACTGCTCTATGAGCCAAAGCCTTCCCCACATTGGAGCTCGCGGCGGCTTTCGAGCTCGGGTTCTTCTCTGGCTTTGTTGGTTGATTTCCGGTGACGCCGGTGGCGGGCGTGGTGATGGCGGGATCAAAACCTCTGGAATCGGGTCGCTCGGAACTCATTAGTTTGAAATGAAGGAGATGAAGAACTGGTAGTTTCTCCAATTTTTGTGGAATATATTTTGTTTTTGTTCTCTTCTTACAAGTTAAGGAACATGAGATTCCATAACATAAATCCAAACCCAAATTTAATTCCATTTGTTTAAATTGGTTTGGAATATAATTTGATTGGTCCGGTGGAGTTAAGAATGTTGGAATTTTTTTTAGTGGGTCGTGTCCAATGAAAAAATTATTAAATTATATGTTTGGTCTTTAAAATTTTAAAATTACGTAGATTAATCGAGATCGTGTAGTCTATATAGTCTCAACCTTTCATATTTCCTTCTAATACATCTTTACGCTAATGCTTGAATAATATATTAATTTTGTATTTTTTTTTATATAAATTATATATATATATATATGTCTATTTAAGATTTTCCTTCGTTTACCAAACATATTTCCATGCAAATAGACTATGTTATAATAAGTTTTTTTTGAAGTTATATATATATTTTGGTTAGGAAATATTATTGGATTTATTAATATGTTTTATATTTTTAATTATATTAAAAAAATGGAAATAATTCATTACTTTTTTTAAATAAATGTTTTTGTAATAAAAAATTAAGAAATTTTTTCAATTCTCTATCGAAAATTCTTGTCCCGACTCGTGCAAAAATAAATGGATAAGTATCTATCTCATAGACGTTAAAAATATGAACTTTTAGACACAAAAATGAAAGTTTATTATTGTATTAGACCCAACGTGTAACGTTGAAGTATTAAAAAAGGTCAACAAAGTTTGGAGAAGCTTTGAATTAAAAAAAAAATGATCACCAAAGGTTAAACTTTTGATAGAAGCTTACAAGAAGGGGTTAGAGAATCTTGTAGGTTTTAAGCAACCTTTGGTGGAAGTAATTCTGTTATTCAAATTCTCTGCGTGTTCTTCTCCACTTTCTTCTCTCTCTTTATTACCAATGTTTAAAACACAACCGCCATTGACGACCACCAATGAAGCTTTGATCCATCCATATGGGAAGGACAAAAGCTATGGCGGTAACACATGAGGATCTTCACCCAAGTCGAAGGAGCTCTGAATTAGGCAGCAAAATGGGGACTTTTCTCATCATTTTGACCGTCCTTTGTGGCCTTTGTTGCTTCATTCTTTGCCTCGTTGCCGAGTCTACTCGTTCTCAGGTACGTATCTCACCGACCCTTTTCACGATTTTTGTGTTCGGTATGATATTGTCAATAGAAATGTCTATTTAGCCTCCGGGGCTGGAGAATAGGATAAAAGAGTAAGAAGTGATTTCTCCTTGTTAGCTAAATGGAGATGGAGATAGAGAATATATTCCTTGTCTATAACAGCCCAAGTCCACCGCTAGCATATATTGTTCTCTTTGAGTTTTCTCTTTCGGGCTTCCCCTCTTTTGGTTTTTTCCTTTCCGGCTTTCTCTCAAGGTGTACCACTAGCTAATTGATATCCCACATTGGTTAGGGAGGAGAATGGAACACCCTTTATCTGGGTGTGAGAAACTGTTCCTAGCGTCTTGAGGGGAAACCCGAGAAAGAAAGCCCAAAAAGGACAATATCTGCTACCGGTGAACTTGGACTATTACATTGTCTTTGTCCTTGCACCGAGCCCACCTCACCCCAGATAACTCTTCGGAGAATCTCGCAAAAATAGAGCCAATTTTGCGGGAATAAGAATGAAATAGGAGACAGAAACCGGAAATAGAGAGAATTTTGCTGAATAAAAATGAAATAGGAGAGAGAAACCAAACATGTTTTTTTAACAACGTACGAGGTAGGTTTAGATATGGGTTTGCATGTTTTTTCTGACCTTTTTCATAGGTAATATGGAAGGGTAGAGACGAGAATAATAACAAAAAGGGAGAGAAGAGATGCTGGTACAGCGGCAGTGGGAAGACGCCGCTGGTGTGCACGGCGAGCGCGTTTCTAGGCATGGCGGTGATGATGGTGGTGCAACATTTGTACGTGTTGATTGCAGTGAGTAAGTCGCCGCCGCCTGCTCTCATTGCTTGGGACCCTTCTTTTGCCACTTCCAAATCTCTAACCTTTCAAGCTGCTTTCTTCTTCGTTTCAACATGGTAATCATCAACACCTCCATTATCTCTCTCCTTTATTCAAACCCAAGTTAAGCATATTCCTTCACCCCAACTTAATACTTTTCATATTCGACCACGAGCCACGACCCAAGCCCACCGATAACAAATATTGTCCTCTTTAGACTTTTTCCTTTCAGGGTTCCCCTCAAAGTTTTTAAAACGCGCCTCCAGTGAGAGGTTTCCACACCCTTATAAAAGAATGTTTCGTTCTCCTCTCCAATCGATGCGGGATCTCACGAAAGTCCAAAAAGAACAATATTTGCTACTGGTGAGCTTGATATTACAAATGGTATGAGGCAGACACGGGGCAATGTGCCGGTGGACACGAGGCATTGTGCCATAAAGGACACTGTGCCCCAAAGGGATTGGATTGGAGGGGTCCCAGATCGATTGAAGAAGGGAACGAGTGTCGGTGAAGACGCTGGGTCCCGAGAGGGAGTGAATTGTGATATTCTTTACAAGGGTGTGGAAACCTATTCCTTCTGCATAGGTTTTTAAAACTTTGAGGGAAAGCTAAGAGTGGACTGGTCGAGTCCACAAGACAATATCTGCTAACAGTGGACTTGGGCTAATGGCCCTCTCATTTCCATATCCGGTGGTTTGTTTTGGGTTGGCAGGATAAGTTTCTCAGTGGGAGAGATTTTACTATTGATAGGACTGAGCGTAGAATCAGGTCATCTCAAGGACTGGTGGAGTCCAAAAGAGAGTTGCTTGGTGATCAAAGAAGGTTTGTTCTCAGCAGCTGGGGTTTTTGAGCTGGCGACGGTGTTCCTCGCCGCCGGTCTATACATGACGGCGGTGCGAGCACAGAGATTGTTTGAAGATCAAGTAAACGTGAGAAGAGAGGTGCTGGAAAGTTACCATATCCACAGTTCGCCGCCCCGGTCGCCACCGGTGCAGCCGATGCCGCCAATTGCGAGAGAGGACCCTGTGATCAGACATAGCCATCATCCAGAGTCTCCCTTTTTGTTCTTGCTCCCATCTTCAGCTGCTTTCTGCAAACAGCTCTCTCGTTGATTATTATTATTATTATTATTTTAAAGGAGATGGTTTTTATGAATTTGTATAAAATAGGTTAAATACTATTTTGATTCGGTTTAGTTGTTAACTTTTGTTTATATATATTAATAAGCAATAATTTAACATCAAATTTCAATAAATTTATGGTCGTGTTAGATTAAAATTGTGATATGAGATAACGTGTGAGATCCCGATTGCGGAGGAGAACGAACCACCCTTTTTATGAGAGTGTGGAAACCTTTCCTAGCAGATACATTTAAAAAACCTTGAGAACAATCCCGAAAGAAAAAACCCAAAGAGAACAATATCTGTTAGTGGTGAGTCTGGGCCGTTACAAATGGTATCAGAGCCAGACATCAGGTAATGTGTCAGCGAGTAAGCTGTTCCCTGAAGAGGGTAGACATGAGGCGGCGTGCCAGTAAGGACACTGTTCCTTGAAGAGGGTAGACACAAGGCAGCGTGCCAGTAAGGACGCTAGGCATCGAAGGAGGTAGACACGAGGGGGTGTGCCAGTAAAGATGTTGGACCCCGAAGGAGGTAGATTTGGTAGGGGTCGTACATCGATTGGAGAAAGGAACGAGTGCTAGCGAGAACGTTGGGCCCTAAAGGGGGATTCCCCGAAGGAAGTAGACACGAGGCGTTGTGCCAGTAAGGACGCTGCCCTGAAGAGGGGGTTCCCCAAATAAAGTAGACACGAGGCAATGTGCCAGTAAGGACGCTACCCTGAAGAGAGGTTCCCCAAAGGAAGTAGACACGAGACATTGTGTCAATAAAGACGTTGGGTCTGGAAGGGGGTGGATTTAGTAGGGGTCCCACGTCAATTGAAGAAAGAAACGAGTATCAGCAAGGACATTGGAAAGTGATACCACACTCAATCTTCTATATTCTTAAACGACGACAAGACACATAAAAGAGATAACGCTATCAACTTTGTAAGCTCCCGTTTCAAGATTAATGGATTATAGTCGATCGATTACAATTAATTAAGATTGGGAGGAAGGATAACATAATCTATTCTTATCGAGATTGTGGTGTAGCAACTTGATTATAACATTATCCAATTAATTATCCCACAAAAAAAAAAAAAAAAAAAAAAAAAAAT
>NW_019268517.1:347106-395017 GCF_002738365.1 Cucurbita moschata
AAAAAAAAAAAAAAAAAAAACAAATAAATTGAGTGTTCTTTCAATCACATCTTTTCCTAAGCTCGTGTTCATTTCGAGACCCCAAAAAACACAATTTAAAAATAAAAAAAAAATGTAAAATTTAAAGTTGCCGCCAAATTCAAACGCCAAGAGATGGGCGGGCGTTGACCAATCAGACATCCAACGGCTCAGATGCAAAGCATTGACCGTTAAGTCAACATCATGTCTGGTCTTTATTTTAGCTTATATTAATTAACCAAAAGTAAATGTTTTAGTTACCAACATTTTGAGTGCTTTTTTAGCTTCTAAATAAATAATTATCCAAAATCATTTGATTTTTTTTTTAATTTTTAAAAAATTAATTTTATAAATATTATAAATATTTATTTTATTAGGTATTTTTTTGTTTGTTAATTATTTAAAATAATCTTAATTATCTATTAACACGTACGACTAAAATCTCATAAAATTCAAATATTAAAAATTTATAAGTCACAATGCATTATTACTATTGTTATAATCGTTAAATATTTTTAATCTTTTCAACATTACTGTAGATTAGGATTGTAATTCTATTTTCGAGTTAATCGAGTTGACTTTACAAAAAAATATCAACTCACAAACTAATTACAAATTTTTTTTTTATTTTAAAAATATTAAACCAAACCCAAAAGGAAAAAACTTAAAATTTTCAGTTACTCAATAATTAAAATAAATTAAATAAATTAAAAAAAAATTAAAAAAAAAATAATAAAAAGAAAGTCCAAGGAAACGACCAAAGGGAGTGGCGCCCTTTTTGTTCATTTGGGGGTACTTTTTGGCGGGGGAAGAAGCGTTTTTCAGGCAAGGGTATTTTCGGCATTTAAAAAAAACAGCAGAGAGAGTAGCTAGGGTTTCTTCCGCCCCCGCGCTCTCTCCTTTTGGTTGTATATATTTAAGATTGGATTTTCAGATCCCGCTTGCGGCCACTGCACTTGTGTCGGTTTGATTCCTATTTCATCCTCTCATCCCTTCCTCTTTAATTCTTTCCCTCTGCATTTTCCTTTCAATTTTTCGCCTTCTCTCCGATCTCTGCCATTCTTTCACTCTACTCTGATCTCCTTTCGTTTCCTCCATTGATTTTCCTTTCTGGGTTTGATCTGTTTCTCAGATCCCCCCTCTCCCCCTTCTCGATCTCGCCTCCCCTGTTTCCTCTGTCTCTGATCGACTCTTTTGCGAGATACCCATCGTTTGATTCTCTGATCTCTAATCGTTTCACTCACTACCCACTTCGAGTTTCGTGTTTTTTAAATCTGGGTTTCTCTTAGATCTCTCCAATACCAACGGATGATGATGGATCCAAGCGATAGAGTGAGTATTCGTCTCTGTTTTTGAGATTTTCCTTTCTTTTTCACTTCAGTTTCTGATCGGTGGTTACTAATGTTGTAGGTATCGGAATCGGAGGACATATCCAGCAAAAACTCCGGCGGGGTATCATCGGAGGAGAGTCAAGTGAACGAGCAGAACAAGAAGACATGTGCGGACTGCGGCACTTCAAAAACCCCCTTATGGAGAGGCGGCCCAGCTGGTCCGAAGGTGATTTCATTGATCGATCTCAACTCTAATGGAGTTCATAAGCTATATCTCTCGATCCTTGTCTCAGATTTTTGTTTTTTTCTGTCTGATTTCGAACAGTCTCTTTGCAATGCGTGTGGGATTAGAAGTAGGAAGAAGAGGAGGGCGATTTTGGGGTTAAGCAAAGGAGTTGTTGAGGATAAGAAGAACAAAAGGAGCAATAGCTGCAACAATATTAGCAATAGTAAGCTAAGAGATAGCTTGAAACAGAGGCTCATGGCTTTGGGGAGAGAGGTTTTGATGCAGAGATCTAGCGTTGAGAGGCAGAGGAAGAAGCTGGGAGAGGAAGAACAAGCTGCTGTGTTGTTAATGGCGCTGTCATATGGCTCTGTTTTTGCTTGAAAACAGCCATTAACGAAGATCAGAAAGAGCAATAAAGAAGAAACCAAAATCTAACCTAGAAGAAGAAGAAGAAGTATATTGAGTGAAATTCTGTTAGTTCTTTATTATTCCTATAGATCTCTCTCTATCTTTTTTGTTGTATTAACTAACCATTGTTTTTTTGGATGTTGGAGAGTATTATGAGTAATGTAGTGTTGTGGTGAAGAGTTTGATAATGAATTTTGTTGAGCATTGTCATTGCTGATTCTTGTCTCTTGATGATCATTGATATTAATGATGATGATGAATAAAACTCTGTTTGAACTTGTTAATCCGAGATTTTTGTTCTTATTTATGGGGTAATTTTATATAATATGTTGGATCTTGAATGCAATCCAAACAAAAAGTAACATGGAAAAAGGGTTCACGGGTAAAAGAACGATGTTAATGAAAAAAGATGCAACGTAATAGTTCGTTTTCTTCACCAATTGATGTGGGGATCTCACAATCTAGCCTCTCGGAGGTCCAGCGAAATGTTTCGTTCCTCTCTCCGACCAATGTGGAGTCTCACAAGAGATCCTCTTGATTTCACAATGAGTGGGTCCTAAAACGAGAAGAACTAATATTATTGATTGGTGTGACGGTGGTATTAAATGGTTGAAATAACGAGTGAAATGGAATTTTAACTTATGTAAATTCTAGTAATATTGGTGATTGTATTTTTTTAAAAAGTTAATACATATTAATTTTTGCCATTAAACTTAATTATTTATTTACTTTAGTTTTTAAATTAGGGTAATTTTAATAGTATTTAAATATATATAAATTTTATTTCTCAAAATAGTTAATATGTTTTACCGTAAATAAATTTTTATTAAAAATGTAGCATTAGAAATATATATATTTTTTTTTAATTTGACGTATTTTATAAGATGAAGAAAATATTGTAAACAGTGAAAATAAAAATTAATTGGAAAAAAAGAGAAATTTATAAAATAAATAAACAATTTTGAGAAAAAGAAAATAGTTAATAAATAAAATAATTATTATCCAGAGATGCATGGGTGGAGAAGAAGGGAATGGATTTTCTGCATCCAATCATTTTTCTCCAAATAAATTTATCATTAGGATAACTGTCCTTTTCATTATTTCATTATTTTTATATTAAATATAATTTTTTTTTTTAAAAAGTAACTTCCATTTACCACAGTGAAAAAAGTCATGGGTCATTTAAAAGAACCATGGATAAACTTTGTCTAAATAAAAGTTTCATTTTTTTTTTAAGGGTATTATTATTCAAAACCATTAAGCCGCCTTGTGGACCTAGAAGACTACTGTGGTAACCCGGGATGGGGGCTGGTTAGGGTTGTGTGACTTGATAGTCCTAAAGGAGGGCGTGGATCACGCGACTAGTAATTAGCTCCACACTACTTTTAAATGAAAATCTATTGGAGACTACGAACGAGGGAGACTTGCCAAATCTTATACCTATCGGGTAGCTCCTCTATACATATTGTTGATTGGTCCATTGCTTTCATTGTCATCCTTGATTTTGTAGCTTTAGCCTCCAAGTGATTTTGTTGCCACTCGTTTAATTTAATCCCACTTTTTATGTGTTTTCCAGTCTTGTAAGCAACAAATCATACGAAAGTGCAAAAAAAGAGTCGTGTAATGTCAAAAATGGTAATAAAGACATTATGAAATGCATCTTTATATTCATTCTGCAAACAACAACTTAGATGAATTGGCTCAATCAACTCTATGTTTGTTCTTTGTTGTGTAGTACCGACCCATCGATGAGTTACTAACCAATAATCTAAATGGGTATCCTTATCGAGTTTAAGAGTATAAATTAGCTCCCTCCCTAGCGATTTTGTTTTACGACATGTCGGGCTCTAAAATTATTCAAATAAAAGGAGCTTCAATTTGAAAAAAAGATGCCAAAAGATTTAAACTTTTTGTTGTCCAAATTTAAAAAAGAAATGGAAAAAAATCAGAATGAATCAACGGATAGTCTCCCCACTGGTTGAATGCCTTTTGGTTTTTGGCCAAGTCCTTTTAGAACAGCTCAAAGACGGCCATATAATATATAATTTTCATATGCAACGTGGTTTGAATTTTGTTTCCACCATTCCTACAGCTTCCCTTTCGCTGTTTTTCTCTTTCCCACAATCCACGCGTTTCCTCTCTCCAAAAATTCCACTATATTTCGTTTCAAATCGCTTCAACTTTCAAACCCAGAAAACCCCAGAAGCCCCAAATCATGGCGTTCAACTTCTGGGTCACCGCCACCGTCGATCTGCTCCTCCTCCTGATCTTCACGGTGATACCCTTTTCGATTTGTCAGCCAACTGACCAAGCTCCGCCTCCCTCCGCCGATTCTTGCAATAGTATCTTCTTGTCCTATAGTTTCAACCAAGGAACGAAGCTCCCCCCTAATGTCACTGATCGGACCCGTCAGCCGTACCGATTCGAGTCCACTCTCTTGATTCTCAATAACGGCCTTCAGGAGCTTAAGTCTTGGAAGGTTTTTGTGGGGTTTCAGCACGATGAGTTCTTGGTCTCGGCTTCCGGCGCCGTCCTTGCCGATGGGAATAGCGTTCCCGGAAACGTCGGCAATGGGACCGTCTTTGCTGGTTTTCCGATGACCGATTTGAAGACGGCGATTGAAACTGCTGGAGACTTCACTCAGATGCAGGTCCAAGTCAAATTGGTTGGGACCCAATTTGGGGTTGCCCCTCCGAATAGTCCGATGCCTACGAATATATCTCTTGCCAATGATGGATACCTCTGCCCTCGGCCAACTCTACTAGGTACTTCCCTTTCCCTCTCGTTTCTAGTGATTTATTCCTGATTTTCTGCTACTTCTGATCAGTTTCTAAGTAGTGGCACAATTTTACAATCTGGGTTTCTGCTTGTTTTTACATTAACTATGTTTTTAGATTCTAGTGGTTTATCCCAAATCTGTTTCTGATCGGTTCTTCAGCTTTGGAAAATTTTACGATCTGGGTTTCTTTGGGCTTGTTTTGCATTATGAACTTTGTATATACAAGGCTAGATTCTGGTGATTTATTCAAATTTTCCGTAGTTTCTGATCAGATTCTGAGTAGTTGCTAAATTTTATGATCTGGGTTTCTGCTTATATTTAGTTAAGTTTAGATTCTGGTGATTTATCCAAATTTTCTGCAGTTTCTGATCAGATTCTGAGTAATTGCTAGAGTTTTTCTTGGTTTTTGGAGCTATCTTTCCCCTTCGATTCTCTCAGCAATTTCTTGAGCTTGGTTTGAGTTTGAATATCAATTGCTTGAGCTTGGTTTGAGTTTGAATATTATTTTCTTGAGCTTGGTTTGAGTTTGAATATCAAGTTCTTGAGCTTGGTTTGAGTTTGAATATCAAGTTCTTGAGCTTGGTTTGAGTTTGAATATCAATTTCTTGAGCTTGGTTTGAGTTTGAATATCAATTGCTTGAGCTTGGTTTGGGCTTGAATATCAATTTCTTGAGCTTGGTTTGAGTTTGAATATCAGTATCTTGAGCTTGGTTTGAGTTGAATATCAATTTCTTGAGCTTGGTTTGAGCTTGAATATCAATTTCTTGAGCTTGGTTTGAGTTCGAATATCAATTGCTTGAGCTTGGTTTGAGTTTGAATATCAATTTCTTGAGCTTGGTTTGAGTTTGAATATCAAGTTCTTGAGCTTGGTTTGAGTTTGAATATCGATTTCATTTCTCTAAACATCAGGAAAGAGTGAGATGCACGTCTGTTGTAGACCCGATCCAAGCGTTAAAACAAACATCACAACTAGTGAAGAGTTCTTGCCTCGCCAAAATGGCGATCTAACGATCATGTATGATGTGACAAGAACCTATGATTCGAGTTATTGGGCACAAGTCAAAATTTCTAATCATAATCCTCTCGGTCGTCTTGATTATTGGAAGTTGAGCTGGGAATGGATGAAGGATGAGTTCATCTATTCAATGAAAGGTGCTTATCCTTCTGTTGTTGATTCTACTGATTGCATTTTTGGTAGACAAGGCACTTATTATAAGGATTTAGACTTTGCCAATGTATTAAGCTGTGCAAAAAAGCCAACAATTGTTGATTTGCCTCCAACTAAGGCCAACGACACTACGCTCGGGTTGATCCCGTTCTGTTGTCGAAACGGGACGATCTTGCCTTCTCATATGGACTCAAGCAAGTCGATTTCAGCGTTTCAAATGCAAGTTTTTAAAATGCCACCAGATCTCAATAGATCCCAGATTACACCACCTCAGAATTGGAAGATCAGTGGCGTTCTAAACCCGACGTATAAATGTGGTGCTCCGTTGAGGGTAAGTCCTAGCGAATTCCCAGACTCAAGTGGTTTACCATTGAATTCGACTGCAGTGGCTAGTTGGCAAGTTGTTTGTAACATAACTCACGTCAAGGACGACACACCGAAATGCTGTGTTTCGTTTTCGGCTTACTACAACGATTCTGTCGTCCCGTGTAGAACGTGTGCTTGTGGATGCCCGCATAACACTGCTCGTACATGTAATGCAACGTCCTCTGCAATGCTCCTCCCACCGGAAGCCCTTCTTGTTCCGTTCGAGAATAGGACCGCCATGGCTGTGGCTTGGGCTGGTCTTAAACACTACCCAACTCCCAATCCCATGCCTTGTCCTGATAACTGTGGTGTGAGTATCAATTGGCATTTGTATACCGATTATAGAGACGGATGGAGTGCAAGGATTACTCTCTTCAACTGGGACGAAGTGAACTTTGCAGATTGGTTTGCTGCAGTTCAGATGAAGAAAGCAGCACCTGGTTTCCAGGCAATGTACTCGTTCAACGCGACGACCTTGGAACTGGATGGTGCCAATAATACTATCTTTATGCAGGGTAATCCTGGACTAAACTATCTCGTAGGCGAAACGGACGGAGTCCACCCAGAAAGGGATCCGAGGGTACCCGGAAAACAGCAATCTGTGATATCATTTACAAAGAAGAACATACAAGTTCTTAACATGGCTGCTGGAGATGGGTTCCCCACTAAAGTGTTCTTCAATGGGGAAGAATGTCTACTTCCAAAAACATTCCCTGTTAACGACAGCCAAAGGAACTTGGCTTCGTTGATTCCGAGCATCTTAACGCTACTATTCGTGTTCGTGTTTGTTCAGCAATAGCCCGGAAAGAACGAGAAGAATCACATTATGTTGTAGCTGCTGTTCATTGTTTTATTCTTTGAAGGATTGAAGTTGAAATAGACTATTTTCAGGGACTTTATGAGGTGAATACTCCGAGAAATGATAGGTCTTATGGTCACTCAACACTAGAAGAAGCTGTGCATCATGGCTCTGCCAGTTCTTCTGGCTTGTATTTTTTTGAACTTTTGTGAATTTTGTTATTATAAATGTTTCCCCTACTTTTCATCATATATCAATTAGGACCTTTGTTTTTGATATATTTAAGATTCGAACTCGTTTGGGGCAACATTTTCGATTTGAAAGTTTCATTTCTTATGAAATATAGTGTTCAAATTATATTTATGAGAACAGATTTTGGTTCCTAAGATTGTAAGGACGGAACGGGCTTAAGGGTATGTATTATATGTTGTAAGATCCCACATCGATTGAAGAGGGAAACGAAACATTCCTTAAAAGAGTGAAAGTTTCTCCCTAATAGACGCGTCTTAAAACCGTGAAGCTACAGACGGCGATATGTAACAAGCTAAAGCAGTTAATATCTGCTAGCGATCAACTTGGACTGTTACAAATTGTATCAGTACCAGACAATATGCCAACAAGGATGCTAGACCTCCCAGAGGGGTAAATTGTGAGATTTTATAGAAGATGTTGAGCCCTCAAGGAGATAGATTGTGAATCCACGAAGGATGTTGGACCCCCAAGGAAGGTAAATTGTAAAACCTCACATCGAGAGAGATGAACAAAATATTCTTTATAAAAGTGTAGAAACCTCTCCTTAACAGACACGTTTTAAAACCGTGAAACTGATGACGATATAAAGCAGACAATATTTGCTAGCGGTGGACTTGTACTATGAGGAACATCATCTTATACAAAACGAGAGAAAATAGCTGAAAGTGAAAGACGAATATGAATGGCAATGAAAATCTCAAAATTTTACGATTACAAAAGGATAACTTAGTATCTCTAAACTGATGTCTTGAACCATATAGCCGAATATGTACATGAAAGTGAACTGCAATTGCTATGAACATAGGAAGAGTATTGTTTTTCAGTAGGTTATGGAGTCATAAGGGGTCCTTAAACCTGGCAATTGCATCAAAAATCTCAATTCCATGAGCCAAGAGCACCGACGTAGCGCCCGATTCCACAACCAGACTCGAGTTAGTCTCTCCGTGGAAGCGGTCGAAAGAATCTGCACATTACTATGCTTCAGTGCTAAATGAACTTCACAATATTACATCTAAAATGATCTGCCTGCTGATATGCAATGGCCGTTCATAATGGCTGTTCATATGCTTTCCAAGCTAGACCAACATTCTTAAACAGGAGTATTATGATGAAACCATTCCAACTCACTTTCAGCTGTTGCAATGCTTCCCTGCTGCTGTGAAACAACATATTTACAAAGTTTATTAGTAATAATTCATCTTACGAACACACCGGGGAGGGAGAGTGTAACAGCCCAAGCCCACCGCTAGTAGATATTGTCCGTTTTGGCTCACGAGTTTAAAACACGTCTGTTAAGGAGAGGTTTCCACACCCTTATAAGAAATGTTTCGTTCCCCTCTCGAACTGATGTGGGCAAAATACAATGGTACTGCAATCTAACCTGTTTAAGAAGTGCACTCATTAGGTCCTCCTCCTGACCAAAGTGTTCAGAAAAAAGGTCGGTTTGACTGCTGGTTTCCGAAGCTCGTTCCATTTTAACTCTCACCGAACCATCATCGAAAAGAGGATTGAGTTGTTGACCCATACTTTGGGCATTCCCATTGTCACTTCCTTCTTCCAACAAGAACATGGCCTTGCCTACTGTAGATGTGTGCCTGTTATGTCCATTTTGTTGGCTAGAGGCATACCCTTGATGACCAAATGCTGCGGTCGGAATGTCAAGACTACCTTGCGATGCATCGAAGGTCACGCCTACGTGTTGCAAGTCCCAATCTGACTTCTGAGGGTGCAGATCCCTAAACATATCATAGCTCGGAACGAAACCGTCAGATCCTTTAATATCCGAGACTGAGTTAACCTCGTCCGGGAATCTTCCCTTTGGGACAATACTCGACATCCCTGGTGTACTTTGAAGTGGAAAACTGTTACCAGGCAATTCTGCAGTTTGGTTCATGGGAAAATTTGACATTGTTGAGGCTGGTGAAATTAGATTGTAGCCTCCACCTCTGCTGTTAGTCGTAAATTCATTCCTAGCCAAAACCGAACCAGCAGTTCCATTCGGCAATATCGACTGCTGTATTGTTGGTGGAAGCCTTGTAACGCTCGTTGCTGTACATTCATTTAGGATCTGTGGTCGAGCTTGTGGTTGAGGTGTCTGCATCAGTTGAGAGCTAGTTTGGCCTCCTTGGGCACTAGCTTGCATTGTCATGTTTCCATGAGATTGTGCAGAGTGCTGCTGCAGATTAGCTAGCTGTTTCGGCTCCATCGTTGTCGGAATTCCATGAAGAAGATTCATCGGTTTACTACCGTTCAAATGTGCCTGTTGTCCATCACTGAATCTCAACTTCGGATTTTCGAAGCTAAAAAAGTGGTTCCTTTGGTCAACAAGAGGCATAGGCATGCCTGATTTCGCTGTAGACCGACCAAATCCCGCTGCTTGGAGCGTAGCAAGGCTCTGTGGCTGGAGTTGACCAGCAGCAGCGAGCGTTTGAAGATCAAGCCCGTTCAACGTCGAGCCAAATGCTTCTTGGGCACTCATGAACGTGTTGTTCAGATTACTCTGTTGCAGTGTCATTCCACTTACTCTTCTCAGGTACAGGCGATATTTCTATGCATTAAAACGTGCAGCATATTAAGAATCTACTCGAAACGTTTCAAGCAGAGAGAAGAAGATACACAAGAATTCATGAACATAAACGAGCTTCTCGATCGGTCCTTACCTGAAGATGGCTGGCAACGTTTTCTCTAGTGAGTCCAGGAACATTCATCAATTCGAGAATCTTCTTGGGAACAGCCTCTGTAATTATAGACCGTATTTTACGATGGTTAGAGAACGCTTAAACGCTCGAGAAATCTAAAATCATGCTAAGAGTTCACAAATCCAAAGAACTAAATGCAAGAAATGATGAGAAGAAACTCCATACTCTCGATTCCTAGTTGATTAACAGCACCCACGAACTGTTGATGAAGCTCAACGGACCAAACAACCCTCGGTTTCTTTAGGGTCGATGAGTCATCCCTCTCCTCAGCATCGTCTATGTCCTCCTTCCTCCTCTTCGAGTTCCTCCAACTTCCTTCATTAGCAGAAGATGAATAATCTGCTTCTTCATTCGCCTTTTGCTGTCGATCGACATCCTCAACACCAGATTGCTCCAAGTCCTTCCATTCATTCTTCCGCTTACGAACAACGTGCTGCCATATGTTCTTCAACGCTTCAATTCGAACAGGTTTTATTAAGTAGTCACAAGCACCATGAGTCACTCCCTTCATAACAACGTTTTTCCCGTCATCCACCGACATCACTACACAGAACTCCACTCATTAGAAACCAGTCCCTATCAAGCTATCATTCACTATTATGAACTAACAAAATGCATTCCTTACTAATCACAGGCAAGTCCATTTCAAGTCCAATGCATTCCAGAAGCTTGAATCCATCCATGTCTGGCATATGAACATCGCTCAAAACGATATCGAACCCGTTCTTGTAACGTCTGAGGACCGATAACGCATCCTCAGCTCGACTACATTTCGTTACTGAAACACAAGACAAATTCTCCATTACTAACAGACATGTTCCCTAATCCAAAAACAACTCAAAATTATAGCAAAATCATGAACATTCAAACGAACTCACGATCTCAAATCAAGAACCCTATATCCAAAATCACAAGAAACGATAGCAAAAGTGACAGAAATTTCACTCGAACGCCCAAGAAACAATCAAATCGCATACGGATACTTGAAAAACGAAGTGAATAACACAGATTCAAGAGAAACCGCTACCAAAAACAAGAAATATCCAAGCGGAATCGAAAAGGATACCTTCGTAGCGACAAATCCGAAGCATCTTCTCCAAGATCATAAGGCAGGTAGGATCATCATCAACAACAAGAACACGAAGGCCGGCCGGAAACTGTAGAGGAACAGATTCACTAGGTTTCCTTACAGAGCTCGAACTCGCCGTAGACATCGATCCCTCAAATCGATTCAGATTTACCCTTGAATACCCCAAATCTCAAACGAACGAAATCAATAAAAACGCCGAATATTGAGACAGCAGCATTTTATACTTCACTTTCGGCTTAAAAAGTGGGCAAAATCAAAAGAATCCATATGGGTTTTAGATGAAATCAGAGATAGAATAAGGAAATGAGAGTTTCAGAGAGGAATTTTATACAGAGCACTTGGAGATTAGAGCAGAACGGTTGAAGAACCCTGTTCAATTTAGGGGCTCGTTGTTCATTGGATTATCGTAATATTTTATTCAAAGTGGGTCACTCCTGAGAGAGTGGATCCAGCTCATACAGGACTAAGATTTAACTAACCCATATATCCAAATCTACTCTTAAAAACTTTCAAATTCTTTACACTATTTTTCATTTTTGTTCTTTGTACACATAAGACACAACAAAATTGCACAAAACTAGAACGATCAACTTCCTTTGATATTAGGATAAGATAGCATCTTTCACATAGTAAAGATTCTTTCTCCTCGTTCGATCGCGTGTTTGTTTAAGTTACCAGGCACTCTGTGATAGAATTAACTCTCAACGTGCTCGTTTTTATGTTCTTTTTGAGTTCGAACAGAATCTGTACTCATTAAAAGCGGTTAGATTCTTTGTTTATAGTCATTTCAATCATCCCGTTGTCTTTTCTTCTACCATATATTGCATAATTTTTTACCTGCGTTTTTCTATCTTCAACTACACTTAGCCCTCTAAGGTTAGCTCGGAGATTTCCAATACTTAGCTCTCTTGGATAGCTCGGACATGTCTTGTCATCTTAAATTTTCGTAAATATCTCTTTTAGTTACGAGATTTTGATCAAATTTACATATTCATATAAAATATGTTATTTTATTTTAATAACAAAGTTGAAAAGCATCACTATGCTTTTATATTAAATATAGATCAAGTTCCTAGGAATATGCTACATGTTTGATAAAGGAACGTTCTCTATTTCTCTCTTATTCAATTTTAATCGATAAACTCAAATATTCAATAACAAAAATGGTTACCGAAAGCGACAGTCACTCGATTTTGATAAATTAAAAAAAAATGATCAAAGTTTTAACCTTTATGATTCATCGACAAAATACCCACTTCCAGCAAAATGAAAACTATTTAGGGTTACCATCGTCTCAGGCTCTGATCAATTTCACGATGAAATCAACTCAAAAATAAAACATAAAACTAATTATCTCGAAATCTCGTAAGTTATGATAAAAAAAAAAATAGTCAAATTTCGGTAGTTGACTTTGTCGTGTAACTACCCGACGTGTTTAAAACACATATTTGAGGGTTTGAAAAGAGAAAAAGGGAGGATTCTAGCGTTGACCCAAAAGTCAATGCAAAAAATGGGCATTATTGCAAGAAAGGGCCTTTTTTGAAAGTGTCCCATAAATTGGAGAGGGGCTAATTTATAAATATATAATAAATATTGGGGGGATGTGAAAATTTTGGAGCGATAATACCAACAAAACAAAACCCAAAATTCCAATTCTACCCTTTCCTTTTCAGTCGCATGCACTGCTTTTGAAGCCTCTGCTTTTTTTTTTTTTTTTAATTAATCTCCCGTAATTCCACGTCATCTACCTTTTCACCCACTCCAGGTTTACACGTGGCATTTATCGTCTCGTGAAACACAATTAGGGCTTGTCTGGCTGGGGTGTTCTGTATTTTCTTTTTAATTATTAATTATTATTTATTTTGGATTTTAAAATAGAAAATAAGCACAAAAATAAATAAATAAATAAAAATCCCCACTTGGGTATTTGTTTATTTGTATAAATGGAGTTGAATTGCAAGAAAAGAAGTGAGCTTTTTGTAAAGTTTTTATTTATTTATGTATATATTTATTTAAATTAATTAAATATACTGAAAAAGTATATTCTTTTCTCCTTTTTTTTTGGTTGCCTTTTGTGTCCCCTCTTGAGATGAATATGTTACATGTACATGTCATTGCCTCACTGTCAAAATCAAGTCACTACAGATTGAAAAACGTAATGAGCTCGGTTGATAGCGTTGTAACTCTCGACCCTCCTTATCACTGCTAATTGAATAATAGTACGACATGTCTATTACCTAAAATACACTTTTGTTCGTATTTTTTTACTGACTTTAGTAACTTTGTTTGGGTTAAACTAGCTAACCATAGAGAATTCATCGAAATGATTTACCACCCACCAATCCATTCAGACTCTTGAACCGAGTTTCGACATGTGAGGTCCAACATCAGTTGAAGAGAGTGATACGTAACAGGTTAAAGCAGACAATATCTACAAACAATGGACTTAGGTCATTACATGACATTAATTATTACCCATGTACACTGCTAGGGCTCCCACTTGAGTCACGAGCTCAGGTTAGAGAATAAAATCTTTGACGAGGATGAGACAAGAAAGTTATCTTCATCCCGACCATTTTGTAGCCCTAATTTTTTTCTACTATGACACGTAATATTATATTTTAATTAAAAACCCACAATTCAATTTGAAAAATACATCAATTTTGATTATTAAAAAAAAAAAAATGGAAGAAGGGGAAGTTTGTGCTTTTGAGAAGAGAAAGCCACGCGCGGGCGCGAGTATTAAAGAAAGTTGGAGTGGCGTGCACAGAAGAGCTTTTGGGGCGATTCAGGTGATTAGGACAACTGTGCCACGTGGCAACTAGTTCAAGTTTAGCAAAACTCCAAACCCACTTTTTCCAGCTACTTTCCATTTATTTTTATTTTTATCCTTACTATAATATTTTTTAACTATTAGGTTAAAACTTTTCTCTCGTTACTTGTAACTATTTAGTTACCGTTAAAATTATAAAGATTTAATTATATCACTCGAATTTGTGTTAAAATGATTCGTATTGGTCCGTGGAGCATTATGATCATGTCGTAAAAAATGTAGGTAATGTCGGAACTATCAAGTGGCGAATTCGTAATATAGCACGGTTTATAAATAAATAACAGAAGAAAATATATTTAAAATTTTAATCTAAATACGAAAATAAAATTTTTAAATTTATTAAACACTAAAAAAATTAAAGATTTATAAGATATTTTTTAAGGTGGGAAGAGATAGATATAAATAAAAATATTAAAAAAAATCGAAATAAAAAAAATTAATAAATTTAGAAATTAGGAGTTATAATTTGGTGGTAGCGTGTGGGACAATGTTAAATCGGCAGGATGGGCACGTGGGAAGACGGACCACACGTACGACACGGAAGAAAAGTGGGCCAAAGTGGAACTATTTGGGCTGGGCTCCGCCGTCTTACATCAAAATTAGGCCCACTTCCAACGCACGTGCGCCCACGACGCGGTCGTGTCTGTTCATTTTTACATTTTTTTTATATTAAATTAATATATATATCAGTAGGGCTATCTAGAATCTGAATCCGTTAAAACCAAGTCGGTGCAGCTGGGTGGGCCCAAAACAATATTATTATTTATTATTTTAAAAAATGGCCTTTTCATTTATCTATTCATTTGATTAGATGAGTAAAATGACAATTTAGTACTTTTATATGCATCACAGCCGTCCATTTTGGGTGGGATGATGGAAGCAGACTTTATTATTATTATTATTAATTATTATTTTTTTAGCGTTTTTCTAATCTTAATTAAGGTTGTTCATTCGCATTAAGTGTACGATAATTCAGTTGTGTTGTTACGGAGTTTTGGGTAAGTTAGGTGTGGTGATTGGTATGTGATGCAGCTGATATGTAGGTGTAGAGCACAATGACGTACTGTTATGACTCTATGGATCAAACATTCTAGCTTATTGGATATGACCTAACTAGGTTCAGTTGCTTGAGCTACGTGATTGGTTTAGACCGTAATACACATAGGTTGATTAGATACCTAAGTTGACCTAGACTAATTAGTAGATACTGAATAGGAAGCTATTTAGAACACCTATGACAGTTCAAATACAATATAAAAAATTCAGAAGAAAGAAACAAAACCAGATCGTATAAACTAAACTAGATCTTCGGTTTCAAGATTGTGCGACTCGGTTGGAAAGACGAGCACGTGAGATTAGTAGCAAGAGAGGCATTGGAAGAGAATAATTGAAAGAGAAATTGGAAAGTGCGTGTGAAGAAAGAAAGGCATTGGGAGGGGCCCTTAGCCATAAAAATGGACAACTTCCCTTCACCAAAACACACCCATTTGCCAGCAAAATTCAACGCTTTTTTTTTTTTTTTGTCCCCTCAATTTGCATATTTCCTAGTCCTATTATTATCTTCCCATTCCTCAACCATCACCCACTAAAACAAACGAGGAAACGATGTGAATCGTATTAGTTCAAAACAGAAAAACGTCAATTTGAAACACATCATGAGAGATTTAAGTTCATGAGATTGCTCAGGATTCCAAACACGAGTTGACTTTGTGGGTTTACATACCATGCGAGCTCCACAACACAGCAAGAACGAATAGGTTCTGTTTGTTTGTTTGTTTTTTTTTTTTTTTTTTTTTCATAAAAGGACAACGGTAAGTCGTGCATGAGTTAAAAGTTGAAAAAGACAATAACGTCCCTGAAGGTCGGGTAGCAATCATGGGAAGCACCCATGTAAAAAGGGAAAAATGGGAAGAAGAGTTATGATTGGAGGGGATTGGGGGGTTGGGATGGGATGCCATGCCATGCATGCAATGTTACAAAGATCAAGAAGGGATTTGGGGAATCTTGATGAATCATAAAAATGAAAGCAAATGGTTTCTTAGTTGTAATGCGTGTGATAATTCCATGCATTACCCTTCAACTCAATTATTCATGTTTCAATATTTTTCATCATTGCATGATGCTTATCTGTCATTTTGCTATAAAATATAATACAATAATCAAAATCAAAATTTTAAATTGGTCGGCTTGTTGTTGTGGTTCGTTGACCAATCTCTGCGCCCGCGCATCGAAAAAAAAAAAAAAAGAACTGTTTTGTCGGTTAGTTTTATGGGCTGATTGGGTTTGTTTTCGGCCCATTTATGCTGTGTTTAGTGGGCTTTAGCCTCATTGGAAATAAGGCCCAGCAAGAAACAGAGATAAGAAAAATATTAAAAATCAATAAAAGGAGAATTGCTCTCGTTGAGAGTCGAACTCAAGACCTCCCGCTTACTAAACGGGTGCTCTAACCAACTGAGCTACGAGAGCTTTGCAACTCCTAAGTGAAACATTATTTATTTATTTAATTTCTGATGTACTTAATTTTATTTATTCTTGAGCTTTATTTATTCGCTATTTTTCGACCCGATCCAACTCAACCAACCCATGTATACCCTTTACCAAACAAGGTCAATTATAATTGCATTGACATCATCTAAAAAGTGTGCGTTCAAAACTGAACACTTTAAACGAGTAATATTTTTTGAATACTTCAACTAAAACAATTGGAGAGCTTTTCTTTGTCATAACTCGAGCACAGTTATAAAAAGAAGCCGAATATAAAGTTCGTTGGATACTCGAATCAGAATTATCCCCATGGTAAAAGCCAAATTCAGCCCTACACCACTTTAAACTAATGCAAGCCACCCAACAAACCTTGAAATATCCATCTCAAACTTTGATGGATTGTTGTTACATATAAGAGTTACAAACACAACAATCATGACACCATAAGTGGTGCGCTCCCATCTGTTTACATAATAATGAAAACGTAGAAAATGTATTCAACATACTCTTAAAACGGAGCACCAATTACATTTGATCACATCAACTGTTGAACACTCTGTTAATACACAGCGAGATCGTAGTTAACATACTAGATATACTTTTCACCAATATCATGGGGGCAGTGAAAGTTACAGTCCTAACCCACAATTTGAAGTAAAAAGAGCAAAAAAGGGACGGGGTGGGGCGGGGCAGGGCAGGGTGTTGTTATTGACAGCAGTTTCTCTGTTGTTGCCCACAACCACCATCAAATCCCCATCAACACTCATATCCCAACACAAGGAAGGAAGAATAGAGACTAGTACCACCATAGGGGGAGAGGATTGACGCTCCCAGAATAATAACTATATCCTAAAGCCAATCCTCATTTCAACCGTAATGTTACTATCAACATCATTCTCCCTGTACAAAACCCTTTATATGGTCAACATATAGTAATTCAGAAAATGCCATAGATCCCATATAAATTTTCACGACACTTCGAAGAAGCGAGTTTCTTTGGTAATCCCACATTTGAGCATCATGCATAACATTCTTTTCCTTATCATCTCCCGGACGAAGTATGAGATGCAAAAAATCTGTAATCGGGATGGTTCACGTTTAATGACCTGAGCCAGTTGTCGGCATCTTGCCACAATGTGTTAGCCTTTGGACATTCCTCCACACCAGTTGAATTCCAAAACGAAAATTTGAACTTGTAGGAAGCAAGTCCAAATGTTGGCAACTGTAGTTTGAGAGGCAAATTTGCAGTGTGCACCTCTCGAACTCTTGGCCAATGGAATTGCAACCCGTCGGTGCCGATGCCTGTTCCAAACACAAGCATCATGATGTCCATTTGAAAATGTTCTTACAATGTCTATCTTGTAAATGAAGTTCGTGCAAAATAGCACAAGTTAACTGCAAGTTATGAGTTGATTGTCTTACAGGCATATTGCGGCCTTAACTAACAAAATAGGTTTTTAAAACTATATTCCAAACACTCAATATATAAATTTTTTTATAGTCAAATACTACTCAATCTTCCTGCCTCAGCTGATGTTTTCCCATAATACAACCATTACAGGTGATCGAAACTACAATCATACCTAACTACACTTGACTGTAGCCATTGAAATCATTACCATAAACCAATCCACTTTGATCTTAAACTAAACAGAGCAAGAGGCACATAGAATATAAACTGGCCCAGAGAATTGATTGATGACATATATGCATAACAAAAAAAAATAAAAATAAATAAAGCGAGGAACTACCTTGAAATGCTGTAGACAGAGAATGGAAGGTCAAAAAGCAAGCATCTAGACTTTGTAGAGTTGGACCCGTGGGAATCCTATAAATTGGATACCTTCAGAGGAAAAATTACTGTGTCAGAGCAAAGTAACAGATCTGGATCATAGAGTAACATATAATCCAGAGGGGACAAGACATACCATGCCACAGATATCCAACTGGAAGGAGATAAATCACAGCTTCTATATGTTTTCAATTCAGGAAAACGAGATGCAAGGATAGTGATCTGTCAAATACGAGTTAACGTTAGTAAAAATGAAGAGTGCTCTCATGTACTACACCTAAATAAAAATACACCACCTTATCAGTTAATGGTTCACGACAAAATGGTGGATCAAGCTCCATGTATTCGAACACAAGCTGACCTTGACGGTAGCAAGAGTCACTTTCATCACTTGATGACTCGGCAGAGGGTACATTCATTTGAAGCGCTCTTCGTGACCCAGTAACACTGGAGTCCTGTATCCACTCATCCTGAAGAGCCGTACTAGTTTTTTTTCCCATCCCACAATTACTACTTCCATCACTAGTTGTTTCCTTTGAGGACTCAGCATCACTATCAGCACCACGCCTTCTACTACAAAAAACAGTACCAAATTACAAATTCACTTGCTACTCCCATATACTCAATTTTAAACAACACTTTATGTAAATATCACACACGATGATACCAATTCACGATACCCAGAAAACCCATGACCTTGCAATGGTTACCAGCTCAAAAATATAACACCACATCCATATTAATAAATCTATTATTCAGAAATGATTTAGGATAAGGCATTTTTGTAAAAGAAAATATAAATGATCAGTAAGGAAAAAGCTTAATAGAAGAAAATAAAAAAGAAAGTTGAATGAGACGGTGAAATAATTAACGGCAAAGTAGGTTGGTTAGTGTCAGACAAATGATGAACGGATATAAAGACATGCCAACTGCTATATTTTCAACCACAAATGATGGCCATCACATTCATTGTGCAAAGAAATAATTATATGAAAGATGGGAAAACAAAATCACCAACACATTCAAGCTATTATATGCATATATTGTGAAACCCAAAGTGGATTTGTTCAACACGCATCCACATAAGATGAGTGATATATAATACACATATCAATACCCAACACCCTTCAACACAATTGAAGATCCCAGGGCAATAACAAGCTTACGAACTAAATATTAAAAAGACCTGCATATTGCATCAGGATACAGAACAATAAATATAATGAAGCTAGCATTCCTAGGAATGTAATGTAATCACAAATCATAATTAGATAGGAAATGAGAATAGAAGGGGAAGTTAACAAAATACGTTGCTAGAACCGAATAAGAAATAAGAGAACATGAAGCTCAATGAATAATCCTCACCTTAAGGCAGAGGATTTTGATGGATCTATATAGAGTTGTATGCCCGACAGATATGGAACGTAGTACTGTACTACAGAGTCGCTACCATTTAACAATAGAGGGATACCCGCTCCGTATGCACTCCATTCCTTGAAAGATTCCCAGAGATCACCGAGCACAAAATAAGGAGGTGCCTCTGAGACTTCACGATTTCTCCATCCCTTTAGGCTCGTCTAAGGCCAACATCGGAGAAATTTAATGATTTGAAAATTTGAAGTAAATTCAGATTCCAAATAAAAGCAACTTAGCAAAGATCAGTATGCAACTTAACAGGACGTTGATATCATAGTCAGACAAAAAAAAAAAGGAAATTAAAAGAAGAAACTAACACTAAAGTTAAAGTGATCAAGTAGACGATGTAGAAGCACAAAAGAGAAGGGGGAGGGGCCTTAAGAATAATACTAAAGAAATCCATTGAAGAAAAACAAAGAAGATAAAACGCAAAACGAAAAGGAAGATTCCAACATCCTCGTCAAGATAAATCAACTAAACCATAAGATCTTCCTGAACCTAATAATTACAAGAACCATAATCACAGAAGTTCATACGCGAAGACTAACCAACATCAATTTCCATCATAATAAGGCACTTCCAAGTCCACCAAAAAAAATGAAACAATTGACCTAAAAAACAAACCACCAACATCAAGTAAAAAAAAAAAACACTCGCTTGACCAATCATTACCTTAGAAAAACATTGAGCCGGAACAACGGGAGTAGTGTACTCCAAGAACCGATCCAAATTAGTAGAATCAGCAACTCCACGATCAGAAACAGAGCAATCCGAGCGAGTAGACCAAGAACGACACTCATCAACCTCACTCTTCTCCAACTCATCGATCCTCGCAGTAGTAGCAGCAGCAACCTCCTTCAAATCCAAGGCAGTTTGCTTCTGCTGCTGCTGCTGCTGCTGCTGCTGCTGCTGCTGCTGCTGTTGCTGTTGCTGCTGCTGCTGCTGCTGCAAACGACGCCGCATCGCAGGTGGATGATAGAACCGATTCTCCCCACGGATTCGGGCAATCGAAACACCACCGGAGACTGACATTGCAGAAAACCACACAGAGAATCAAACAAACACCAAAACCGTGGCAGCGTACACAAAAGGAAGACCAGGTTTCCTTGGATATATACAGTGATAAAGACGATGAAGAAACTAGGGTTTTGCAAAATCTAGCGAGGGAAGATAGCTAAGAGAAACCCTTGAGCCCCATTTGTCGAAATTAGAGAGAGAAGGAAGGGAGAGGATTGGATTAGAGAGGGAGATTTTAGGAGCAGACGCGTCCAGAATCATAATTTTGAACCACTTTTTATTCATCTTCCTCACCTATCTCCGTATCCCTTGCGTAATGGCTGTGGGGTATCTGCCTCTCAAATTACCATTTTCTCCTTCCATCTTTCCTTTAATTGACGGATTTGTCCTTCCCAGTTTGACCTGCCCGGAATCTTCCTGCCCAGTCATTTTGGGCTTTATTGGCTTTAATGGGCTTTAATGGGCCGCGTTTCCGACCCAATCAATGCCTCAAATATGGGCTTTTATGAACCCAATTAATACCTACTAAACTTCAAGGACAAAAATGTCTTTTGCCCTATTTGATTTGATGTCAAATCCATATATTATACAAGTTAATTAATGATTCAATAGGATTATAGTTGATTTATTGTTGTAATTATTGATAATCAATGTGAGTTCGTTAATTATACATCGTGTTAGGACATATTTCATAAACCAGTTAACAATTAGTGCATGGGTAGTGTCAGATTATACTTGCCCAGAACGTGTTGCCCATAGCTACATGCCCTGACACGTCAAACCCTTTTTACTAGCTATTTTTTATTGCAAATCATGTCTACTCCTGTTAGACCTGAATCGTCTCAAAATGTACTACAGGGAACCAAGTAGTCATCGAACTTGCCCCGATCAAGTATTGTAATCGCTTTTGCCTACATGTTTTCAATGCAATTAACTTTCACAATACTTACTTTCAACAATTTTTCACGCCCACGTTTTCTAGTATATTTTCTCTAAAAACATGGCTCGAGACTCGACCATACGTCCGACCAAACTACTGACTTGCTCATTGATAATTGTTGTCTTAATGTCAAAAAGAGTGCAATTGTGATAGATGACATGTGACAGTGGTGCAGCAAAGAGGACGGTCGTGTAGATGGAAAAAATTTCTAGTATCGTTGCAAACATATTGATAGTCTGAATGGCTCGTATAGCCCTATATTCATGGTTTGTCATGTCAGTATCATTTTAAAAACGAGCTACAACCATGTCCGTGGATTAGGCCGCATCTTTGAATGAACTCAGCTGGAGTCCGTAAAACCCTCGTCATTGGTTTCCTGGTTGATAATATTCTTTCCAAAATGGTCGGTCTTGGATTCCTTGCATGTCCCACACCCTTTTGTTTTCCCCCCTTTTAAATATTCCCATCCCCTCTTCTTCTTTGCTGCTCTCAATAATCCCTCTCTTTGTGTTCTTTCCCCTTTCCTCTCCCACATGATTCCCGAGCTCGAGGTATTCTTCATGTTCGTGTTCGTGTTCGTGTTCTTGTTCTTGTTCTTGTTCTTCTTATGAACTATCATCATTTCATTCATTTTTGTTCTTCTGCAGAAACCGAAGATTCTTGAGATAAAGGTCCGAATGGACTGTAATGGGTGTGTTCAGAAGATCAAGAAGGCGTTGTATGGAATCAATGGTGAGCTAAATGAACCGGGATTCTTTATGTTTTTTGTTTTTCAAATGTTTGTGTCTTCTCTTCATCGATTTCTTGGCCTGTTACAGGCATTTACGATATCTACATAGACTTCCCCCAACAGAAGTTGACAATCGTTGGATGGGCTGATCCAGACAGAATCATGAAAGCCATTAAGAAAACTAGGAAGATAGCTACCATTTGTTCCGAGTCTGAACAGGCAGATCCACTAGCTTCTACTCAACTCCCTGATAATCCACTGCCTTCTGGTGGCGAAGCAGAAGCTCCTCCTCCGTCGCATGACGTGGCGATGGTCGATGGGCTACCTGGACATTCACATGTTGAGATAGCACCTGGCCAGACGACCGTCCACGAAGCTCATTCGGGCCAACAGTTTGATTTGACCAATGCTACCGTACAAGCAACACAGCCTCTTGGATCACATGAGGTCGGACAGGTTCATGTTACTCATAACCAGCCATCGGAACACGGCCATGTCGTCCACCAGAGTTCCTTGGAACCCGGTGTTGTCCACCACCTAGGACCAGAGCCTGGCCAGGTTGTCTCGCATCAACCTGAGAATAGCCACGTGGTTCATCAACTACCAGAACATGGTCATGTAGGCCATCAACAGTCACCCATGAACGGGTACGTGGTTCACCAACATCAACCTGAGCATAGCCATGTAGTAAGCCATCATCAACCACCTGATCACGGCCACGTTATCAACCAACAGCCACCCGAGCATAGCCACGGCCACGTAATCCACCACCACCCAACTGAACACACCCATGGCCATGTAATCCAACACCACCAATCCGAACAAGGCCATGGACGCACCTCAAGCCACAACTACCACCACAATATCCCAAGAACAATTCACGGGTCGACATCGACGCATCCAATGACAGTGATACACAGCTACAACACATACCAACCATCACCCTACGTAACAGAGTACATCCGACCATTGACAACCCACAAACCCTCCCCATACGCCTACGAATACATACCACAGCAGTCATCCTCCAACCATTATAGCCCGAGAATGGACCGTTACAACGACGACTATAACAACACAGGCATAAGCAGCAACAACAACGGGAACATCACATCAATATTCAGCGACGAGAATCCAAACGCTTGTAATCTAATGTAAAGTAAATTGAAGGGGAAGTGATTTAATGAAGGACGAGTTTTTGATGAACACGCAAGAGAAGAACACGAACAAGATTCCAAACGTGGGAGTGGTGGGAGAATCTGATCCTAAAATTCTATCTTTTTGATGATGGGTTGATATGATAAACCAGGTAAAGAACATTCTTGTAAAGGCGACGTAGGGAATCTTGTAAAGTTGTAAAGATTTTTATGGCTTCAATGGCTGACAGATGTTTACAGAAACAATGATTTTTATAGCTTTTAATATTTACCGATATATAACACCCAACCCGAGAGAATGAATCTCACAATCCACCCCTCTTCGGGACCAACGTCCTAGCTGGAACACCGCTCGATGTCTGATTCTAATACAATTTGTAATAGCCCAAATCCACTCCGTGCAGATATTATCTTTTTTGAGCTAAAACACGTTTGTTAGGGAGAGGTTTCCACATCTTTATGAACAATGTTTCGTTCCTCTCTCCAACTGATGAGGGATCTCGATCCCTCCCCTTGGGAGCCCAGCGTCCTCGCCGGCACACTTTTTGGTGTCTGGCCCTGATACTATTTGTAATAGCCCAAATCCACCGCTAGCAGATATTATCTATTTTGGGCTAACCCTTTCAAGTTTCCCTTGAAAGTTTTTAAAACGCGTTTGTTAGGGAGAGGTTTCTACACCTTTATGAGCAATGTTTTGTTCCCCTCTCCAACCGATGAGGGATCTCACGATCCACCCCTTGGGAGCCCAGCGTCCTCGCTGGCACACTGTTTGGTGTCTGGAAGTCCACCACTAGTAGATATTATCGGTTTTTAAAACGCGTTTGTTAGGAAAAGGCTTCCACACCCTAATAAGCAATGTTTTGTTCCAATCTCCAACCGACGTGGGATCTCAAAGTTTATTCATACGACCACGTTACACCAATAAAAAACATAAAAAGGACAAGATGAGATCTAGTCAATTACACAGCAGCAGCATGTGACAGATTCCAATACTAAATTTAGAACAAGCAATGGTAAAACACAATCGACCATGTGAATAATGTCTGAAAAATTCAAAATATTTTAATCCAGGGAAGAACATCTGAAGAACAATGAAAGACAGTGTACATTCAAACATCAGTAAGAGACAAACCAATAAGAAATCGACATGTGGAAAATGTCATGACAAAAAAACACCGAGCTTAATTCACTTAACAAGCAGCAAAGTGTCACCAAGATCCCTTTATTCCAATCACTTGGCTTCACATGAATTGCTTTTCACATCAACAAGAGTTTTATCCTTTCAGCTCTTCACAACAAATGAACAATTTACAGTGAACTTACAAAGCACCAAGCTCTTGAGGGGGGGGAGAGGGTGAAGGGAATAATTTTAAAAGAAAACGCAACACAAACGAAACCGAAAGACCTGTAAAAATCACTACCAAAAATTTCCTTACACGTGAATGAAGAAATCGAACTGTACAAATAAATCTGCAGACCGAAACATGAACGAACGAACGAACGCAATTCTAAGAGAATGAAGAAAACAAGTAATCTAGACATGTGGTTTTTATTTGAAAGAATCTTGCTTGACTTGGAGAAGACAAGGGTTGAAAATATATATATTGTTGTACCTTGGATGGCAAAGGCTTCATAAAACAGCAGCTTTTCCAGCTGAATTCGCTGCTAATGAAGAAATTGAATATCGAGTATCGAGGTCAGAACAGGGCGCCGGGATAACGGATTCCGAGTACCCAGAAACATCTGAACAGATCCAAGAAGTGGAAGAAGATGAATTCATTGAAAAGGTAATGTTGGATAAATAGATTGAAGTGAAGGGAGATTCCTGTAGCCCAGTGAAGTTTCCAGCAATTTTAATGTTTGTGCCTCGAACATTCTGCAACGTTATGTCCTGCACGATTGGAAGTGCGTTAGGATCGAACTCGTCGTCTGGATGTGACCCGAAATGACCCGAGGCACTGAATCCCGTGGATATGTTTTCCATTTCAACGTCTGATATAACTATTCCTTTAATGTAACCTCCTCTTCCCTTGGTAGTTCTGAATTCAATGCCAGTAGACGAGTTGTACAAGTGCACGTGCTCGACAAGAACATTAGATATCCCACCAGACATCTCGCTACCAAAGGCAATGGACGAACCTGAAGACGACTGAAGGTGGACGTTTCTGATGTGTATGTTTTTAGATGGTCTACCATAGGCTATACCATACTGATCCCAGCCGCTCTTCAAGACGATGGCGTCATATCCCGTGGCAATGTTGCAGCCCTCTATGCATACATGATCAGAAGAATCTGAAAGCACCAATCAAATTTTATTTAGAAAAGGCGTCGTCGCCTTATTAATTACAAGCAAAAATGAATGAATCGCATCGTACTTCTAGATTTTAAGTCCGGGTTTGATCATCATTCTAATAAATCATTCTAATCATGATGCTGTCTAACGAGTCATCTTTTCCAGACTCAAACCCGAATCATAAGAACTTGTTTTCCTTAAACGAGCTAACGACATTCAGCAAACTGCCCTTGATATCTTTCTCGATGGCATCTTCTACTAAGCACTACGTGGTGTGTGTGCGTGAGAGACAGAGAGAGAGCGAGAGATCGATTAAAGGAGATATTCTTCAATGGTGCTCGAGCCATTCGGCCAGAGGAGCCCACACTAATAGTCGAACAAATGACAATGAGGAAGCTGAGAAAGCATTTCAAACCTGGGACTATTCCAACAGTGTAGGGAGATTCAGAAGGTGCAGAGACAGAGATGTTGAAAACATAGACATTACTGCACATGAAACACTTATGTTTCAATACAGATTCGCTCACAAATACGAACAACGTGAACCGAACAAACAAAGGCAGAAGAAACTGAATTCTAGTAGCTACGTTACGACATACCTGCAGTAAACTGGATGGATATTATAAGCAGGAGTATTCAAGAAACTAAGGTTCGAAACGACTACATATTCCGAATCCTCAAATTCCACGAGGTGAGGACGGCTATAGTTTAAGGAATGAGAAGTGAACCAATCCCACCAAACCAAACCCTGACCATCAATGACACCATCATCACCTAGCACATCGAAAATCAAGACAATAACACATGTTCATACGAGTGAATCGCATACGCACAAACTAGATTCTAAATCAAGCGTGTCGAACAAATAACAAACCTGTTATTACAACATCGTGTAAATTGTAACCATTTATCAAGCTCCGGTATCGTTTCCCTGGAACTTCAACACCTCTACCATACGAAGGTAACGGATTGACAAGTTCCCAATGGGACGGGTCCTGTGTTTAAGATACGATCGATAATCACAAAACAAATGCCTAAAATCAAACACTATGTTCATCCAAGAATAAGAACATACCTGAGAGGCAAGAATGGTAGCACCTTTTTCCAGAAAAAGGGTAAGGTGGCTAGTGAGATTAATGCTTCCAGTGAGCCATTTTCCCGGTGGAACATAAAGCTGAGCTCCACCCTTATCAGCGAAGGATTTGAGATAGAAAATGGCGTTTTGGAAGGCAATGGTGTTGAGAGTTTTGCCATCACCAACAGCCCCAAACTCCAAGATAGACACACTGTGTGGCCTTGGATCTAATATGGGCTTAGAATTGCACTGTCCGGAGAGCTCATCACCAATAATCTTCGCAGCATTGCTCAATTGTAGCAACAGCAGCAATGCCACCTAAAGAATGAAACAAAAGAAGCTTAAAAAGACAACAATGGTGGAAACCCAGATAACAAATCGCCCAAAATCGCAAGAAAAGAACTAATCCGACAAGATGAAGAACAGATCAAAGAGGAATTCAGAAGAACATCAAATCTGGAAATCAAAACCTGCGAGAAAATCAACATCATCAAGGAAAGGGATACAAATCAGGAAAAGTCAAAAAGGGTTTCTGGACCATCTGTAAAGAACACAGACATGAAACAGATGGTGAAAGACATTGAAAAACAAGGGTAAGAACAAAAGGGGTTCTTCAGAAATCGACATAAAATGATTCGTAAAACAAAAAAACAAAGAAAACC
Organism: Cucurbita moschata; assembly: GCF_002738365.1. Classification (NCBI taxonomy): domain Eukaryota; kingdom Viridiplantae; phylum Streptophyta; class Magnoliopsida; order Cucurbitales; family Cucurbitaceae; genus Cucurbita; species Cucurbita moschata. The sequence continues at coordinate 374,642 of NW_019268517.1, forward strand.
CAGATAAAAGAAACGTACTTACTAGCATCCTCATTGGTCAAAGCCAGGAACGACAATGACCAAAATGAAGAGAAATCGAGATGAAGAAGGGGCAAACCAGCAGCAAACACGGCGAGGCAAAGGGGAGCTGAAACCGGAAGAACATAAACAAACGGAGGAATCGAAAGGGAAAGTGAGGCAAATGATATAAATGCACAACCAAAATCAAGAACTTACATAAGGAAATTGTAGGGAAAGGAAGGAAACGAGGGCAATATACGCTGTAAAAACGACAGCCGAGAGAGAGAGAGAGAGAGAGAAACAACCAAATCCACCCCAAAACTAAAAAGAAGGAAAAGAAGGAAACGGGTGAAGAAAATCTGCCTTGTTCTTGCTTGGGAGAATAAAATCAAAAACAAAAGAAAGGGGAAATTTTGATTAGCAACAACATTAATTGCCACTAATTGACAATTACCCTGTTTGTGAATATGATTAATAACGTCTATCGCCGACAAAATTGTTTGAAACGGCCCTCCATCACAGCAAAAGGGTTTTGCCCTATGCCTATGTCTTCCTTCTCCTGGACTTAAAATTTGGGCGTTTCGCCTCCAATGCCCAAAACAGAGAGAATTTGATGACGTTTGTTGAATCCACAAGGGCTAAAAAAAACCAAATAACCCAACAAACCAACCCTATTTTTTCATTGTCTTATCCCAATGGAACAACTCCCAACAATCACATAATTCACGTCTAAAATAGAGAACACTTAACTACAATACCATCCCAGTAATTAGTCGATGCATGTTCAAAATTTTTCAATACAATCCCACACGAAGGAGCGTCAATTTATGATCAAAATTATCGACTCGAACAGTAAAACGGGACGAGTGGTAATAGGAAGTGCGTGAGAGAGGGTGCATGGGATGGGAGCAATGAAAGGGCATGTGGGTTGACAGAAGGAGAGGAGAAATGGGACCCATGACCAATGATAGCGGGGATGCCAGCCTGGCATCAATCAGTTGACAGAACAACATCACCCAACAAACAAACATACAAAACACAAAACACACTAACGAACACATCTTCTTCCTCCTCCTTAAATTACTGTGTTTTTTTCTTATTTTATTTATTTTTTACCATAATTATTCCGAGTAAGAGAATGCTACCATATCCGAACCAGAGCAATCCTAAAAATAAAATGACTTAAAAAAATGTTTAGAACACTTAAAAGTCACTATCTATACTAACAAGATGCACTGTCTTTTTTTTTTTGTTGTTGTTATCAATTCTACATTGGCTGACTTTTTGAAAATTTTTCTATAATATATGTGAATAAAGACAAAATATATCCTAAATATTCGGGTTGGTCTGTAAAAATAGTTTTCACTCTTAGAAGTTAGAAGTAAGTAACATAGCTATGAGATGCCGGGGAATATCGTGCTAATCATATGCCGAGCTTGAATTCAGAATCCTGGGTATGGGTCGTTACAAGAAAAAATACCATTTTTTTTTATGAATATTTAAAAACGACTACCAACATTAAATAAAAAATCATCATGGTAAAACCTAGCTTGTTCGAACTTAATTCAAACAAGCGTTTTAATCATCACTGTATATCGGTATTTTGTCTAATATTCTAATAAAAATAATTATATTTTGAAATAGTATCGTATCAGTAGCGTTTAATTTTAAATTAAAATTATAATAAGGCATAATCTTCATAATTACATCAAAATATATGTATATTTGCATTAATCAACGATGCTTTGACAAAATGATTGATATATATATGTAATATTGTGACCAACTCATTGATTGTATCATCCTTTTCATTATTTTGTTTTATATGTTCAATAAAAGGAACATGAAATAATTCAATTTTCGGATAAAAAAAAAAACAAAAATAAATTGGTATACGTTATAATTGTTTGATAAAATTCCAACTCGATAAATTATATTATATAATTTTTTAAACCACTTTATCGCAAAATTATTAAATGAAACCGTCACAACATTCATAATTATAAATTCAAAATACTTCTTGTGAGATCCGACGTCAGTTTAAAAAGGGAAACAAAACATTTCTTATAAGGTGTGGAAACCTCTCATATGTTTTTAAACCGTGAGGCTGACGATAATATGTAACAGACCAAAAAGATAATATCTGAATTGATACCGTAAAAAAAAAAAAAATCTTATAATTTGGAATAAAAATACTCTTAAAATTTTTTTTAAGGGTTTTAAAAATTTTATTATTATCTTTAAAAAAGAATTTAAACATTTCAAAAAAACACCTATAAATTTTTTAAATTGATAACCTTTTTTAATAAAAGTGTTAATATTATTTTTAAAATTAGAAAGATTAATTTAACTTTAAAAAAATTGGCAGTGGAGGGTGGCTGATGAGTCAGACCAGTCAGACACGTCAGCACATGTACAGTCATATAATGTTTTTTTTTTTTTGTTTTTTTTTTTTTCTTGGATGCGCTTACCGTTAATTTGTAATAATAATTATTATTTTTGACTAAATATATTAATTGGTATTAAATGTTTATAATATTTCAAAAAATTTAAAAAAGTTGAGACCGTCGATATTAGCATTGGAGTTTATTTTAGATTTCAAACAACTTAATCCATAAATAGAAAGGGAACAAAATATTGGTTTTATTCATGCCTTGCCTTTTGTGTAAAATAAATCAAAATTTTCAAATATTTATTTTATTTTCTTATTTTAGTCGTAATTATATTGATATATTAACAACGTTATTAGGTGACAAATTTTAAAGTTCGGGGACTTGATTTTCTGTCTCTACCGCTCAGCTCTCTCTCTCGCTCGTTATTTCAAATTCCATTAATTTTTTATTTTATTTTATTTAGTCATCTTATTAATTTTTTTTTTTTAAATGATCTTTCACCTACTCAAAATCTTTTGCTATATCGATCATTTTATGCATGTGAGTACGAGAAAAAAATATTGTAACGAAATTAAATTATCAAAATCTAAATTAATTAAATGAAAATTAAATTGGCAAAATGAAATCATCCCCCACAATTAATTAATTTGAGTTTTCTTTTACAAAACAAGGAATACATGATAATGGAAAGGACACCCTTTATCCATACCCTCTTCTTGTTTGTATATATATATATAGTGTGAATTTAATTTATTAAAAAAATAATCTATCACGTGGTTCTAGTCATTTTACAATTTAAAACATATCTATTTTCGAGAACTATTTTCGAGAAATTTTAAAACTTTCACTCTGAACAGCAAACTCTCGTACAAACCATAGATTATAGAGAAATTTTCTAAAATCATGAGTCGGCTAAAACATATTTTGAATTACATACCTTTTTGTGTATTTTCGAGATATTTTAAAATTTTAAAATTTTCCCAGTGAACAGTAAACCATCTTTTAACCGTTATTCTCTCACTCTCTGCTTAGGATGAACCAAATTCGAGAGGAGCTAAAAAAAAGAGATATAGATCTGATTTGACAAATCAAATAAAAATAGAAGCGATTGATTTATGTATGAATATTGAAGTTAAAAGGCTAAGAATCATAAATGTGGAAAAAAATATATATGGGAAAATAAATAAATAAATAAAACAGTAAACCATCTTTTAACCGTTATTCTCTCACTCTCTGCTTAGGATGAACCAAATTCGAGAGGAACTAAAAAAAAAGAGATATAGATTTGATTTGACAAATCAAATAAAAATAGAAGCGACTGATTTATGTATGAATATTGAAGTTAAAAGGCTAAGAATCATGAATGTGGAAATAAATATATATGGGAAAATAAATAAATAAATAAAACTATAAATAGGGTGTGTGGTGGGGAATTGGAAGGCTGAATTTGAATGGACAAATGAAGCCAAAGCTCATTCAAAGAGAGACAGTTCCCACTCTTGGGAGTTGCCTCAATCCGCGACATGCCCACATGATACCCGAGTCTAGAATAGTTATGAGAATTATCTCTTATGTCAATTTTTGTGGAGATTGAAGAGAGACGAGATATGAACGGGAACTGCCTCCCATGTTAATTCCTATGTCAATTCCTATACTCTAAGAAATTTATTTATTTTTGTGGGGACTAAGGGAAGACAGAACATGAACGAGAACTTCTTCATATGTCCATTATTATTTCAAAGAAATTTTTAATCGATAATTTTCAGGATAAAATATGTAAATGTAAGTTCATATTTTTTAATATTGAAAATTTGAACACAACAAAATTTCAAAACAAACCCAAATACCAAAAAAAGGAAGAAAAGTTCTCACCCACTTCAATAAGATTTGGAACTAATCATAAAACATTTTAAGAACAGGCCAAAAGTTAATCAAAAGACAGCGGGGAAGAATTTGCTGTAACTTGAAAAACTCTAAAACAGTGTGGAAGTATGAATTTAGTTGCTCAAAGAAGAAGAAACGAGTTCTAATCAATGGGATTTGCTATCATTTGAATAAACAAAAGCTGATTGTTTCTGTAAATGAAAGCTTTCTGATCTAACCTCAAACAATGGGTACTCAAACTGCCCCCTACCTTGTTCATACTTCAGCGAATTCCCAGACCGAAAACACCGAAAATTCTGCGGTTTCGGGTGGATTCGGGTTCGAAAATGAGGGTATCCTTGACTTACATAATCAGAAGGGTTGAAGATTGGGGATTCTTTGTGGTTTATGTGATGGAATCTGCTGGTGTTCTTCAGCAAACAATTCTCAATCACATTTGATTCTTCTCTCAATCTCTCCTTAATGTTCTTGACGACTCCATGTTTGTTGTTCTTGTTAAAGCTTCCCAATACATTCAAGGCAGTCAAGTTTGTATAAGGAATTGTGTTGCAATCAGGGCAGAAATTCTTCATTCTATCCAAATCAAATGCCGTTCTCTTCACATTATCACTCAAACAAGCATATCCCTACAGATACCCATTCAAATTCCTCAACCTCTAAATTGATATTGCATTAAAGTTCATCAAGATCACGAGTAGTTCGTGATTAAAGAAATTAAATGCAAAACAAACAAACGAACAGTGATCCAAAATCCATCACAAAAGAAAAAAAAAAAAAAAAGCAAAATCACAAAGAACATTTCAGAAAATGAATCGAATCGAACCTGAGAGACAAGCTTGAAGGCAAATTCCGCTTTGGGGTGAGGGTTTTTGTCTGGATGAAGTTGGAGAGCTGCAAATCCAAAGCACATTCTCATGAACAAAAACGAAACAATCCAAAAACTAAACAGAATCGCAATGGAAAGAGAAAGAAAAGGGAAATCCCACCAAGCTTAAGATATCTCCTACGAATGGAATCGATTCCAGCATCTTCTTCGACCTATCAAAATCGATTAAAGAACAAAGAAACAAACAAAAATCCATGAAATCAGAAGAACAGGGGAACCATACCCCAAGAAGGCGATACCAATCGAAGAAAGGGCGGCTAAAATGGCGATGAGCGCAAGAGACAGTACGAGCGGAGAAGGAGAAGATTTCAGAGGCCAAATGGGATTTGAAATCGAAACCGGAATCGGAAGCCATTAAGAATGGCGATGGCTGGGGAAACGGGAGGAGGTTGAAGAAGAAGACGAAGAAGAAGATGGAGCGGGGAAACGGGAGGAGGCAGAGTGAATAATTTGATTTCTTCTGTGTTTTGAAAGTGGGTTCAGTTGGTTTTGGTAATTTGGTAATTCGGAAAGAAATCCGAAACAATAAGCCAACAAAAATTTGACACGTGGAATTTAGCAATGCTATATCAGCCGTTCATCTTGCATTTGGTTTCACCTCAACCGTCATCAATTATATTTTCATTATTAATTTATTTTGATCTTAAATTTTCTTTAATTTTAAATCTAATTTAATCTCTCCCATTAAGTCAACATGATTTAAAATTAGTAACTAAACGACTTAACTCTTAAATTCTAATATATAACAATTAACTTTTTTTTTTAAATTTATTTTAAAAGAAAGCGAAAGTATCGATTATATATTGTAATGATTTATTTTATATAGTTGTAAAATACATTTGAATGTTATTTATTGAAATGTTTATCCATTAATATATATTTAAATTGACAGTTATATTTATATCAAAATGTTACAAAATAAAATTAACAAAGAAATGCCCAAACTTATATGTTACAATAAAATGAATTTAAATTCAACATCTAATGTTTTTGATATTCTCTCGATCACATCTAAATTTATGAATATGAAAAACTATGTTTATGAAATTCGAGCCATGACAAGTATGAAACATTAGTGTAAATTTGTTTTTAAGTAAAGAATTAATTAATTTTTTTTTTTTATAAGTAAAACATAAAACATTAATGGCAAAATTGTGTGATAGGATAATTAACTTGAACTAAACAATTTTGAGAAACTGCCTTCCAAATTGAAATGAGAGGTCTTTGATGATGAGAAAGTGGTGCATAAATGCCTATAGGTATGTAGGCAGAGCATATCATAAGGGGTAGCAATGATTTGGTTGGGTACCAAACTCAACCCAAATAAGAACAGCTGAACCATACACCAATTTTTTATCCGCAAATCTATACCCATTGGAAATATAAAAAGGTGGAAAGGGCAAAAGAGTAGGTGAAATTAAAACCCAAATGTCTTGATGTTTCATTTATCTAACAATATCGATCAGTGTAGGGTGGGGGAGTTTGTTTTGAATAATGGAGTAATAATTTGATATGAATTGAATGTTCTTTTTTCCCCAATTTCTTCTTGTTTTTTTGTACACTAATGGCCCCCAAGGTTTTACCATCTCATATTTTCTTCTCCGTTCATCCTCTCCCTCTGTACTTTTCCATGCTTCATTTATTTTAAGCCGCACAGTTTAATAATTGTCAAAAATTAATGCAAGAGTCTGGTTAATCATGTTTGTCCGAATCACTCTCTGGCAATTTGACCGAACAAATGCAGTGATGTGAGGTGATGTAACTTGTGTATCTAAAGATTTTCTACCGTAAAACTTATATTCAGCCTATGAATCCACCATGGGTGTTGACTTTGGAGTTAAAACTTAGACCAAGGGTGCCTATTTGGGGAGGTAGTAATTACCATCCTCAGCTAAACCAAATCCTGACTACTCGCTTCTCCAAAACCACCATAATTAGGTCCTTCCTCCTGATCGATAGCCTCAAATGACTATCATAACTTTGTTTTATATATGGAGGAAAAAAAAACCTTGGATATTATCTAATTAGATTATAATGGTTGAATTTTCTTAAACGAGGACGCAAATTGAATTAGCTTGTTTGATTGATCGTAGTGTTACTAATCTCTCCATTAGAACATAATCAATCATAAAATGTTACTAATCTCTCCATTAGAACATAATCAATCATAAAATGTTACTAATCTCTCTAGTTCTCAGTCAAATCAACTTGTTTGATCGATCATAAAGTGTGCAAATAACAAGAAACCCGAATGCGAATATATTAGTCAAATAACATAAATAAAATAAAATTACAAGTCTAACCCAACAAATGATATTAGAAAGGAAAAAAAGGGATTAAATGGAGAAATTTGATAGGGCCCCATACCGGAAACGGACGGGCCCAGCTCCCCAAATGATTCTAGTAGGGTGGGCGCTCACTCGCCTCATGTACCGTGAGTTCGTAATAGTAGAATCCGCACGACAAGTCATCTCTAAACGAGCATTGACCCGTAGTCATTTACTCCCTAACAGGTAAGACAAACATTTCATCAAGCCCTTACGCCTATTTATAGGCCCCTCATCCCTTCCCTTCCGTCAATTTATCGATGTGGGATCGCTTCCATCCTCAAGTCTTAACGCCCTTAAGCCCAATAGAGATATGCATCAATATATAGTAATTTTATATATTTTTATAATTATTATTGAATTATGTTTAAATTCATCGTTATAAATTAAATTTAAATTTTATTTTTCTTAGATAATGGGCCTGCCAAGTTATATTATGGCCCAACAACTTATTTTTCTTATTAGGGATCATTATTTTATTATCAATTATAACTATAACATAACATTAAACTTCACAAAAACACAACCAAAATACCTTAAACTTTTGTTTGATCACAACACATAAACACACCATATACTATCACCAAAATATAGACCAAAGGGTACTGCCCAAATCTCGATTTCTTTTTCATGTATAATACATAACCTGTTTAGTCAAATTTTTAATAGTGATCATTAGAGACTCCGGTCTATCTTAGATTTTCCTAAGAAGTCGATCAACTTAGATTAGAGTATGCGATTTTGTTCTTGATAGGCGAGAAGCTCATCGACCCACCAGAGGTCTGGTGTGGGTTCTGGGTCGAGACACAAAAACGATTCCAAGCGCGAGATTTGGTCTTTGAGTTCCACGTCCGTGGGTGTGGCGAGGGGTTGGGGCTGTAATGGAAGTGGCGGCTGTGGTGGCGGCGGTGGCGGCGGCGGGTGAGTGAAGTTGAGTTTGGCCTTTTTGCCTCTGATTCGTATGGCAGCTTGGTCGTAGGCTCTGGCGGCATCTTCGGCGGTGTTGTAGGTTCCAAGCCAAACACGGAAGCCCTTCTGTGGGTCTCGAATCTCGGCGGCCCATTTGCCCCATGGCCGCCGCCGGATTCCTCTGTATTGGTTTTTGCGAACTCTCTTCACCTTCTCCTTTTCCCCTGCTTCAAATTCTTCTGGCTTCTCGCTTTTCACTGATCAATATTAATGAAAGATTATGAACGATGGATGAAAAGAAAAGTTCTCATTCGGCTAATTTAGAGAATGATCTATTGTCTCTATGAAGTTTTTGGGAAAGCCTAAAACAAAGTGATCGAAAGTTTATGCTTAAAGTGGACAATATCATACCATTGTGGAGAGTAGTGTTCATCTAACATGGTATCAGAATCATGCCCTAAACTTAGTTATGACCAAGACTTCAAAAGAAAAGGAGACGAACACGATTAAGAGGAGGCGTACTTTGTTCGAGGAAAGGTGTTAGATGAAAAGAAAAGTTCCACGTTAATTGAGAATGATTCTGAATTTATAATCTTGAAATACTATTTTTATTAGCACGAGGCCTTTTGGGAAGTCCAAAACTAAGCAAGCTTATGTTTAAAGTAGACAGTATCATTGTGAGAGTCATGTTCATCTAATCATTTGTATTTTTATATTAATGTTTTTTTATTACCTTGAGAGAGTCGACTCTGAACCTCCAGACGATTGGCCGGATTGTTGGGGTCGGTTTTGCCGGACAGGTCGGAGAAGGTGTCGAGTTGGGGCCAGAGGTGGTTGTTGACGACGGACTTCCCGGAGGCTTTTGGTGGGACGAAATCGGAGGCCATGGCTCCACCGCACATCTTCACCAACTGAGAGAGAGAGATTTCAGAGAGAATTGAGAGAGAAAAAGAGAAAGGCGGGCGGTCAGCGAGAAGAGTATGAGGAGTGGAGAGTGAAATGGAAGGGTATTTATAGTGGAAGAAGGCGACGGTTATAACTCCTTTTATTATTATTATTATTATTATTATTATTATTATTATTATTATTTTAATAATTTAATTAATTTTAATTTTTAAAAGATTTAATTTCTCAATTAGTTAAAATTCTCTTAATATTCTTAATTTACTCTATCTTATTTTTAATACACATTTAAAAATGAGTCTACCATTCATTTATCGCTAATTTTTCAAATAAAAATGATTACTATAAAAAACGGTTATTAAACATTATGAACTAATAACTTTAAATTTGTACGGGTCGTCAAAGGTGAGGTAACAATGACAGAATTCAGTTCTCATCAATGGTGGACAATGACAGTTGCTAGAAATGAAGTGACAGTGGATGACGATGGACGTGGACGATGGTGGCCCATGGTGGGAGGCAAGTACCAAAAGAAATGAAGGTAGTGTGAGGGTACTTTTGGTCATTTTGATACTCCGTTTTACGTTTATCTCTTTAATTACTTTTTGCAATGGCCGTTTCATTTACTTCAAATTTTGTGCCCGCCTTCTCTCTCCTTCATTCCCACTCGCCTGCCGGCTACCTCTCTCTTTACTCTTAATTTCTGCCGTCTTTCCTCTCTGTAACATTTCTAGTGAAATCATATCTTCAACGGACAATTTTATGTCATGAGAAGCTAATGGTAACACATGAAAACCGACCATTTATTTATTTTTGGTCCATCAAAATGTTCTTTTTAGGTTCCTTTACTTTTTATAAAATAATTTTTTAGTCCTTACTGTTAGAATCCGTTTTAAAATCAATAATACCTTAAGTTGAAAATGACTTTTTAAACCCTTATTTGAAATTCTAGATATATTTTTATATTTTTATACACTATATAATAAATGAATTATATAATATTTATTTAAATATTTAAAATGAATTAAAATCAATCAACTATTAATTTAACTTAAGTTTTTAAAATAAAAATGCAATTTAATTACTATAATATAATATAAAATTGATGTAAACTATATGATAAAATAAGAGTTTCTTTTATTAAAGTTAAATTAAAAAAATAATAATAATTAAACTTGACATTAGAAATATAATTTTAATTTATTTAACATGGAAACCACTATCTATAATAAATAATTAAATATATTAATACTAATCAACCAAAAATACTAATTAAATAAGGATTTTAAAAATATTACTTTTAGTTTTTTTTTTTAATAAAATATATATTTACAAATATTTTTGGAAATGAAGTTATGCAAGATGGTCATTGCTAGTAGATATTGTTTGTTTGAGTCTGCTATGTATAGCTTTCAGCTTCACGATTTTAAAGGGCGTCTACTAAAGAGAGGTTTCCACACCCTTATATGGAATGCTTCGTTACCCTCTCCAATCGATGTGGGGTCTCACAATCCACCCCTTTGGAAGCTAAACATCCTTGTCATTGCTAGTAGATATTGTTTGTTTGAGTCTGCTACGTATCGCTTTCAGTCTCACGATTTTAAAGGACGTCTACTAAAGAGAGGTTTCCACACCCTTATATGGAATGACTTCGTTCCCCTCTCCAATCGATGTGGGGTCTCACAAGCCACCCCTTTGGAAGCTAAACATCCTTGCTGGCACACTGTCGAGTGTCTGGCTATAATACCATTTGTAATAGCCTAAGCCCACAACGAACAACTATTGTCCACTTTGACCCGTTACGAATCGCCGTTAGTCTCATGACTTTTAAAATGTGTCTACTAGAGAGGTATCCACACCTTTATAAGGAATGCTTCGTTCCCCCTCCAACCGACATGGGATCTCACAATCAAACTCGGGTTTATTCACAATCTAAGTGGCCTAATCCCAGAAGACAGCAAAAGGGACATGGAAAGCAATGGAATAGTTTAAATTTCAAGGGCCAACGTACAAGAACAATCAATTGAAGCACAGGTTTTTGTCACAAACAATACGTAATGCATCTTGAAACCATCGAAAGGGGCACACATACAAGACCAACCAATCCAAGTAATCGGAAAGTGAAGTCATTTCCATCAGCAAATGCAAATGTAGATAGCAGGGAACTGGTGTAATCCTATATTCAAGACACTACAACAGCCAAAATTGTAATACGAACCTTTAGCTTGCCAACTTAGTCAACCGGTGAACCGTGCTTCTCGCAACTCTGTTACCCGGATCGATCTTCAGGACAGCCCTCAGATCTTCAGCTCCAAGTTTATACTTCTCCATGCTTTCATACAGAAGTGCACGTTGAACGAGAACGGTTACATTTGTATCGTCGTGATCCAATACCTACACAGCACAGGGAAGGATATGACTTTTTATAAGTACCCTACAGTTACAGTTCTTATTCCCCTTTGGGGGAAGGGTGGAATGGCAGAGGTAGCATAGTTTAACAAAGCAAAAACAAAACACTCCTACAAGGTAGATCTAACGGCCTAAGCCCACCGATAGAAGATATTATCCGGACTTTCTCTTTCGCGTCTACTAGAGAAAGGTTTCCACATCCTTATAAAGAATGTTTCGTTCTCCTCCCCTACTGATGTGGGATCTCACAGTAGAAGTGAAAAATTGACTACGGTAGCAACTTCAATGAATACTGAGACACAACGGAGATAAAGTCGTTACTTTATTTTTTTTTTCTTTTCCTTTTACAAGAACCGAGTTATGATTGTTAGGAACCAAACTGCAAGAAAGAACCGGTCTAAACTTCCTCTCAACTAATGTCAATGTTACTTAAACCTAGAATTTTGGGTGCCTATTGTGTTCATAGGGCTAATAGAATTTGGATTAGCAAGTATATAATTCTAATATAATTTGGATGTTTTACCTTTGTACAATCAACCACGGCCTTCTTATACTCCCCAACTTCTTTGTAACATGAAGCTCGTGTCGACAAGACTTCGACTGTGGCAGCATTATCACCAGCTTTCTCGAAAAGAATCACAGCCCAAGAAAGCCACTTAATAGCATCGGCGTATTGTCCCTGCTTGTAGACATCAACTCCCTTGTTCTTTGCCAAAGAAGCTGTCACCCCTGCAGGAGGAGGAGGAAGTCCTTCAATCTCAGTCGTTGAACCACCCACATCATGACTGCCTCCCCCAAACTCCGAATCGAATCCCCAGCCATCGGCATCAAAGGATTGCGGTGGTCCAGCTGCTTCGGGTGCCATTGGAGCACCTCCAGCTGAGGCTTTGGATGAGCTAAACAACATATCAAGTGGATCACTGGCAGCGGTTTGAACAGTCTCTTGAGCTTTGGAGCCAAAATCCATTGAGGGCATTCCAAAATCACCCATGTTTATGTCTGAATGAAAACTTGATCCATTGAAACCAACGCCACTCCCACTCGATCCGCTCGAAGGAAATGCTGTAGTGCTTGGATTTGAAGCATTCTGGAAATCCCCAAATGAGTCCTCGTTTGTGTTGATCTTTTGGCTCTTACTCGTTGAATTCAGATTCCCTGATGGCTTAGATCCGAAGTCAACTAAAGAACCAAAGGGATCCTTACTCGAGCTCGTCTTACCACTCCCAATGGTTGAGCTCATGCTTGGACCTCTGTGATTTGGAGCCCTGATATTGGTGGTATAGCTCTCATTACTTCGCCCACTATTATAACTGTTCAGATTCTCAAAACTCCCATTTGCACTGCTTTTAGCCGGATTACCACTGGCTTTTGGCAAGGAATTGCTCATATTTCCCATGGAAAACGAATTCCTATTCAAAGCCGCACTCGATGATGCCGGATTCGAAGCCAAATTCTTCAATGAAGCATTTGAGTTACTCTTACCCGATCCCAAGGCCGAACCGACCAAATCGCCGAACAGATTCGGATTCTTTTCAACAATTCCAATGCCCGAATTGGAGCCTGAATTAGCAGTCGAACCCCAGCTCTTCCCAAATATATCACCGACCATGGAAGCGGGCGAATTGGACAAGTTAGGTCGCGCCGCCTGATTCGGCGCCGGCTGATGCGTCCACGACGGATTGTTAGGCTTCCAGGCCGGCCTCGTCTGTGTCGACGAATTCGAAGAACCAGAGGAAGCGTAGGAAGAATACGAAGTGGTTTTATTTTTCTGATCGTTGAGGGATTTGGAGCGGGAAGATCCGATTCCCAAATCGAACTCAAAATCCTTTCCGAAATTAGAATTCATGGCTCGTGGAATTCAAATGCCCAGACAATGGATCAAAATTAAGAATTCAAAAAAATGGATCTATCTTTCTTAGAAGCGTACCTAGGCGGAAGAGATCGGAGCCAGTGGAGAACAACCTCTAGATCCGGCAATGGTGAAAGGAGGCGGCGGAAGGCGCGGCGGAAGATGGGTAGAAATGGGGTGGATGAGTGGGACGCGCAGAGCAGGGTTCCAAAATGTCTCTCCTGAATCTGAGTTCTCTTTGGTTCTTTCAAGCTTCGCCGGCTTTGACTCTCTGCCGGTCAATATTTAGTTTATAAATTTTCTTTTAATTTTTTTAGCCATATTTCTATTAAATAAAATGATTTTAGTATAAATTGTAAATTTATTTGAATTAAAATTTATAGATAAAATCTCATGAGATAAAACTCTCATAAATAAGTTATAACATTTTTAAAATAATAGGACCAAATTTGTAATTTTAAATTTGTAATTTTAAATTTGAATTTAGTATAAATAATTTTGAAAAAACTAAAATTCTTTACAAATAAGACTATTTAAGAGGCCAAAATTGTCATTTTTGGAACTTAAAATGGCTAAATTGTAATTTCACTCATTTTGATCGCCTGTTCTTACGGTATAAATACTGGTTCCGCCATTTTTTCTTCTTTACGAGTTCCGACTTCGTTTTCCGATAGTACTCCACCAGCGATTGTCTCTCTCTCGGCCCTCTTTCTCTCTATCCTAACCCTAATCGAACCTGCTACTTCATGTGCGATGATTCCGATCTCTTTTTTTTTGATATTATCATTCTGGTTGAGTTGATGGCTTCGGAGGTGCTAACAAATGAAGCTTACCATGAATAGTAAGATTTTCACATCTCTACTGTTTGGACTAAAATCAATGATTTACTCAAATTTTTTCTTGCAAAAAGAAATTCACTTGGATGTCTTGTATAGATGTGATATTTATAGTTACGGAATCATAATATGGGAGCTTTCCGCAATGCAGTGACATGAATGAACTTGATGCAAGTTGTAGGCTCATATCTTTTCGTTATCAGGAAGTTTTGGCGAAGGTAAATATTCAAGTGTTGCTTGAACTAGAAGAACATAATAACATGAACGAATATCCAAGTGTTGATTGCCTTAAATAGTTGTTATGTGAAATATTGGTTGCATTGGAAAATTGGTTGCCTTACTGTAGTAGTTGCTTCCAAACATTAGCGTTAGTAGTAGTGTTCAAACATCTGTGAGGCTTGCCATATCCATGCTCCTTTGGAATGAACACGGAAGTAAGTAAAGTTCATTATTTAAGGAGAATACTCTTTAATTAAATTTGGAGATGGAAAGGAAGCTTGAATATCGCATATTTATGTGCCTTCTTACTGCAAAGAAAGGAATCAGATCCTTATTTGGCTATTGTTAAGGTTCGATGGTCTCAGGAAGAAACATTCTTGGTATGAATAAGTTTAATTGATCGATAGCTGAATCGAAACTTTTTTGAAATTCCTCTGGATCAAGAGATGTTCACATGGTCCATAATGAGAGATAATCCAACCCAATCTTTGCTTGACAGAAATATAGACTCTATGGAATGGTCTCGATGTATTTAGAACTCAAGAATTTGTAGTGTCCTGAAAATTATACAAGAAAGAAAATTCTCAGAGCTTCGTTACCAAGAATATTGATTCGAGGCTGATACTTAGAGTAAGAGAGTGATTGATAAGACCTTTAGAAGAATTAGAAGGACAAAAAAGGCACCAGGAGTAAAAAATTCTGTTTACTAAAATCTGATTTTGTTAACTTGGTCAAGCTTTTTGACAAGGGCACGTCAATTCATGTCTCAAGGGAACATTAGCCTTTTCACTGATGGACAACGATTATTGACCGTTAGCCTTTTCACTTCAATGTATAGGATCCTTTCCAAGGCACTATTTGAAAGATTTGATGTCCTTTGACTATTTGTCCTGCTCAAAATGCTTTTTTTAGAGGAAGACAAATCTTCGATCCTATTTGCAATAGAGGAAGAAAAAAAAAAGGTTGTATCTTAGAACTAGACCTTGAAAATGTCTTTGACTGAGTTGATTGGGATTTCTTATTTACTATCAATTTGCAGATGTGACATTGTATTTCTTTTTTTCTCTTTTTTTGTTAGGATAAGGACTTCGCAATTTAGGACTTAGTTTTTATACTTAGAGCTTTTGAAGATGCAGCTGGTTTGAAAATTAATTGGAAAAGATCATCAGATTGTGGAATCAATATTGAGGCCAAAAGAGTGGAGTTAACTGCTATTCAGCTGGGATGGTACAAAGCTGAAAATTGCCTATTTCTTATCTTGGTTTTAACTATCCTTCCTTTCTAAGCCATTAGATCATGGACGTTTGGGTCTCGGAAACCTTTTCAAATCACCTTTATTTCTTTAGGCCCATTTCAAAGAGGTGATGGAGGTATTCAAATGAGCTGCTTGAATTGTGGACCAAAGTGGTTATATATGAAACTGGTGAGTTTGATAGATTCGCTATACAGAAAATTGGAAATTGCCGGAGAGGTCCTTGGTGGAATATATCCGAAGTAACATTTTGGTAGATCCTACTAGCATTTTGGTTGGAAATGGAAGAACAAAATTTTGGCAAGACTCTCGGCTGGGCGATATCCATCTAGCATATTGCAACCTCCAACTTTTATGCAGTATTCTGAGAACAAAGCTGCTCTGCAACGGGGTTTCTTTAAACCTCAACGAATAGATCACAGAATATTTTGGCAAAAGGGGAAACCTTCATGAAGAAGAAAAGGAGAAGCTTAGATTAGAAGACTCTTGGAGGTGATTAATGAAGCTTCCCCCACTTTTTTGCCTGACAAAAAATGCAAATTTGGCCTCTGGTAAGCAAGTAATACATCTTTCCACCAATAAGATCGGGAGAAAAGGAAAAGTGTGCAGTCTCTTCATTCTGCCTTCCTTGTTCCTCTAGACCTTCTCTAGAGAGTGCTTCCTCAGCTCGAACCTGCTGCAATGCACCTTCTCCTCGTTTTAAGACCAAATGAGACCTCTATAGAAGAAATTTTGTGGACTAATATGAACTACTCTTTACTTTGTAGACTTTCACGCTCATGTTTTGATTTGACATGGCTGATGGTTGCATGTAAACCAATTGTGAATAAAAATAAAGGCATATAGAGAAGAGGGAAAGAAAAAACCAACGAAAAATGTTGAAATTCACTTTCATTCTCCTTCACTAGTTTCTTTTTAGGTAAAAACATGTAGAGTGAAGCTTCAAACTTTCGACCTCTTGATTGAGGATGTATATGTCTCAACCACTTGAGCTATGCTCAAGTTGAACTTTCCTTTTCACTAGTTGCAACATACAATGCCTCTCACAACACTATATCTATATCAAAATTTACCTCTAGAAAATGAAAAATGTTACAAATGCACTGAAGTTAAACCTTATTCTAAACTCCAGGGGGCTTGTAAACTATAACCAAATAGTATGAATGGAAGCACTGTTGTTTATCGAGTAATGAACTTAAAATGTTGAATTAAGGATGGAGAAGTTATTGAGAGATCCCTTGCAGTTGAAGCGGCCAATGTCATCAGTTTCTGGTGGCTCAATGGCAGTGAGATTGATGTAAGAAAGCTGAACGTTCTCACAAGGCACGGCTGAGCTGCATTGCAGATTTACTGCAAATTCAGAGTTGTAAGTGCCACTTATGTTTTTGATATTGATGTTACTCAGCTTCACACCTGATGACTGAAAAAAAAAAAAAAAAACACCATTTAGCACACTTTTCTGTTGAAGAATAAATTTAGCACATAAGCTTTTTAAATCTACCATTGTGTGGATTTGTCGAAATTGATCAACATAAAAGTGTTTTTCCGGGAAGGAATAAATCGAAGCTCAACTGTAAATTATTTTTGGCTAAAAACTATGATAGTTTGAGGTAGAAAATAATTTTTGTTTGGGAAAGAGTTCTTTCTATCCTGTAAACATGCATCTGTGCCAGAGTTATTTCTACTTCGCCACATCGAGTCAAATCAACCAAAATTTATCCTATAAACATGTCATGTCAATGTTTTGTCAAAAAGGTTACAACTAGGACCACAATTTTTAAAGTGAAGGAACTAAATTATAATGAGACAATAAGAAGTTGAAAGTGCAGGGATTCTATTATAAGTATTTACCTCTTTTATGTCACAAAGATGGTTAGGACAATATTGTTGATCAATGATAATGGGATTTGAGACATTGAACATCACAATGTTTTGAAATGTCAAATTGGTAGCTTTGCTTGCGTGATCTCCTCCTGGCCATGTCTTTACCCTCACTCCATTTTGAGTGTCTTTTATGGTGCAATTCTCTACTCTTATTCCTATCACATCCTTCTCCTCCCTGTACCTCCCTAGACTCCCCACACTGCATTATTCCATATCAAACACATTCAAAACTATTACCATTTTAATGCTCTTCTACTTTTACTAAATGTTTCAATAGTATTGTATGTGTAAATGATGTATATACAATTAATAGTGAGATGCAAAGTTGAATTGTGATGCTAGAAATGATGGTAGATACGATACGATACCTGATTCCATGACCAGGACCACATCTAACGTTAGAAACCGACACGTTGATGCTACCAGGTCCGATGGAAACACAGTCGTCGCCGACACTGATGTCGGAGGCTGTTATGTTGATATTGGTGGACTGACTGATATGAATGCCATCAGTGTTCTGACTATTCCAAGGAGCTGTAATGTTGAACCCAGAAAGATGAATATTGTCGCACCCATT
Source organism: Cucurbita moschata (assembly GCF_002738365.1). NCBI lineage: Eukaryota > Viridiplantae > Streptophyta > Magnoliopsida > Cucurbitales > Cucurbitaceae > Cucurbita > Cucurbita moschata. The sequence goes on from NW_019268517.1 coordinate 392,970, forward strand.
AAGGGCTACATGAAAGCCCTTGCTGTTCACAAGGCTAATATTGCTCACTGTCGCATTTGACACATCACTCAGCTTCAAAGACTGCTCATATAAAGGAAACTTGCATCAATGCATGGAACTGGGTAAAAATGGTTAAAGCTTTGGTGTCTTTGATGGGGGATTGAAGCAGATGATCACAGCAAATTCAGATAGAAAATCCCGCAAAAAAAAGGTGAATTTTCAACTTTTTAAATTTACCCTCTGATTCATTTTTAACTTGTTCATACTTACTGTGGTGAAAATGCCACAACTCAAGCGATGGCGGCAGTTGAAACCATACAACCAGGTTTCAGCACCCTGGCCGTCGAGAATGCCGGATCCGACGTTGCCGGTGATGGTGAGATGGCGGAGGGACTTGAAGTAGATCCAAACGTCGGCGGTGAGGGTGGTGGGAGCAATCAAAGTGCCTAAAATGATGACTTTGGGAGAGAGATCACCGAAACAAGGGCCTGAAAATAACACTTGGGCAAGGAAGAAGCTGCCCTCTGGTATTAACAAGGTTGAGCTTCCTCTGTAAGCACATGCGTCCTCCCACGCCCCCATGAATGCCTATAGCAACATAGAATTAAAATTTAGTTTTTATAATTTTAAAAAATTCAATATTAATAGTCCTTTTTACTTCTCTTAAATGGACAAATATTTGATTTTTTTTTTTTTTTAAATATTTTTGATGAAATTAGTACGTTAAAATTTTCATTTTTATTAATTAAAATATATACCTAGTTGCAATTTTAATATTTGTTAACTAGGTTTGACCATTTTATTGAAGGACCAGTACTCTTTTCTTTTAATTTGTTTGACTTTCTGGCTACATTTAAAATTTTGCATGCTCAATTTTGACTTTATTATTACTTTAGTTTGGTATAATTTATTGGTTAATTAATGAGTAATTTTCTAATTTAGTTCTAAAGTCACATTTAATCATATTCAGAGGTAAATTTCAATGAAATTAGTCTAAATTTACTCAATATTAAGGTTATAATATTTTTCTTAAAAAAATAAAATAGAAGATAGAAATTGTTTATAATTACCAAGCTGTTCTCTGTCTTGCCATCAGCAATTGCCCCATAATCAGTTACATCAAAAACTGCCAGTCCCCTCCATGGATCTCCGACGGGGGGCTCCGCCATGTCCGGCGGCAGAAGAAGAAAATCCCATGAACCGGCGGCAGATTCCAGTGCTGGTTCCGGCGAGAAATTACGTCCAGATACAGAAACAGCCAGAAGAAAATAGAACATTACCAGAGATGAAAGCTTCATGGTTTTTTGAGAATTTTGAGATTCTCCTCACTAAGAAAATGGCGATAATTGGCCATTTATAATCTAATGAATTCTTAACTGAAGTAATTACGATTAATTAATTACTTGGGATTGGTTTGGTTCGTTTCTGGTCGTATCTAATTTAATTCTGGATTATCATCTCTTCAGTTTTTAAACCTTTTATTAAGTGACGGATTGTTTAAGGAGGGTAAATTCTCCTTAATTATGAAATTTATTAAAAAAAGAGTTACTAAAGAAGAGTTCAAAGACTATTTAGATCCGTACATAAAAGCTAGTACACCAGACCTCTTTCTAAACCCAACTTACATACCACTTTAATGAGCAAACATACTACAACTCCCAGTGGCAAAGAGCCAACATCGAAGTGTCAATCTGTTATCCCTAGAGTAAACTGACATTGAGGTGACAAACTTTCCCATGAACCCAACTTACATACTGCTTTAATGAGCGAACATATTACAACCCCAAATGGCAAAGAGCCAACATCGAAGTGTAAAACTTGACGTGAGCTCTTGAGGAAGATCAGTATGTTATCCCTAGATCGATTGAGATACTTTAGGTTAGTTCGACGCCTACAAGACCTAGTTTTGAAAAGAATTTTGTGCATTTAGAATTAGACTCAAAAACATCAAGTCTAGGTGACATGCTAATTGAATCATGTCATGTTACAAAGTAAGCTATAAAAAAGAACCAAAAAAAAAAAAAAAAAAAAAAAAAAAAAAAAAAAAA
>NW_019268517.1:395073-403117 GCF_002738365.1 Cucurbita moschata
AAAAAAAAAAAAAAAAAAAAAAAAAGCAAAAAAGAAGCTTCAACTGCAGCTCTCAGACTATGATCACTTGCAGGGGGCTGGAAATTGCAGACCTCTATAGCCTACTTTTGCATTTGTACAATCTGACCTAAACGGCAACGCCTTGTCGTTCGGACGCCCACTGTACTTTAGATTTACGTTGGACATCTCAATGTTTTGGCATGGGAACCGCTTGCTGCATACCAGTTTAACTGCTACTGGAGAGATTGTTGTTCCTTTTATATTCACGAAATGAACATCGCTGATTCGGACTCGTGATGGCTGCATTGTACCCGATAAAATCACGTTAGAATCGGGTTAAGTTTGATTGAGAAACGAAAGACGAAAACAAAAATAATAACGAACCGGCTTTTTGCAAACTTTTGAGCAGCTGTACTGTTGGTCGATGATGATCGGATTCTTCACATTGATCAAATTGATGTCTTGGAATAGTATGCCTACTGCTGCACTCGGGGGCGAGTCTGCCCATGTTTTGATTCTAAGCCCGTTGTCGGTGTTAATTAACGTGCAGTTCCTAACGATAATACCCCGCACGTCCTCCTCATTTGGGTACTTCCCAAGGCTACCAATACTGTCATAGTAGAACCCTCGTTGATCATCACGTCGTATGCAATATTACATAGCTAAACAAGAACACAAACACGTTTTTTTTTATTACCTGATACCGTGTCCTGGCCCGCATTTTATTTGGGTGATAACAACATTCATCGATCCTCTACCGACAGAGATACAGTCGTCACCTGTAGCAATGATAGATTTTGTAATTCTCACATTAGTGGAGCGACTAAGATGTATACCATCAGTGTTCGGACTATCATCTGGTGCGATCAGGTGTAGCTTTCGAACCCTAATATTTTCGGAATTCGTGATGAACATGTGATTCCCTTTACTGTTAAGGGAAGTGAGGCCTTTCACGAGTCCGTGTCGGATGCCATTGAGTTTAAAACTCTAAGAACGAAGAACGAGGAAAGAATGAGACGGTGAATAATTGACATGACAAAAAAAAAAAAAAAACATGTTTGTCCTTACAACTGGGAGCTTCTGACAATTTTGATTCACATGGCAATCATTGTACTTCCAAACCTTACTACCTTGTCCATCCAATGTACCTCGTCCAGTCACTATCAAACCATTGATTTTCTCGAACAATATCCATTCAGCTGAGACGTATTCGCTGACGTCAACGCCGCCTTTCAACGTGGCATCAATTTGAACGACAATTGGTTCAGTGTTCCGACAAGGCCCAGCGAAGACGATTTGATTGATCAAAAACACACCACTGGGAATAACAACTCTAGCCGGTTGCTTGGAGCGACAAGCGGCAACCCATGTCTTCATGAAATTCTACCAAAAAAGACATCATTAAACGACAACGATGACAACGACAACGATGGTAACAAAACATGCTTAACAATTACTTGAGTGTTGTCTTTAGTGCCACCGAGTTTGGCACCGAAACTAAGCACGTTAAACACGGCTTCCTTTCGATGTGTAATACTGTTTAGACTAATTGATGAAAAGGGGTCGGGCGTGCTCGGTCCAATGAGCGCCTTTGCCTTGGCAGCAACGAATGATGCTAAGAACAACCCGAGAAGGACGGGTAGTTTCGAAGAAGAATTCATTGAAGCTCACCCTTATTGGGTTTATTTATTTTATCATCAAGAAGCCTCCAAATGGAGGCTAAGAAATAGAATTGGAATGATGTTGTGTTTACATGTTGGGTTATTTTATAGGTTGTTTGAAGGGGAAGGGCTTAAAATTAGTGAATTTTTTCCCTTTAATTTAGGCATTTCTACTTGAAAAACTAAATTGGTGGCCATTTTCAAGCTTCACCAAACATCAAAAACTACTTTGTTTACGTTTGTTTCTTGTTTTGTTTCATTATGTGTTGATATCCATATTGTTTAGTATCATTTGTCCTAGTTCGTGCTCTCCTAAATTTTTTAAGACATCATCCAACATAAGATTGAACTATCGAAAATGATAGTGAAATAATATACATTTTTATAAACAAAGAGTTGTCCCCTAAACTTTACGGTTAGGACATTTCTATTTTCTTAGCCTAGTCTGTGACCTTTCTCTTGACCCATTTACAAGTTCATAACCACACTAGGGTTTACATGGTCGGGGTTGGATTGAGAAATTTTTTTGGACCAGCCCTCTCTATTTAAGTTGGGTTGTCGGAAATATCGACGATTCTTGAGAATTGATTACCTTAAAGGTAAGGAAAATATAAGAATAGATCACGAAATTAAAAAACAACTCTCTACAGGTTGGGTTGTCGAAAATATCGACCAATTGATTACAAAAATGAACTATACCTAACGAAATAAAGAAAATATAAAAATATTTATAGGACTAGAGTTGAACTTGTGCGAGAGTAATTCTAGAGAAGCTGGTTTACCAATTTGGAAGGGAAGTATGGTAGGACAAAAAATTGAATCGAATCAATTCGGGTTCAGAAAAATTAACCCAACTCAACTCGAAATGATAACCCAACCCAACTGAACCCCTATAATTCGAGTTGGGTTGGTCCGAGTTGTTAGATTGAATGTACACCCCTAATGAATAGTTGGCGATGGGTCAACCACCCTTCGTGGAGGTTGAGTCGTTATTATAGGTTGTGGCTGACTCGGAGCAACCCGTCTCCTCCTCGGTCGACCATAGTATTCTTCTATGATGGCAAAACCTTCCAAGCTTATCTTAGTGAGATCCTTACGAGTTGCCATGACACTGTACTTAAGTCGAGGCTCGATTCAATACCCTATGATACTTAAGTAGTGGTTACATCAATATTGTTTTTACCTTTGTCGAGTGGTCGAGTTTTTTTAAAAAAATAAAATTTTAATTTTAATAGAAAATAGTAAAATTCATTTAATGATCATTATTAAAATTTATTTATTACAACAAAGCCTTTGGACTTATTTACTAATAAATTGTATTTTTACCTTTAAATCGCCAATTTTTATATCAATTTTAGCTTGGTTAACTAACTTCTAATTAAATAATTAATAATTACTCAAAAAATGGGTTAATTTAAATAATTAACTTTACCACAAACCTAGCCAAAATTAACTAAATTAATCCTAACTTTAGAAAAGATGAGCTAAATTAAGATACAAAAATTTTATTTAAGAAATAGAGTGAAAATGATTGGTTCAGAATGCTCCAACTTTAACAATATTTACTTTAATTTTGGAATTCGGTTAAAATTTTCTCATATAAAAACAGGTCATTTGCTGAACTAAAGCAATCAAGGCAGCAACTTCTCATCTTCTATTAGCCAACGAAACAAAACAAAAAAAAAAAGCAAAAAAAAAAAAAAAACAGCTCGAGATTTGTAGCGAAGAATCATGGCGTATGACGGCGGTGGTTGCAAGAACAATAAAGCTGCCCTGGTTGGGTTGTTGTCTCTGTTTTTGGTTGCCTTGGTTAATGGTGTAAGTGGAGCAGGAGAGGACTCTGGGTCCTCCAATGTTGCCATTAAGACTCTATGTGAGCCCACTAAGTACCGTGAAACTTGTGAAGAAGCCCTGGTGAAATCCAATGTTGACTCAAAAGACCCACGTGAGTTGATCAAGGCAGGGTTCCATTTTGCTATTGAGCAGCTCAAAGCGGCAATTGCAAATTCCCCCACTTTGAAACAAGCCACCACTGACCCCATGGCGAAGGAAGCCATTGATACTTGTGACGAGCTCATGGATTATGCAATTGATGATCTTTTAACTACGTTTGATCAAATCACTGATAGTTTTAGTTTAAATAGGGTGGATAATTATCTTAAGAATCTTAGGATTTGGTTGAGTGGTGCGTTGACATATCAAGAAACTTGTTTGGATGCTTTCGAGAATGTTACTGGCGATACTGGTGAGAAGATGGCAAATTTGTTGAAGACGTCAAAAGAAATGACTGCTAATGGACTTGTGATGGTGGGTGAGGTTACATCTCTTGTGAGCTCTTTGTGGAAGGCGCTTGGGCTGCCAGAAACAGGGCGACAACTCCGAGGAGAAGAACCCGATGAAGAAGATGAAGGGGAAGAGCCATCTTGGGTCAATGACAGGCGAGGGCTACTCCAACACACTGGTGCCAAGATCAGGGCGAATGTGGTGGTGGCTAAAGACGGAAGTGGAAAGTACAAGACAATAACTCAAGCCCTTCAAGATGTCCCAAGGAAGAGCAATAAAACCTTTGTGATTTATGTGAAGGAAGGAGTTTACCAAGAGCAAGTAATGGTGGACAAAACAATGACCTGGGTCATGATGATTGGAGATGGCCCTACCAAGACCAAGATCACTGGTAGAAAGAACTTCAAGGACGGAACAAACACATTCCAAACCGCTACATTTGGTAAGTTACCATATAGTTTTTATCATATTCATACGAATTCAAAAAGTGAATTTAACATCATTTCATATTCTTAACAGCGGCGGTCGGAACCAACTTCATCGGAAAAGACTTGTGGTTCGAGAATTCAGCTGGGCCTGAGAAACACCAGGCTGTGGCACTCCGAGTTCAATCAGACATGTCAATCTTCTACAATTGTAGAATGGACGGCTATCAAGATACTCTCTACACCCATGCTCATCGTCAATTCTTTCGAGATTGCACCATCACTGGTACCATTGATTTCATCTTTGGCAATGCTGCTGTTGTCTTACAGAACTGTAAGATCTTCGTGAGGAAGCCAATGGAGAATCAAAAATGCATCGTCACTGCCCAAGGTCGGACCGATAGGAAAGAGCCCACTGGTATCGTCCTCCAAAACTGCGCCATCTCTTCTGACCCTGGCTTCTTCCCCGTTCGCCATGTCTTCAAGACCTACCTTGGCCGCCCATGGAAGCAGTATTCAAGAACCATCATCATGCAATGCCAAATCGACGACTTGATCCAGCCTGAAGGGTGGCTTCCATGGGAGGGCGATTTTGCTCTCAGGACTTTGTTTTACACAGAGTATGATAACAGAGGACCTGGTGCAGCAAAACAAAATCGAGTTAAGTGGAGGGGAATTAAACAAATCACACCGAAGCATGCCATTGATTTCACCCCTGGGTTGTTTATTCGTGGTAATCCTTGGATTAGGCGCACTGGAGTTCCGTACTATTCGGGCATGGCAACGATCTAAAACCAAGGGAATAGAACTCCTACATTAATTTTGCTCATTTTAAGATTTTGAATAAAACGATTCTTTTTCTCTTTTTGTTAGTAAGATATTTAATTTTTAAATTTTAATATGCAAGAGTTTAAAATATGTTATAATTTTTTTAAAATAAAATTATTTTGTTGGAGAGACTAAATTATTATACCGATTAAATTGTCATGCACTACTGATCATCATGACAAAGATTAAAGGTCCCATTATCGATCCTAAACATTGTAGTGATGAAAAATCAGCGGCGTTAATCAATCATTTTAAATCATCTAATTTACTCAAACGAGCAATTATAAGCAATGTTAAGAATCATTTTGAATAATCTAATTTACTCAAACGAGCAATTTTCAATTGTAATAGAAAAAAATAAAATTCATCTAAGGTTCATTTTTGTTTGATCTTTATTAAAATTTATTCATTAGTTCAAAACCTTTAAATTTATTTAGTAAAAGTTGTATTTTTACCTTAATTAAGAAAACGGATTACAAATTTTTATATTAATCTTTGGTACCGAGATTGCACAATCTCTGGTACCCCATGCTCACTGTCAATTCTATTGAGATTGCACAATCTCCGGTACCTGATTTCATCTTTGGCAATGCTTTTGTCTACAGCAGTAAGTCTTAGTAATGCCAAAGACTCGATCCATCCTCAAAGTTGGATGCTATAGAGTGATGATTCTACTCTCAAGACTAAATCATTATACAGATTAAATTGTTATACACTACAAGTTTGGATTCCACATAAGCGATATTCGATTGGCGAAGACAAACTTCGCCTAAGGTCCGACGAAGCCACAAAGCTGGAGTGAAAAATATATATGGGGCTTGATTCCCCTTAGGGCTAGTCGTGAGCGTGTCAAAATCACGATGCCACACGGTAAAAAATGTAGGACCGTGACACTGAGCAGAGTTCCTTCCTTTCAAACAATGCCAGTATTTGGATATAGTAGCCACATGATTGCCCCCCAAAATCTATAACAATTTTTTAGAGAATGACTATGTTTGTGTCAGTGTCGCGTGAAACTTGAGGGAACGAGATTGCTAGTCTTGGAAGCAGCTGATCAGCTAGATCGACTAGGAAACAAGAAAGCACGTGGGACAATTGCAATGGCAAGGTAAATTTTCTTACATCTAATCGAAGTTATTTAAGTTCATGACCTTTCATAAATGCTTTAAACCTATCTTTGGAGTAGAAGAATCACTAGAATATTGAACAAAAAGTCAACCTATCTAATTGTCATTCTTTCGGACTTACAAACATCTTAGTTACCACGGCATGTTCAAATTAATTTTTATTTTGAAGAAGAAAAAACATCAATTTTTTTAGTTTGATCATATGGGGTTTTGAATCTCTTGACCACATGATCCAAATTATATATATCTAAATTGGTTAAACTCAACAATATTAACTTTTTAAACAAAAAGAATAGCTCCCAAATGGCGCAATCATTTTTGTTGCATCTTTATTAAAATTTATTTATCACTCCAAAACCTTCAGATTTATGAGTTGTATTTTTTACTGATCACAAATTTTTATATTAATCTAATATGAGCTAATGAACTTCCCCTCAATAACAAAGAATTACTTATAATAAGAAAAAAAAACTTAATTAAAATATGTAGCATAATCAACTAAGATTTTGAATACAAGATTACCAAAAATTAACTAAATTAACCTAAATTTATAGTAAAAATTAGCTAAATTTAGATACGAAAATTTAATTTAAGAAAAAAAAAAAAGTAAAAATGATTGGTCTAGAGTGCTCCTAACTCTAACGATATTTACTTCAATTTAGAAATTCTGTTAAAATTTTCTCATATAAAAACAGGTCATTTGTTGAACAGAAAGAAATCAAGACAGCAACTTCCTATCTTCTATTACCCAAGAAAACAAAACAAAAAAAAAAAAGAAAAAAAAGAAAAAAGAAAACAGCTTGAGAGAAGAAACATGGCGTATGACGGCGGTGGATGCAAGAACAATAAGGCTGCCCTGGTTGGGTTGTTGTCTCTGTTTTTTGTTGCCTTGGTTAACGGTGTAAGTGGCGCAGGAGAGGAACCTGGCTCCTCTAATGCTGCCATTAAGACTCTATGTGAGCCCACTACTTATCGTGAAACTTGCGAAGAAGTCCTGGTGAAGTCCAATGTTGACTCAAAAGACCCACGTGAGTTGGTCAAGGCAGGGTTCCATTTTGCTATTGAGCAGCTCAAAGCGGCCATTGCAAATTCCCCCACTTTGAAACAAGCCGCCACTGACCCCATGGCGCAAAAAGCAGTTGATGCTTGCGACGAGCTCATGGATTATGCAATTGATGATCTTTTAACTTCCTTTGATAAAATCACCGATAGTTTTGATGTACACAGAGTGAATGCTTATCTTGAGAACCTTAGGATTTGGTTGAGCGCTGCATTGACATATCAAGAAACTTGTTTGGATGGTTTCGAGAATGTTCCTGGCGATACTGGTGAAAAGATGAAGAATTTGTTGAAGACGTCAAGAGAAATGACCGCCAATGGACTTGTGATGGTGGGTGAGGTTACATCCCTTGTGAGCACTTTGTGGGAGAAGTTGGGACTGCTGCCACAATCGGGGCGACAACTTCGAACGGAGGAATCCAATGAATACCAAGAGGGAGAGCCATCTTGGGTGAGCGACAGGCGAGGGCTACTCGAGGCCACTGGAGCTAACATCAAGGCGAATGTGGTGGTGGCTAAAGACGGAAGTGGAAAGTACAAGACAATAACTGAAGCCCTTAAAGAGGTACCATTGAAGAGCAATACAACCTTTGTGATTTATGTGAAGGAAGGAGTTTATGAAGAGCAAGTGTTGGTGGACAAAAAAATGACCTATGTCATG
>NW_019268517.1:403549-495632 GCF_002738365.1 Cucurbita moschata
ACAATGCCAGTATTTGGATATAGTAGCCACATGATTGCCCCCCAAAATCTATAACAATTTTTTAGAGAATGACTATGTTTGTTTCAGTGTCGCGTGAACCTTGAGGGAACGAGATTGCTAGTCTTGGAAGCAGCTGATCAGTTAGATCGGCTAGGAAACAAGAAAGCACGTGGGACGATTGACATGGCAAGGTAAATTTTCTTACATCTAATTGAAGTTATTTAAGTTCCTGACCTTTCCTAAATGCTTTAAACCTATCTTTGGAGTAGAAGAATCACTAGAATATTGAACAAAAAGTCAACCTATCTAATTGTCATTCTTTCGGACTTACAAACATCTTAGTTACCACGGCATGTTCAAATTAATTTTTATTTTGAAGAAGAAAAAACATCAATTTTTTTAGTTTGATCATATGGGGTTTTGAATCTCTTGACCACATGATCCAAATTATATATATCTAAATTGGTTAAACTCAACAATATTAACTTTTTAAACAAAAAGAATAGCTCCCAAATGGCGCAATCATTTTTGTTGCATCTTTATTAAAATTTATTTATCACTCCAAAACCTTCAGATTTATGAGTTGTATTTTTTACTGATCACAAATTTTTATATTAATCTAATATGAGCTAATGAACTTCCCCTCAATAACAAAGAATTACTTATAATAAGAAAAAAAAACTTAATTAAAATATGTAGCATAATCAACTAAGATTTTGAATACAAGATTACCAAAAATTAACTAAATTAACCTAAATTTATAGTAAAAATTAGCTAAATTTAGATACGAAAATTTAATTTAAGAAAAAAAAAAAAGTAAAAATGATTGGTCTAGAGTGCTCCTAACTCTAACGATATTTACTTCAATTTAGAAATTCTGTTAAAATTTTCTCATATAAAAACAGGTCATTTGTTGAACAGAAAGAAATCAAGACAGCAACTTCCTATCTTCTATTACCCAAGAAAACAAAACAAAAAAAAAAAAGAAAAAAAAGAAAAAAGAAAACAGCTTGAGAGAAGAAACATGGCGTATGACGGCGGTGGATGCAAGAACAATAAGGCTGCCCTGGTTGGGTTGTTGTCTCTGTTTTTTGTTGCCTTGGTTAACGGTGTAAGTGGCGCAGGAGAGGAACCTGGCTCCTCTAATGCTGCCATTAAGACTCTATGTGAGCCCACTACTTATCGTGAAACTTGCGAAGAAGTCCTGGTGAAGTCCAATGTTGACTCAAAAGACCCACGTGAGTTGGTCAAGGCAGGGTTCCATTTTGCTATTGAGCAGCTCAAAGCGGCCATTGCAAATTCCCCCACTTTGAAACAAGCCGCCACTGACCCCATGGCGCAAAAAGCAGTTGATGCTTGCGACGAGCTCATGGATTATGCAATTGATGATCTTTTAACTTCCTTTGATAAAATCACCGATAGTTTTGATGTACACAGAGTGAATGCTTATCTTGAGAACCTTAGGATTTGGTTGAGCGCTGCATTGACATATCAAGAAACTTGTTTGGATGGTTTCGAGAATGTTCCTGGCGATACTGGTGAAAAGATGAAGAATTTGTTGAAGACGTCAAGAGAAATGACCGCCAATGGACTTGTGATGGTGGGTGAGGTTACATCCCTTGTGAGCACTTTGTGGGAGAAGTTGGGACTGCTGCCACAATCGGGGCGACAACTTCGAACGGAGGAATCCAATGAATACCAAGCGGGAGAGCCATCTTGGGTGAGCGACAGGCGAGGGCTACTCGAGGCCACTGGAGCTAACATCAAGGCGAATGTGGTGGTGGCTAAAGACGGAAGTGGAAAGTACAAGACAATAACTGAAGCCCTTAAAGAGGTACCATTGAAGAGCAATACAACCTTTGTGATTTATGTGAAGGAAGGAGTTTATGAAGAGCAAGTGTTGGTGGACAAAAAAATGACCTATGTCATGGTGATTGGAGACGGCCCGACTAAGACCAAAATCACAGCTAGCAAGAATGTCATTGACGGAACACCCACATTCAAAAGTGCTACCTTTGGTAAGTTACCATCTAGTTTATAATCATATTCATACGAATTCAATAATTGAATTTAACATGATTTCATATTCTTAACAGCGGCGATCGGATCCAACTTCATTGGAAAAGACTTGTGGTTCGATAACTCAGCTGGGCCTAAGAAACACCAGGCTGTGGCACTCCGAGTTCAATCCGACATGTCAATCTTCTACAATTGTAGAATGGACGCCTATCAAGATACTCTCTACCCCCAAACCAAACGTCAATTCTACCGAGATTGCACAATCTCCGGTACCGTTGATTTCATCTTTGGCAATGCTGCTGTCGTGTTACAAAACTGTAAGATCTTAGTGAGGAAGCCAATGCCGAATCAAACTTGCTTTGTCACTGCCCAAGGTCGAGTGGAGATTGATGAGCCCACTGGTATCGTCCTCCAAAATTGCATTATCTCTGCCGACCCTGAGTTCTACCCCATTCGCCATACCAGTAAGATCTTCCTTGGTCGCCCATGGAAAAAGTATTCAAGAACCGTGATCATGCAATGCCAACTCGACGACTTGATCCATCCTGAAGGATGGATGCGATGGAGTGATGATTCTACTCTCAAGACTTTGTTTTACACAGAGTTTGATAATAGAGGACCTGGTGCAGCAAAAGAAAATAGAGTCAAGTGGGAGGGAATTAAACAAATCACAGCAAAACAGGCTATCAATTTCACCCCTTCTTTGTTTATTCAAGGTGATGATTGGATCAAGCATAGTGGAATACCGTACACAGGTGGCATGATGAAAATCTAAAACCAAGAGAATAGAATTCATGAGTTAGAAGCTTTTTGACTGTTTATTCGTGGTAATCCCTGGATTAGGCGGGCATGACAATGGTCTAAAACCAAGGGATAGGACAAAATTATATTTAAAAACATTAATTTATCGTTCATTTTGAGATTTTGAATAAACAATTTTTTCTCTTTTTTGGGATCCCGTTACAATATGTTATAATTTAATTTTTTTTTAATATTCAGATTAAAGTATTCTACCAGCTACCCAATATTTGGGGATCCTTTCCCAGAATCCATACGGGTTTGTCTGGATATGTACCCATATTTTTCCGCTGCGTCGTGCATTTCGTGTCATTACCCTTTTTCCCGCTTCGATTTGTCTAGATGTGATCCAAGTGGGTTCAAGTGCTTGAATAGTGTATCTATTGAAGCAAATATGATGATCCAAGCGGGTTCAAGTGCTTGAATAGCGTATCTACCGAAGCAAATACGATTGCCTCTTTCATTCTTCCTTTACGAAATTTTGTTCTTTTCGAGTTATAGTCTAAATAATTTTATCAATTAAGATCAAATCAATTTAAAAATTGTTAATATATAAATTTTATGAGGAATAATCTTCAATTTTTTTTTTTTTACTTATTTGAAAATTATTTATGATATCAATTTAAAACTTATTTGAAAATTATTTATGATTTTAGAAAAATTGTATGCAGATTTTTAATCAAATCAAGAGGAAATAATTATAAATCACTCCACTAAATTTCTAAATAAATTTAGTTTATAAAAGTATTTATTTAGAAATTTAAATCTTAAAATTAGGCTCAATTATTAAATTATTAGGATTTTTTTTTTTTTGTTAATTTCTACTAAAAAAATGAATATATTAATAATTTTTTCAATAAAAATGAAAATATGGACATTTTTTCTTTATTATACGAAAATTTGTTATTGTTATTTAACCAATTGATTGAGTTTTAATGAATTATTAAAAAAAGAAAACATAACATTTAAACATAAAAATAAATTAAAAGAGGACAAAAATAGTATTTTAATTTATTTTAAAATTTACTTTTTTAAGAAAATAAAAAATTAATAGTCGTAATAGTATTTTAGTTATGGAATTAATAGAACGTCGAATAGAAAATTTGAAGAATTACATATAAATGTACAAAAAGAATTGAGCATGTCATATGACAAAAGAGAAGTGTTCATACATGCAAAAATTAAGCATGCCATATGACCATAAGCAACACATAAGTGTTCATACATCCAACAACTAAGCATGACATATGATCATAAGCAAGACAGAAGTGTTCATACATCCAACAACTAAGCAAGACAGAGACATTGAATAGACATGAAGAGTAAAGATAGGTTTGTTGAAGGGCAGGATAGGGCCTCGGGCCTTAACCTCAAAAAGTACATGCGGTTCAGGATTTAAGTCCATCCATATTAAATATGAATGCTCGCCAAATTTGGTGTCAATCGGACACCGAACAGACAATGCTTCACCAAAATCATGTCTGAAAATTGAAAATGACTTAAAATGTACGGGTACCATGGTGTTAGCTCTCCACCACCCTGGCCTTGTAGTCTAAGTGAGCTAACCTGTGGCACATACGTGTGTCACAGTGTGGGCGAGCGTGCTAAGATGAGTGTCTCGGGCAATTTCCTTTGAAATGGATTTTTGTAGGATAGTATCAGACGGCACCGATGTGCCGGTATTGTGCCCTAGCCCGCGTGTTCGAGGTTGCTACATACACCCGCTATCTGGTACGGTATTCGTAAATGACTCGGCATGGGCAAGGGAGGGCTAATGTCTTGATAGAACTCGGATGGATGGATGTTTGGGAAGTCCCAATGAGATGAAAGACACGCGGACCCATTCTCCATGGCATGACTGAGCGAGTTATGATGGCCGACGACATCCTGAGACTCGGGGTGGCGTCAAGACATATGGACCCTGTCGATGGGGATCGAGATGAAAAGATGAGATGCGACGTTGCATTGAGAGACCTTGGCTCGAGTAGAGGCAAGGTCGAGCCGAATGACTTGGCCTAGTGTAGAGGCAAGTCGGATGTGTTGCAGACAATTGAACATGCACGTGCAGGCGGCGTGTGTGGTTGAACAAGTTTGGATTCCACATAAGCGATATTCGATTGGCGAAGACAAACTTCGCCCAAGGTCCGACGAAGCCACAAAGCCGGAGTGAAAAATATATATGGGGCTTGATTCCCCTTAAGGCTAGTCGTGAGCGTGTCAATATCACGATGCCACACGGTAAAAAATGTAGGACCGTGACCCTGAGCAGAGTTCCTTCCTTTCAAACAATGCCAGTATTTGGATATAGTAGTCACATGATTTCCCCCCACCCCCTTATAACAATTTTTAAGAGAATGACTATGTTTGTGTCAGTGTCGTGTGAAACTTGAGGGAACGAGATTGCTAGTCTTGGAAGCAGCTGATCAGTTAGATCGGCTAGGAAACAAGAAAGCACGAGGGACGATTGCAATGACCAAGGTAAATTTTCTTACATCTAATCGAAGTTATTTAAGTTCATGACCTTTCATAAATGCTTTAAACCTATCTTTGGAGTAGAAGAATCGAACAAAAAGCCAACCTATCTAATTGTCGTTCTTTCGGACTTATCTTCATTTTTTTTTGTTAACCATTTAACAGATTTCTACCCTTCTCCTCTCTCATTTTTTCCTTTTTTTTTTTACCACGTCTTCATTAATATCTTGGTGAAACATGGCACAGGTTGCAGCAACCAATATGGCATTGCAAATTCTGGACATGGCAATGCAAGTTCATGGTGCAGGTGGCTTATCTTCTGGCACTGTTCATGCTCATCTCTGGGCTGCTGCAAGAACCTTCAGAATACCAGATGGCCCTGATGAAGTTCATTTAGGAACCATCGCCAAGAGCTTCGGAGGGCTAAGCTTTGAAAATTGAAAGGAAAAATGTCTCAAACCAAATGGAATATTAGGAACAGATAAAATCGATCATCGTCTCAATGTTTCCAAAGAAATTGATATCTTGACATTTCTATGGACAATCAAAACCTTATTCGAAAACTTACTGTTATTTTTATTATTTCAAATATTAAAGTTAATTTTTATTTTGAAGAAAAAAACATCAATTTTTTTAGTTGGATCATATGGGGTAGGGTTTTGAATCTCTTGACCACATGATGAAAATTATATATATCTAAATTGGTTAGAGCTCAACAATGTTGACGACTTGTTAACTAAACAGAATAGCTTCCAAATGACCCAATCCTTGAGTAGTTTATGTAGCTTATGGGACAATTAAGGAAAAATGAGTAGTTTTCTTTTTCACAAGTAAGGTTAAAGGTCATTATCAATCCTAAACAAGTAAAAGTTAATGTTCATTTTTGTTGCATCTTTATTCAAATTTATTTATCGCTACAAAACCTTCAGATTTATGGGTTGTATTTTTTACTGATCATATATTAATCTTATCTGAGCTAATGAACTTCCACTCGAATAATTACTCATAATAAGCACAACAAAAAAAAAAAAAAACTTAATTTAAATGTTTAGCATAATCAACTATGATTTTGAATACAAAATTAGCAAAGATTAACTCAATTAATCTTTAAGTTTAGAGTAAAAATCAACTAAATTTAGATGCGGAAATTTTATTTAAGAAAAAAAAATAAATAAAAATGATTGGTCCAGAATGCTCCTAACTCTAACGATATTTACTTCAATTTAGAAATTCTGTTAAAATTTTCTCATATAAAAACAAGTCATTTGTTGAACGGAAAGAAATCAAGGCAGCAACTTCCCATCTTCATTACCCAAGAAAACAAAACAAAAAAAATAATAATAATAAAAATAAATAACAGCTTGAGATTTGTAGCGAAGAAACATGGCGTATGACGGTGGTGGATGCAAGAACAATAAGGCTGCCCTGGTTGGGTTGTTGTCTTTGTTTTTTGTTGCCTTGGTTAACGGTGTAAGTGGCGCAGGAGAGGAACCTGGCTCCTCTAATGCTGCCATTAAGACCCTATGTGAGCCCACTACTTACCGTGAAACTTGCGAAGAAGTCCTGGTGAAGTCCAATGTTGACTCAAAAGACCCACGTGAGTTGGTCAAGGCAGGGTTCCATTTTGCTATTGAGCAGCTCAAAGCGGCCATTGCAAATTCCCCCACTTTGAAACAAGCCGCCACTGACCCCATGGCGCAAAAAGCAGTTGATGCTTGCGACGAGCTCATGGATTATGCAATTGATGATCTTTTAACTTCCTTTGATAAAATCACCGATAGTTTTGATGTACACAGAGTGAATGCTTATCTTGAGAACCTTAGGATTTGGTTGAGCGCTGCATTGACATATCAAGAAACTTGTTTGGATGGTTTCGAGAATGTTCCTGGCGATACTGGTGAAAAGATGAAGAATTTGTTGAAGACGTCAAAAGAAATGACCGCCAATGGACTTGTGATGGTGGGTGAGGTTACATCCCTTGTGAGCACTTTGTGGGAGAAGTTGGGACTGCTGCCACAAACGGGGCGACAACTTCGAACGGAGGAATCCAATGAATACCAAGAGGGAGAGCCATCTTGGGTGAGCGACAGGCGAGGGCTACTCGAGGCCACTGGAGCTAACATCAAGGCGAATGTGGTGGTGGCTAAAGACGGAAGTGGAAAGTACAAGACAATAACTGAAGCCCTTAAAGAGGTACCATTGAAGAGCAATACAACCTTTGTGATTTATGTGAAGGAAGGAGTTTATAAAGAGCAAGTGATGGTGGACAAAAAAATGACCTATGTCATGATGATTGGAGATGGCCCGACTAAGACCAAGATCACAGCTAACAAGAATGTCATTGACGGAACACCCACATTCAAAAGTGCTACCTTTGGTAAGTTACCATCTAGTTTATAATCATATTCATACGAATTCAATAATTGAATTTAACATCATTTCATATTCTTAACAGCGGCGATCGGGTCCAACTTCATCGGAAAAGACTTGTGGTTCGATAACTCAGCTGGGCCTATGAAACACCAGGCTGTGGCACTCCGAGTTCAATCCGACATGTCAATCTTCTACAATTGTAGAATGGACGCCTATCAAGATACTCTCTACCCCCAAACCAAACGTCAATTCTACCGAGATTGCACAATCTCCGGTACCGTTGATTTCATCTTTGGCAATGCTGCTGTCGTGTTACAGAACTGTAAGATCTTAGTGAGGAAGCCATTGCCGAAACAACCATGCCCTATCACTGCCCAAGGTCGAATGGAGAGTGATGAGCCCACTGGTATCGTCCTCCAAAATTGCATCATCTCTGCCGACCCTGAGTTCTACCCCATTCGCCATACCAGTAAGTCCTACCTTGGTCGCCCATGGAAGCAGTATTCAAGAACCGTCATCATGCAATGCCAAATCGACGACTTGATCCAGCCTGAAGGTTGGCTTCCATGGAATGGTGATTTTGCTCTCAATACTTTGTATTACACAGAGTTTGATAACAGAGGACCTGGTGCAGCAAAAGAAAATAGAGTTAAGTGGAAGGGAGTTAAACAGATCACAGCAAAACAGGCCATCAATTTCACCCCTTCGTTGTTTATTCAGGGTGATGATTGGATCAAGAAAATCGGAATACCGTACACTAGTGCCCTGATGAAAATCTAAAATCAAGAGAATAGAGCTCCTAGAGTTCATGAGTTGAAGCTTTTCGTGTAATCTCTGGATTAGCCTACTTTTAAGGCATGACAATGGTCTAAAACCAAGGGATAGGGACAGTTTTGTTTAAAAACATTATCATTCATTTTAAGATTTTGAACATTAATTTATCATTCATTTTAAGATTTGAATAAAACGATTCTTTTTCTCTCTTCTTGATTTAGAAGAGATTTGAACATTAGGCTCAATTATCGATTATTAGGTTTTTTTTTTTTTTTTAATTGAATCTTAAATTTTAAAAAAGAACTAAAATAGTATTTTAATTTATTTTAAAATTTAATTTTTTAAGAAAATAAAAAATTAAGAAGAAAATAAAAAATGAAGACCAGTGTCTAAGTACTATTTTATGGGATTTCCAAAGTTGATAATAGGAGGTGGGTCTCAATATTTATGGGATTCCTACAAGAAGGTAAGAGTTCACCCAACAATTGACCAAGTCAAGAGTCAGAATATGGTGCCATATGATAAAAGATCCAAAGAGAAGTCATAAGCATCCAGAGGCAAGTTCACCCAACAACTGACCAAGTCAAGAGTCAGAACGTGGTGCTACATGGACACATAGACGATTGGTTTGATCTATTTCTTTATCTCCCCATGAATCATATGTTTGTAACGGGGACAGAATTTTCTCAATTCCAATCAACTAGGCGTATTGTTTCGATTCTTTTGAGTAATATATCTAGAAACCCCCACGGATTCCTTATTAGCACCGTTTCGAACACAACAGTACATTCCAAAATAACTATTATTCGGGCATCTTTCCCTTGGCCATGAAACTCCCTTGTATTGTTTATTCACGCAACTCTTCTATTTTTTATTCATGCAACAACTGACCAAGTCAAGAGTCAGAACCTGGTCCCATATGACAAGATGGTGCCATATGACAAAAGAGAAATCAGAAATATGACAAGATGGTGCCATATGACAAAAGAGAAATCAGAAATATGACAAGATGGTGCCATATGACAAAAGAGAAATTAGAAGCATCGAGAGGCAAGTTCACCCAACAACTGACCAAGTCATGAGTCGTGGTGCCATATGACAAAAGAGAAGTCAGAAGCATCCACTCGAACTTGTCTCCAAGCTGACGGAAGACATCAGCAAGATCCAACAACTTACAAAGTCAAGAGTCAGAGGTGCCATATGACAAAAGAGAAGTCAAAAGCATCTAGAGAGGCAAGTTCACCCAACAACTGACCAAGTCAAGAGTTGTGGTGCCATATGACAAAAGAGAAGTTAGAAGAATCCACTCGAACTTGTCTCCAAGCTGACGAAAGACGTCATCAAGATGAGCATTATGACAAAAGATAGTCAGGTGCTTAATAATTTTATACCTTTCTGAAAACCAACCAATTCCAGCGAGTCGAGTCGGCAACAGTCAGAGAGTAAGGATCGTCATCCGGACGATGCCGAGATTGAGTAGGGGAGAATTTCACAATTAATGGGGCGAATGCGCCCCGAGAAAGACATCGAGGACGATGACTAAATTAAGTGGTGGTGAATGTCACAATCTTCAATAGGATTGTGCCCGAGTAAGTCATCGAGAACGACGACTAAGTTAAGTGGGGGAGAATGTCACAACCATACAATGAAGAGAGTAGGTTGTGATCCTCACCTCATGACAAGCAAATTGACGTCCCTCAAGAGACGCGCATCCAGCCACATGCGGGCCAATATAGAAGAGTGCCATGATGTGATTGAGGAAGACGATGCATTATCCAACACACCACCATCGAAGTGGGCATTGAAGACAAGTTGAGACATGAGCAAGACATTGAATAGACATGAAGAGTAAAGATAGGGTTGTTGAAGGGCAGGGTAGGGCCTCAGGCCCTAACAACAAAAAGTTGGGGTTTCAAAAGGAATTTGGACATGCGGTTCGGGATTTAAGTCCATCCATATGAAATATGAATGGTTGTTTGGTGTCAATCGGACACCGGATGGACAATGCACGACACCGTATGACCGTTCACCAAAATCATGTCTACGCCTGAAAATTGAAAATGGCTCAAAATGTACTATAGGGTACCATGGTGTTAGCTCTCCACCATCCCTGGGCCCTGTGGTCTAAGTGAGCTACCCTGTGGCAAATACACGTGTGTCATAGTGTGCGCGAGCGTGTTGAGACGAGTGTCTCGGGCAATTTCTTTTGAAATGGATTTTTGAAGGACAGTACCGGACGACACGGGTGTGGCGGTATTGCGCCCTAGCCTCGTGTTGGAGGTTGCTACATACACCCGCTATCCGGTACGGTATTCGTAAATGACTCGGCATGGGCACGGGAGGGCCAATGCCTCTATAGAACCTGGATGGATGGGTGTTCGGGAAGTCTCGATGAGATGAAAGACATGCGGGCCCATTCTCGATGGCATGACCGAGCGAGTTATGATGGCCGACGACATCCCGAGACTCGGGGTGGCATCAAGACATATGGACCCATCGATGGGGATCAAGATGACAAGATGAGAAGCGACGTTGCATTGAGAGACCTTGGCCCGAGCAGAGGCAAGGTCGAGCCAAATGATTTGGCCTAGTGTAGCCTAGTGTAGAGGCAAGTCGGATGTGTCGCAGACAATTGAACATGCACGCGCAGGCGGCGTGTGTGGTTGAAGAAGCTTGGATTTCGCACAAGCGATATTCGATTGGCGAAGACAAACTTCGCCTAAGGTCCGACGAAGCCACAAAGCAGGGGCGAAAAATATATATGGGGCTTGATTCCCCTTAAGGCCAGTCGTGAGCGTGTCAAGATCACGATGCCACACGGTAAAAAATGTAGGGCCGAGACACTGAGCAGGGTTCCTTCCTTTCAAACAATGCCAGTATTTGGATATAGTAGCCACATGATTGCCCCCCAAAATCTATAACAATTTTTTAGAGAATGACTATGTTTGTTTCAGTGTCGCGTGAACCTTGAGGGAACGAGATTGCTAGTCTTGGAAGCAGCTGATCAGTTAGATCGGCTAGGAAACAAGAAAGCACGTGGGACGATTGCAATGACAAGGTAAATTTTCTTACATCTAATTGAAGTTATTTAAGTTCACGACCTTTCATAAATGCTTTAAACCTATCTTTGGAGTAGAAGAATCACTAGAATATTGAACAAAAAGTCAACCTATCTAATTGTCATTCTTTCGGACTTACAAACATCTTAGTTACCACGGCATGTTCAAATTAATTTTTATTTTGAAGAAGAAAAAACATCAATTTTTTTAGTTTGATCATATGGGGTTTTGAATCTCTTGACCACATGATCCAAATTATATATATCTAAATTGGTTAAACTCAACAATATTAATGATTTTTTAAACAAAAAGAATAGCTCCCAAATGGCGCAATCCTTGTGTTAATGTTCATTTTTGTTGCATCTTTATTAAAATTTATTTATCACTCCAAAACCTTCAGATTTATAAGTTGCATTTTTTACTGATCACAAATTTTTATATTAATCTAATATGAGCTAATGAACTTCCCCTCAATAACAAAGAATTACTTATAATAAGAAAAAAAAAACTTAATTAAAATATGTAGCATAATCAACTAAGATTTTGAATACAAAATTACGAAAAATTAACTAAATTAACCTAAATTTATAGTAAAAATTAGCTAAATTTAGATACGAAAATTTAATTTAAGAAAAAAAAAGTAAAAATGATTGGTCCAGAATGCTCCTAACTCTAACGATATTTACTTCAATTTAGAAATTCTGTTAAAATTTTCTCATATAAAAACAAGTCATTTGTTGAACGGAAAGAAATCAAGGCAGCAACTTCCCATCTAATATTACCCAAGAAAACAAAACAAAAAAAAATAATAAATAAATAAATAACAGCTTGAGATTTGTAGCGAAGATACATGGCGTATGACGGTGGTGGATGCAAGAACAATAAGGCTGCCCTGGTTGGGTTGTTGTCTCTATTTTTTGTTGCCTTGGTTAACGGTGTAAGTGGCGCAGGAGAGGAACCTGGCTCCTCTAATGCTGCCATTAAGACTCTATGTGAGCCCACTACTTATCGTGAAACTTGCGAAGAAGTCCTGGTGAAGTCCAATGTTGACTCAAAAGACCCACGTGAGTTGGTCAAGGCAGGGTTCCATTTTGCTATTGAGCAGCTCAAAGCGGCCATTGCAAATTCCCCCACTTTGAAACAAGCCGCCACTGACCCCATGGCGCAAAAAGCAGTTGATGCTTGCGACGAGCTCATGGATTATGCAATTGATGATCTTTTAACTTCCTTTGATAAAATCACCGATAGTTTTGATGTACACAGAGTGAATGCTTATCTTGAGAACCTTAGGATTTGGTTGAGCGCTGCATTGACATATCAAGAAACTTGTTTGGATGGTTTCGAGAATGTTCCTGGCGATACTGGTGAAAAGATGAAGAATTTGTTGAAGACGTCAAAAGAAATGACCGCCAATGGACTTGTGATGGTGGGTGAGGTTACATCCCTTGTGAGCACTTTGTGGGAGAAGTTGGGACTGTTGCCACAAACGGGGCGACAACTTCGAACAGAGGAATCCAATAAATACCAAGAGGGAGAGCCATCTTGGGTGAGCGACAGGCGAGGGCTACTCGAGGCCACTGGAGCTAACATCAAGGCGAATGTGGTGGTGGCTAAAGACGGAAGTGGAAAGTACAAGACAATAACTGAAGCCCTTAAAGAGGTACCATTGAAGAGCAATACAACCTTTGTGATTTATGTGAAGGAAGGAGTTTATGAAGAGCAAGTGTTGGTGGACAAAAAAATGACCTATGTCATGGTGATTGGAGACGGCCCGACTAAGACCAAGATCACAGGTCGCAAGAGTGTCGAGGATGGAACACCCACATTCAAAAGTGCTACCTTTGGTAAGTTGCCATCTAATTTATAATCGTATTCATACGAATTCAATAAGTGAATTTAACATGATTGCATATTCTTAACAGCGGCTGTCGGATCCAACTTCATCGGAAAAGACTTGTGGTTCGAGAACTCGGCTGGACTTTACAAAGGCCAGGCCGTGGCACTCCGAGTTCAATCCGACATGTCAATCTTCTACAATTGTAGAATGGACGGCTATCAAGATACTTTCTACCCCCATGCCAAACGTCAATTCTACCGGGATTGCACAATCTCCGGTACCGTTGATTTCATCTTTGGCAATGCTGCTGTCGTGTTACAGAACTGTAAGATCTTAGTGAGGAAGCCAAAGCCAAAACAACCATGCCCTATCACTGCCCAAGGTCGAATGGAGAGTGATGAGCCCACTGGTATCGTCCTCCAAAATTGCACCATCTCTTCCGACCCTGACTACTACCCCGTTCGCCATACCAGTAAGTCCTACCTTGGTCGCCCATGGAAGCAGTATTCAAGAACCGTCATCATGCAATGCCAAATCGACGACTTGATCCAGCCTGAAGGTTGGCTTCCATGGAATGGTGATTTTGCTCTCAATACTTTGTATTACACCGAGTTTGATAATAGAGGACCTGGTGCAGCAAAAGAAAATAGAGTTAAGTGGAAGGGAGTTAAACAAATCACAGCAAAACAGGCCATCAATTTCACCCCTTCCTTGTTTATTCAAGGTGATGATTGGATCAAGAACACCGGAATACCGTACACTAGTGCCCTGATGAAAATCTAAAACCAAGAGAATAGAGCTCCTAGAGTTCATGAGTTTAAGCTTTTCGTGTTTATTCGTAGTAATCCCTGGATTAGCCTTAGGCATGGCAATGGTCTAAAACCAAGGGATAGGGACAGTTTCATTTAAAAAATTCGTGAACATTAATTTATCATTCATTTTAAGATTTTAAGATTTGAATAAAACGATTCCTTTTCCCTCTTCTTGATTTGATTGAGTTGAGATTACATGATTTAATATTTGTAATATTTGTAGTTTAAAATATATTATAATTTAACTAAATAATTTTATGATAAGATCAAATCAATTTAAAAATGGTTAAATCTTCAGTTTTTTTAAATCACTCCACTAAATTTCTAAATAAAATCAATTTATTAAAGTATTAATTTCATAATTTAAATCTAAAAATTAGGCTCTATCAATTATTAGGATTTTTTTTTTAATTTCTCTTAAATGAATCTTAAATTATAAAAAAGAACTTAAATAGTATTTTAATTTATTTTAAAATTTACTTTTTTAAGAAAATAAAAAATTAAGAGTAGTGCCATGTTAATAGAAGGTGGGTCTAGAAAATATTTATGGGATTCCCATGTTAATAGGTGGGTCTCGAAAATATTTATGGGATTCCTAAAGTTGTTAACAGAAGGCTAAAGGTGGGTCTCAAAAATCAAAGAATTACAGATGAATGTACAAAAAGGTAAGTTCACCCAACAACTGACCTAGGAGTCGTGGTGAAAAGCATCTAGGAAAGTTCACCCAACAATTGACTAAGTCAAGAGTCGCGGTGCCATATGACAAACGAGCCAACAATTGACCAAGTCAAGAGTAAGAACACGGTGCCATAAGGACAAAAGAGAAGTGAGAAGCATCCAGGAAAGTTCACCCATCCAGGAAAGTTCACCCAACAATTGACCAAGTCAAACGTGGTGCCATATGACAAAAGATCCATCCTGCAAGGCAGAGCCGGCGGCGGCCAGCTCGGTGGCCAGCCCTTTGATCTTGCGAACATAATTTGTAGCAGATTGATCTCGTTTCTTGGTCGTGGCGAGCTCAACACGAATCTGAGTAGTGCGAGCACGAGTTGATGACGAAAACATCCGCTGCAGGGTATCCCACGCCTCCTTGGACGTAGTAGCGGCAACCACATCGTGAAGAATCCCCTCGGACATGGAGGAGAGAAGGCCGCTAAGGATCTGTTGATCCTGATCATACCACTGATTATAGGCCGGATTAGAGACCAGCTCAGCACTAAGTCAGAACGTGGTGCCATATGACAAAAGATCCAGAGGTGCCGTATGACAAAAGAGAAGTCAGAAGAGACAAGTTCACCCAACAACTGATCAAGTCAAGAGTCAGAACGTGGTGCTACATGGACACACAGACGATTGGTTTGATCTATTTCTTTATCTCCCCATGAATCGTATGTTTGTAACGGGGACAGAATTTTCTCAATTCCAACAAACTAGGCGTATTGTGTCGATTCTTTTGAGTAATATATCTGAAAATCCCCACGGATTCCTTATTAACACCATTTCAAACACAACAGTACATTCCAAAATAACTGTTATTCGAGCATCTTTCCCTTGGCCATGAACCTCCCTTGTATTTTTGATTCACACAACTCTTCTATTTTCTGACTCAAACTTGTCTCCAAGCTGACGAAAGATGTTGGCAAGAGTCAGAACCTGGTGCCATATGACAAAAGAGAAATCAGAAGCATCGAGAGACAAGTTCACCCAACAACTGACCAAGTCATGAGTCGTGGTACCATATGACAAAAGAGAAGTCAGAAGCATCCACTCGAACTTGTCTCCAAGCTGACGGAAGACATCTGTAAGATCCAACAACTTACCAAGTCAAGAGTCAAAACTTAGTGCCATATGACAAAAGAGAAGTCGGAAGCATCTAGAGGCAAGTTCACTAAACAACTGACCAAATCAAGAGTCGTGGTGCCATATGATTGGTCAAGAGTCATGGTGTCATATGATAAAAGAGAAGTTAGAAGCATCCACTCGAACTTGTCAACAAGCTGACGGAAGACGTCAGCAAGATCCAACAACTGACCAAGTCAAGAGTCAGAACGTAGTGTCATATGACAAAAGATGGTGTCATATGACAAAAGAGAAGTCAAAGCATCTAGAGGCAAGTTCACCCAACAACTAACCAAGTCAAGAGTTGTGGTGCCACATGACAAAAGAGAAGTTAGAAGAATCCACTCGAACTTGTCTCCAAGCTGACGGAAGACGTCATCAAGATGAGCATTATGACAAAAGATAGTCAGGTGCTTAATAATTATATACCTTTCTTAAACACAACCAATTCCAGCGAGTCGCGTTGGCAACATTCAGAGAGTTAGTTTCGTCATCCGAACGAGGCCGAGATTGAGTAGGGGAGAATTTCACAATTAGTGGGGCGAATGCGCCCCAAGAAAGACATCGAGGACGATGACTAAATTAAATGGGGGAAAATGTCACAATCTGCAATACGATTGTGCCTGAGTAAGTCATCGAGAACGATGACTAAGTTAAGTGGGGGAGAATGTCACAACCATACTATGAAGAGAGTAGGTTGTGACCCTCACCTCATGACAAGCAAATTGGCGTCCCTCAAGAGACGCGCATCCGACCACATGCGGGCCAATATAGAAGAGTGTCACGATGTGATCGAGGAGGATGATCCATCATCCAACACACCACCATGCGAAGTGGGCATTGAAGACAAGTTGAGACATAAGCAAGATAGAGACATTGAATAGACATGAAGAGTAAAGATAGGGTTGTTGAAGGGAAGGGTAGGGCCTCAGGCCCTAACCTCAAAAAGTCGGGGTTTCAAAAGGAATTTGGACATGCGGTTCGGGATTTAAGTCCATCCATATGAAATATGAATGTTTGTTTGGTGTCAATCGGACATCGGATGGACAATGCACAACACCGTATGACCGTTCACCAAAATCATGTCTACGCCTGAAAATTGAAAATGACTTAAAATGTACTATAAGGGTACCATGGTGTTAGCTCTCCACCACCTTGGGCCTTGTGGTCTAAGTGAGCTAACCTGTGGCACATACGTGTGTCACAGTGTGGGCGAGCGTGCCAAGATGAGTGTCTCGGGCAATTTCCTTTGAAATGGATTTTTGAAGGACAGTACCGGACGACACGGGTGTGGCGGTATTGCGCCCTAGCCTCGTGTTGGAGGTTGGTACATACACCCGCTATCCGGTACGGTATTCGTAAATGACTCGGCATGGGCACGGGAGGGCCAATGCCTCTATAGAACCTGGATGGATGGGTGTTCGGGAAGTCTCGATGAGATGAAAGACATGCGGGCCCATTCTCGATGGCATGACCGAGCGAGTTATGATGGCCGACGACATCCCGAGACTCGGGGTGGCATCAAGACATATGGACCCGTCGATGGGGATCGAGATGACAAGATGAGAAGCGACGTTGCATTGAGAAACCTTGGCCCGAGCAGAGGCAAGGTCGAGCCAAATGATTTGGCCTAGTGTAGAGGCAAGTCGGATGTGTCGCAGACAATTGAACATGCACGCGCAGGCGGCGTGTGTAGTTGAAGAAGCTTGGATTTCGCACAAGCGATATTCGATTGGCGAAGACAAACTTCGCCTAAGGTCCGACGAAGCCACAAAGCCGGGGCGAAAAATATATATGGGGCTTGATTCCCCTTAAGGCTAGTCGTGAGCGTGTCAAGATCACGATGCCACACGGTAAAAAATGTAGGGCCGAGACACTGAGCAGGGTTCCTTCCTTTCAAACAATGCCAGTATTTGGATATAGTAGCCACATGATTGCCCCCCAAAATCTATAACAATTTTTTAGAGAATGACTATGTTTGTTTCAGTGTCGCGTGAACCTTGAGGGAACGAGATTGCTAGTCTTGGAAGCAGCTGATCAGTTAGATCGGCTAGGAAACAAGAAAGCACGTGGGACGATTGACATGGCAAGGTAAATTTTCTTACATCTAATTGAAGTTATTTAAGTTCCTGACCTTTCCTAAATGCTTTAAACCTATCTTTGGAGTAGAAGAATCACTAGAATATTGAACAAAAAGTCAACCTATCTAATTGTCATTCTTTCGGACTTACAAACATCTTAGTTAC
Source organism: Cucurbita moschata (assembly GCF_002738365.1). Lineage (NCBI taxonomy): Eukaryota > Viridiplantae > Streptophyta > Magnoliopsida > Cucurbitales > Cucurbitaceae > Cucurbita > Cucurbita moschata. The sequence goes on from NW_019268517.1 coordinate 421,779, forward strand.
CACGGCATGTTCAAATTAATTTNATTGCATATTCTTAACAGCGGCTGTCGGATCCAACTTCATCGGAAAAGACTTGTGGTTCGAGAACTCAGCTGGACTTTACAAAGGCCAGGCCGTGGCACTCCGAGTTCAATCCGACATGTCAATCTTCTACAATTGTAGAATGGACGGCTATCAAGATACTTTCTACCCCCATGCCAAACGTCAATTCTACCGGGATTGCACAATCTCCGGTACCGTTGATTTCATCTTTGGCAATGCTGCTGTCGTGTTACAGAACTGTAAGATCTTAGTGAGGAAGCCAAAGCCGAAACAACCATGCCCTATCACTGCCCAAGGTCGAATGGAGAGTGATGAGCCCACTGGTATCGTCCTCCAAAATTGCACCATCTCTTCCGACCCTGACTACTACCCCGTTCGCCATACCAGTAAGTCCTACCTTGGTCGCCCATGGAAGCAGTATTCAAGAACCGTCATCATGCAATGCCAAATCGACGACTTGATCCAGCCTGAAGGTTGGCTTCCATGGAATGGTGATTTTGCTCTCAATACTTTGTATTACACAGAGTTTGATAACAGAGGACCTGGTGCAGCAAAAGAAAATAGAGTTAAGTGGAAGGGAGTTAAACAGATCACAGCAAAACAGGCCATCAATTTCACCCCTTCCTTGTTTATTCAAGGTGATGATTGGATCAAGAACACCGGAATACCGTACACTAGTGCCCTAATGAAAATCTAAAACCAAGAGAATAGAGCTCCTAGAGTTCATGAGTTGAAGCTTTTCGTGTTTATTCATAGTAATTCCTGGATTCAGCTATTCAGGCATGACAATGGTCTGAAACCAAGTTATAGGACTCAGAATTCTAGACAGTTTTGTTTAAAAACATTACCATTCATTTTAAGATTTTGAACAATAATTTATCATTCATTTTAAGATTTTGAATAAAGGGATTTTTTTCTCTCTTGAGTGAGTTGAGATTACAATTTGTAGTTTAATATATATTATAATTTAACTAAATAATTTTATGAATTAAGATCAAATCAATTTAAAAATGGTTAAATCTTCAGTTTTTTTAAATCACTCCACTAAATTTCTAAATAAAATTAATTTATTAAAGTATTAATTTCATAATTTAAATCTAAAAATTAGGCTCAATTATCAATTATTAGGATTTTTTTTTTAATTTCTCTTAAATGAATCTTAAATTATAAAAAAGAACTTAAATAGTATTTTAATTTATTTTAAAATTTACTTTTTTAAGAAAATAAAAAATTAAGAGTAGTGCCATGTTAATAGAAGGTGAGTCTCGAAAATATTTATGGGATTCCTAAAGTTGTTAACAGAAGGTGGGTCTCAAAAATTGAAGAATTACAGATGAATGTACAAAAAGGTGAGTTCACCCAACAACTGACCAAGGAGTCGTGGTGAAAAGCATCTAGGAAAGTTCACCCAACAATTGACTAAGTCAAGAGTCGCGGTGCCACATGACAAACGAGCCAACAATTGACCAAGTCAAGAGTCAGAACACGGTGCCATAAGGACAAAAGAGAAGTGAGAAGCATCCAGGAAAGTTCACCCAACAATTGACCAAGTCAAACGTGGTGCCATATGACAAAAGATCCATCCTGCAAGGCAGAGCCGGCGGCGGCCAGCTCGGTGGCCAGCCCTTTGATCTTGCGAAGCTCGGTGGCCAGCCCTTTGATCTTGTGAACATAATTTGCAGCAGATTGATCTCGTTTCTTGGTCGTGGTGAGCTCAACACAAATCTGAGTAGTGTGAGCACGAGTTGATGACGAAAACATCCGCTGCAGGGTATCCCACGCCTCCTTGGACGTAGTAGCGGCAACCACATCGTGAAGAATCTCCTCGGACATGGAGGAGAGAAGACCGCTAAGGATCTGTTGATCCTGATCATACCACTGATTATAGGCCGGATTAGAGACCAGCTCAGCACTAAGTCATTAGAGACCAGCTCAGCACTAAGTCAGAACGTGGTGCCATATGACAAAAGATCCAGAGGTGCCGTATGACAAAAGAGAAGTCAGAAGAGACAAGTTCACCCAACAACTGATCAAGTCAAGAGTCAGAACGTGGTGCTACATGGACACACAGACGATTGGTTTGATCTATTTCTTTATCTCCCCATGAATCGTATGTTTGTAACGGGGACAGAATTTTCTCAATTCCAACAAACTAGGCGTATTGTGTCGATTCTTTTGAGTAATATATCTGAAAATCCCCACGGATTCCTTATTAACACCATTTCAAACACAACAGTACATTCCAAAATAACTGTTATTCGAGCATCTTTCCCTTGGCCATGAACCTCCCTTGTATTTTTGATTCACACAACTCTTCTATTTTCCGACTCAAACTTGTCTCCAAGCTGACGAAAGATGTCGGCAAGATCCAACAACTGACCAAATCAAGAGTCAGAACCTGGTGCCATATGACAAAAGAGAAATCAGAAGCATCGAGAGACAAGTTCGCCCAACAACTAACCAAGTCATTAGTCGTGGTACCATATGACAAAAGAGAAGTCAGAAGCATCCACTCGAACTTGTCTCCAAGCTGACGGAAGACATTTGTAAGATCCAACAACTTACCAAGTCAAGAGTCAAAACCTAGTGCCATATAACAAAAGAGAAGTCGGAAGCATCTAGAGGCAAGTTCACTAAACAACTGACCAAATCAAGAGTCGTGGTGCCATATGATTGGTCAAGAGTCGTGGTGTCATATGATAAAAGAGAAGTTAGAAGCATCCACTCGAACTTGTCAACAAGCTGACGGAAGACGTCAGCAAGATCCAACAACTGACCAAGTCAAGAGTCAGAACGTGGTGTCATATGACAAAAGATGGTGTCATATGACAAAAGAGAAGTCAAAGCATCTAGAGGCAAGTTCACCCAACAACTAACCAAGTCAAGAGTTGTGGTGCCACATGACAAAAGAGAAGTTAGAAGAATCCACTCGAACTTGTCTCCAAGCTGACGGAAGACGTCATCAAGATGAGCATTATGACAAAAGATAGTCAGGTGCTTAATAATTATATACCTTTCTTAAACACAACCAATTCCAGCGAGTCGCGTTGGCAACATTCAGAGAGTTAGTTTCGTCATCCGAACGAGGCCGAGATTGAGTAGGGGAGAATTTCACAATTAGTGGGGCGAATGCGCCCCAAGAAAGACATCGAGGACCATGACTAAATTAAATGGGGGAAAATGTCACAATCTGCAATACGATTGTGCCCGAGTAAGTCATCGAGAACGATGACTAAGTTAAGTGGGGGAGAATGTCACAACCATACTATGAAGAGAGTAGGTTGTGACCCTCACCTCATGACAAGCAAATTGGCGTCCCTCAAGAGACGCGCATCCGACCACATGCGGGCCAATATAGAAGATTGTCATGATGTGATCGAGGAGGATGATCCATCATCCAACACACCACCATGCGAAGTGGGCATTGAAGACAAGTTGAGACATAAGCAAGACAGAGACATTGAATAGACATGAAGAGTAAAGATAGGGTTGTTGAAGGGAAGGGTAGGGCCTCAGGCCCTAACCTCAAAAAGTCGGGGTTTCAAAAGGAATTTGGACATGCGGTTCGGGATTTAAGTCCATCCATATGAAATATGAATGTTTGTTTGGTGTCAATCGGACATCGGACGGACAATGCACAACACCGTATGACCGTTCACCAAAATCATGTCTACGCCTGAAAATTGAAAATGACTTAAAATGTACTATAAAGGTACCATGGTGTTAGCTCTCCACCACCCTGGGCCTTGTGGTCTAAGTGAGCTAACCTGTGGCACATACGTGTGTCACAGTGTGGGCGAGCGTGCTAAGATGAGTGTCTCGGGCAATTTCCTTTGAAATGGATTTTTGTAGGATAGTATCAGACGGCACCGATGTGCCGGTATTGTGCCCTAGCCCGCGTGTTCGAGGTTGCTACATACACCCGCTATCTGGTACGGTATTCGTAAATGACTCGGCATGGGCAAGGGAGGGCTAATGTCTTGATAGAACTCGGATGGATGGATGTTTGGGAAGTCCCAATGAGATGAAAGACACGCGGACCCATTCTCCATGGCATGACTGAGCGAGTTATGATGGCCGACGACATCCTGAGACTCGGGGTGGCGTCAAGACATATGGACCCTGTCGATGGGGATCGAGATGAAAAGATGAGATGCGACGTTGCATTGAGAGACCTTGGCTCGAGTAGAGGCAAGGTCGAGCCGAATGACTTGGCCTAGTGTAGAGGCAAGTCGGATGTGTTGCAGACAATTGAACATGCACGTGCAGGCGGCGTGTGTGGTTGAACAAGTTTGGATTCCACATAAGCGATATTCGATTGGCGAAGACAAACTTCGCCCAAGGTCCGACGAAGCCACAAAGCCGGAGTGAAAAATATATATGGGGCTTGATTCCCCTTAAGGCTAGTCGTGAGCGTGTCAATATCACGATGCCACACGGTAAAAAATGTAGGACCGTGACCCTGAGCAGAGTTCCTTCCTTTCAAACAATGCCAGTATTTGGATATAGTAGTCACATGATTTCCCCCCACCCCCTTATAACAATTTTTAAGAGAATGACTATGTTTGTGTCAGTGTCGTGTGAAACTTGAGGGAACGAGATTGCTAGTCTTGGAAGCAGCTGATCAGTTAGATCGGCTAGGAAACAAGAAAGCACGAGGGACGATTGCAATGACCAAGGTAAATTTTCTTACATCTAATCGAAGTTATTTAAGTTCATGACCTTTCATAAATGCTTTAAACCTATCTTTGGAGTAGAAGAATCGAACAAAAAGCCAACCTATCTAATTGTCGTTCTTTCGGACTTATCTTCATTTTTTTTTGTTAACCATTTAACAGATTTCTACCCTTCTCCTCTCTCATTTTTTCCTTTTTTTTTTTACCACGTCTTCATTAATATCTTGGTGAAACATGGCACAGGTTGCAGCAACCAATATGGCATTGCAAATTCTGGACATGGCAATGCAAGTTCATGGTGCAGGTGGCTTATCTTCTGGCACTGTTCATGCTCATCTCTGGGCTGCTGCAAGAACCTTCAGAATACCAGATGGCCCTGATGAAGTTCATTTAGGAACCATCGCCAAGAGCTTCGGAGGGCTAAGCTTTGAAAATTGAAAGGAAAAATGTCTCAAACCAAATGGAATATTAGGAACAGATAAAATCGATCATCGTCTCAATGTTTCCAAAGAAATTGATATCTTGACATTTCTATGGACAATCAAAACCTTATTCGAAAACTTACTGTTATTTTTATTATTTCAAATATTAAAGTTAATTTTTATTTTGAAGAAAAAAACATCAATTTTTTTAGTTGGATCATATGGGGTAGGGTTTTGAATCTCTTGACCACATGATGAAAATTATATATATCTAAATTGGTTAGAGCTCAACAATGTTGACGACTTGTTAACTAAACAGAATAGCTTCCAAATGACCCAATCCTTGAGTAGTTTATGTAGCTTATGGGACAATTAAGGAAAAATGAGTAGTTTTCTTTTTCACAAGTAAGGTTAAAGGTCATTATCAATCCTAAACAAGTAAAAGTTAATGTTCATTTTTGTTGCATCTTTATTCAAATTTATTTATCGCTACAAAACCTTCAGATTTATGGGTTGTATTTTTTACTGATCATATATTAATCTTATCTGAGCTAATGAACTTCCACTCGAATAATTACTCATAATAAGCACAACAAAAAAAAAAAAAAACTTAATTTAAATGTTTAGCATAATCAACTATGATTTTGAATACAAAATTAGCAAAGATTAACTCAATTAATCTTTAAGTTTAGAGTAAAAATCAACTAAATTTAGATGCGGAAATTTTATTTAAGAAAAAAAAATAAATAAAAATGATTGGTCCAGAATGCTCCTAACTCTAACGATATTTACTTCAATTTAGAAATTCTGTTAAAATTTTCTCATATAAAAACAAGTCATTTGTTGAACGGAAAGAAATCAAGGCAGCAACTTCCCATCTTCATTACCCAAGAAAACAAAACAAAAAAAATAATAATAATAAAAATAAATAACAGCTTGAGATTTGTAGCGAAGAAACATGGCGTATGACGGTGGTGGATGCAAGAACAATAAGGCTGCCCTGGTTGGGTTGTTGTCTTTGTTTTTTGTTGCCTTGGTTAACGGTGTAAGTGGCGCAGGAGAGGAACCTGGCTCCTCTAATGCTGCCATTAAGACCCTATGTGAGCCCACTACTTACCGTGAAACTTGCGAAGAAGTCCTGGTGAAGTCCAATGTTGACTCAAAAGACCCACGTGAGTTGGTCAAGGCAGGGTTCCATTTTGCTATTGAGCAGCTCAAAGCGGCCATTGCAAATTCCCCCACTTTGAAACAAGCCGCCACTGACCCCATGGCGCAAAAAGCAGTTGATGCTTGCGACGAGCTCATGGATTATGCAATTGATGATCTTTTAACTTCCTTTGATAAAATCACCGATAGTTTTGATGTACACAGAGTGAATGCTTATCTTGAGAACCTTAGGATTTGGTTGAGCGCTGCATTGACATATCAAGAAACTTGTTTGGATGGTTTCGAGAATGTTCCTGGCGATACTGGTGAAAAGATGAAGAATTTGTTGAAGACGTCAAAAGAAATGACCGCCAATGGACTATCAAGTTTATGCAAAACTGTACCTCACACTATTGAGGACATATTCTATTTATATTGGCAAAAGATTAACTAATAGATCCGATTTCATAGGAAACTAACGAAGTAAGCCTATTCTTATGGCATGACTAACTTCAAGCTATTCTAATGGATTGACCAATTCTAACAGTCCCCTTCAATCCCAACAAGTCTTGTACATGTTGAGATTGTTACAATGTGTAGTAAAAGGAGTTTTAGACAGTGGTTTTGTCAGGATATCAGCTACTTGATCACTTGATGAAATGAACCGAACTTCCATTGCTTTACGTGCTACTTGTTCTCGAACAAAATGAAAATCAACTTCAATATGTTTCGTTCTAGCATGAAATACTGGATTTGAAGTTAAATATGTAGCTCCGAGGTTGTCACACCAGAGGCGAGGAGCCTTTGATTGATACACGCCCAGTTCCTTCAGTAATGACTTGATCCAAATCATTTCTGCAGTAAGATTCGCAATGGCCTTGTATTCTGCTTCGGTGCTTGATCTTGACACTGTAGCCTGTTTTCTGGAACTCCATGAGATTAGATTTGCTCCAAGAAATACAGCAAAGCCGCTAGTTGAACGTCGATCATCGGGACAACCAGCCCAATCAGCATCAGAAAACCCCGACAACATCATGGTTGATTTCTGAATTTTCACTCCTAATGCTAGTGTGCCTTTAACATAACGAAGAATTCTCTTCACAGCACCCCAATGAGCATCAGTAGGTGTATGAAGATATTGACACACTTTATTGACAGCAAATGCCAAATCAGGCCTAGTCATTGTCAAATATTGTAGTGCTCCCACTGTACTTCTGTATTTGAATTGTTCTTCAGCTGATAAGGGTATTCCTTGTTCTCTGAATAATTTTTCAGCAGAACCCATTGGTGTAGACATAGGTTTGCATTTTTCCATGTTTACTCTTTTCAACAAATCTAAGGCATATCGTCTCTGTGACAGTATGATACCATCTCGTGTTTTCTTGACTTCAATACCCAGAAAATACTCAAGACCACCCAAATCTTTTACTGCAAAATCTATTTTCAATTTCTGAATCAACCTTTCGGTTGCTTGATCAGAGGAGCTCACAATAATTATATCATCAACATAGATGAGCATATAGATAGTTATCTCTCTGTTTTTGAGAATAAAAAGAGATGAATCAGCTACTGAAGCCTTGAAGCCTAACTCAATAAGTTTTCCAGTCAACCTTGAATGCCAAGCTTTTGGGGCTTGTTTCAGGCCATAAAGGGCTTTCTTGAGCTTGCATATGTAATTCTTTGGTTTGGCTGAGTCTTGAAATCCTGGTGGTTGTCGCATGTACACTTCCTCTTTCAGAATTCCATGCAAAAATGCATTTTGGATATCAACTTGTCTCATATTCCAGCCCTTGGTTACTGCTAGCGAAAGAATGACCCTGATTGTTGACGGTTTGATCACAGGGCTAAAAGTATCAGTGTAATCAACACCAAATCTTTGCTTGAATCCTTTGGCAACTAATCTTGCTTTTAATCTTTCAACTGACCCATCTGCTTTTCTTTTCACTTTATACACCCATTTACTATCAATGAGATTTATTCCAGGTTTGGGTGGAACTAGATCCCAAGTGGCATTTCGTTTTAGCGCTGAGAGCTCATCATTCATTGCTCCTCTCCATCTTGGATGTTGCATGGCTTCCTGCAGGTTTCGAGGTTCAGTAGCAGTCTCTATGATCGGAGTTGTGATAGTTACAGCGCTTGCGAATTTTCTTGAGGTTTCTGAATATCTGATAGTTCCATCAGTGAATTGTTTAGCTTGTACAATGTTATTTCTCAACCTTGTTCGCATTGGATGTTGACTAGCTGCTTCAGTTGGTTGATCAGACACATGTTCATGAGTTTGGTTTTGAGCATTGGTCGAACTGCTCTCAGCTTCATATTCTGCAATTTCCTCTGAACTTCTTGTATTATCTGCAGAAGATAAGCTGACACCAGACAAGTTGTCACTAGCAATATTATCAGTTTGACCATCATTCATATGGGAATTACTAACAACTGGTTCAATATCTGTAAGAGCATTTTCAGTGTAAAAACTAGCAAGTTTGGCTAAGGCTGGAAGTAGAACAGGATGATGTGGATTTGTGGTTTTGTTTGGTGGCTTAGATTCTTCAAAAGGAAAAATATTTTCATCGAAAACCACGTCTCTAGAGATGTAAATACGTCCTGTACTTCTATTTAAGCATTTATATCCCTTATGAGAAGAACTATAACCCAAGAATATACATCTAGTAGTTCTGAAACTCAGTTTCTTGTTGTTGTAAGGCCTTAAATTAGGCCAGCAAGCACAGCCAAACACCCTAAGCATGGAGTAGTCTGGACTTTTACCAAACAATTTATGAAGTGGTGTGTCTTGTTGTATGGTTCGGCTGGGCATTCTATTTATAAGAAAGCAAGCTGTGTTGAAAGCTTCATCCCAGTAGGATAGAGGCATGTTGGCTTGAGCGAGTAAAGCAAGGCCAGTTTCTACAATGTGTCTGTGTTTTCTTTCGACTAACCCATTCTGCTGGTGTGTGTGAGGACAGGAGATATGATGTTCAATGCCTGTGGATTTGAAATAATTGTGTAACCGATGGTATTCACCCCCCCAATCTGATTGGACGGAGCGAATTTTGGTATTTAGCATAGTTTCAACATGTTTTTGAAATTGAAGGAACACAGACTCAACATCAGATTTGCATCTCAGAAAGTAAATCCAAACATAACGACTAAAATCATCAACAAAGGAAACATAATATTTGGAATTATTTACTGACGCAATGGATGGACCCCATACATCAGTGTGAATTAATTGAAGGGGTGCTGTAGATACATGCTGAGAAGAACCAAATGGCAATTGATGTGCTTTCCCTAATTGACAAGCATTACAAATTGAGGAAGAGGGAATATTAGTATCTATAGCTAAATTATTATCTTGTAGAATTCTAATGGTAATTGGAGATGCAGGGTGCCCTAGCCTTCTGTGCCATTGTTCTTTCGAAAGTTTGGCTGTCAGCAAGGCTTGACTGAAATTATGCGGTAGAACGTATAGGCCATTCTTACATCTACCGTGGAGCAGGAGTTTCTTCGTGACTCGGTCCTTAACCAAAAAATAGTTTGGGTGAAATTCTACAACAGCATTATTATCAGATGCTAGTCTTTGTACTGAAATTAGGTGCTTATTGATTTTAGGAACATATAGGATATGTTTCAGAACAAGAGATGAACCAGAAATTAATGAATTCCCAATATGAGAGATAGACAAACCTGCGCCATTTGCAACCTGAATTTGGTCGGTGCCAGTGTAGCGTTCTCTGGTGGTAAGCCTCTCTAGGTCATTGGTGATATGATCTGTGGCTCCAGTGTCAACATACCAGTTTGTGTCACTAGTGTATCCACTTGTTGCCAAAGCTGCTTGTTTGAGATTATTTTCGGCTTGATATGCCTGATCAAATCTGTGCCAGCATTGCAAAGCATCGTGATTGGGCTTACCACAAATCTGACAGACAATGCCTGAGCTGCTTTGTGTCTTTGATGGTTGACGTCCAGGATTGTTCACAGTACGCCTTGATTGTCCATGACCACTATTTAACTGACGACTACGACCGCGACTACCTCGACCTCCATTGGCACCTCCACGAATGGATATCCTATTGACATTGTTAGCAGATGAAAGTTGCTCAAATGTACCCTTACGCAAGTGCCGCATCTCATAGCTCAGCATGTGAGCATACACGTCGCTGACAGTGTATACATCTGTTCTGGTTGTAATGCTTGTGACTAGAGGATCATAATCTGGACCAAGTCCTTGCAGCATGTAGGCGATGAGTTCTTCATCCTCTATTCGCTTGCCAATGGCAGCAAGTGTATCACCAAGATGTTTTACTTTACGAAAGTAGTCAGCAATTGTCATGTCCTTTTTCTGGATAGTAGAGAGTTCCATACGGATCTGCATTGCTCTTGCTCGAGATGTGGAAGCAAATTGTCGCTCCAGCGTAATCCAGGCTTCTCGTGCAGTGGTGATTCCAACCATCGTGCTGAGAACCTCCTCAGTGACTGATGAGTTGATGAGGCTGAGTACCAGCTGGTCCTGGGGGTACCAGACTGTGAACTCAGGGTTGATGATAATTTTGCGATTCCCTGTTTCTTCACTTGGTTCAACGGCGATCGTCTGGCTTGGTGCAGGCATGGATCCATCCACAAAACCAACAAGGTTTTGGCTACGCAAGTAGGGAAGGATTTGGGTAGACCACAGTAGATAATTTTCTTGTGTAAGCTTAACACTAATCACCTGACTGATCGACGGAGAAGACATTGTGTTGTTTGGGATTGACATGTCTAACAGCAGAGGCTATGGATCTCGTGGATCTTATTTCTGCTCTGATACCATATCAAGTTTATGCAAAACTGTACCTCACACTATTGAGGACATATTCTATTTATATTGGCAAAAGATTAACTAATAGATCCGATTTCATAGGAAACTAACGAAGTAAGCCTATTCTTATGGCATGACTAACTTCAAGCTATTCTAATGGATTGACCAATTCTAACATGGACTTGTGATGGTGGGTGAGGTTACATCCCTTGTGAGCACTTTGTGGGAGAAGTTGGGACTGTTGCCACAAACGGGGCGACAACTTCGAACAGAGGAATCCAATGAATACCAAGAGGGAGAGCCATCTTGAACAGAGGAATCCAATGAATACCAAGAGGGAGAGCCATCTTGGGTGAGCGACAGGCGAGGGCTACTCGAGGCCACTGGAGCTAACATCAAGGCGAATGTGGTGGTGGCTAAAGACGGAAGTGGAAAGTACAAGACAATAACTGAAGCCCTTAAAGAGGTACCATTGAAGAGCAATACAACCTTTGTGATTTATGTGAAGGAAGGAGTTTATGAAGAGCAAGTGTTGGTGGACAAAAAAATGACCTATGTCATGGTGATTGGAGACGGCCCGACTAAGACCAAGATCACAGGTCGCAAGAGTGTCGAGGATGGAACACCCACATTCAAAAGTGCTACCTTTGGTAAGTTGCCATCTAATTTATAATCGTATTCATACGAATTCAATAAGTGAATTTAACATGATTGCATATTCTTAACAGCGGCTGTCGGATCCAACTTCATCGGAAAAGACTTGTGGTTCGAGAACTCGGCTGGACTTTACAAAGGCCAGGCCGTGGCACTCCGAGTTCAATCCGACATGTCAATCTTCTACAATTGTAGAATGGACGGCTATCAAGATACTTTCTACCCCCATGCCAAACGTCAATTCTACCGGGATTGCACAATCTCCGGTACCGTTGATTTCATCTTTGGCAATGCTGCTGTCGTGTTACAGAACTGTAAGATCTTAGTGAGGAAGCCAAAGCCAAAACAACCATGCCCTATCACTGCCCAAGGTCGAATGGAGAGTGATGAGCCCACTGGTATCGTCCTCCAAAATTGCACCATCTCTTCCGACCCTGACTACTACCCCGTTCGCCATACCAGTAAGTCCTACCTTGGTCGCCCATGGAAGCAGTATTCAAGAACCGTCATCATGCAATGCCAAATCGACGACTTGATCCAGCCTGAAGGTTGGCTTCCATGGAATGGTGATTTTGCTCTCAATACTTTGTATTACACAGAGTTTGATAACAGAGGACCTGGTGCAGCAAAAGAAAATAGAGTTAAGTGGAAGGGAGTTAAACAGATCACAGCAAAACAGGCCATCAATTTCACCCCTTCCTTGTTTATTCAAGGTGATGATTGGATCAAGAACACCGGAATACCGTACACTAGTGCCCTAATGAAAATCTAAAACCAAGAGAATAGAGCTCCTAGAGTTCATGAGTTGAAGCTTTTCGTGTTTATTCATAGTAATTCCTGGATTCAGCTATTCAGGCATGACAATGGTCTGAAACCAAGTTATAGGACTCAGAATTCTAGACAGTTTTGTTTAAAAACATTACCATTCATTTTAAGATTTTGAACATTAATTTATCATTCATTTTAAGATTTTGAATAAAGGGATTTTTTTCTCTCTTGAGTGAGTTGAGATTACAATGATTTATTATTTGTAGTTTATTATATATTATAATTTAATCAAATTAATTTAAAAATCGTTAAAGGTATAAATTTTTATAATCTTTAATTTTTTAAATCAGTCCACTAAATTTCTAAATAAAATTAATTTATAAAAGTATTAATTCCAGAATTTAAATCTTAAAATTAGGCTCAATTATTCAATTATTAGGATTTTTTTTTTTTTTTTTTTTTCTTAAAATGAATTATGTCGAAACGCACATTTGATCTGGTCGGTCATGTTCGTCCTGCTCACGAGCTTGATCTCAATGCCTTGCTCCGCCAACGCCACTTCCTTTCCTCCCTCCCCCTCTGTCTAATTTCCAAGTCTCTCAGGTACTTCATCGTCTCTCCCCATATAGTTCTAATTTGATCGGTGTGGTGTATTGCTGTTGATTGATTTTGTGTTTTCCCTTTTAATTTCTGGAGATTAGTATGGTTATGGCCAATCAAACCCGACTTATCTTATCGAGGTTACTTCTGGAGCATCTTAGAACCGGTATGTTTTGAGGAAGAAATCTCCCGGGATGTTGCTCCAGTCTGCTCATGCCGTTGAGAGGGAGTTTCAGGTGCTTATCAGTTTCTTATTTGGATAGAAATCTTTAGTTCTTGTTATATAATGAAGGATAGAAATCAACACAAGCGAGGATGATCAAGAATTCATTTCACTTTCATTAAGTGATCATGAGCTATCTTAATATATGATTTTCCAAATTGCTGTGGCTATGAGAACTTTAAGGTTTTGATTTTTTAATTTCAATTTCTGATGCGATAGATTCTTCGAGCATTAGGTGATCACACACAGATTCCAGTTCCTAAAGTATTCTGTTTGTGTTCTGATTCGAGCGTAATCGGTACTCCGTTTTATGTTATGGAGTACTTGGATGGACGCATATTTCTAGACCCCAAGTTGGCGGTACGTCTAGTAAGTTTTGAAGTTTTACTAGCTATTGACTTGCTTCTGATGGATTAATGTCATTTCTTTAGGGAGTTGCTCCTGAAACGAGGAAGGCTATATACTTTGAAGCTGCTAAAAGCTTAGCTGCTCTACATTCAGTTGATGTAAATGCTGTCGGTTTGGGAAAATTCGGGCTTCCAGAAAATTACTGTAAGCGACAGGTGTGCCTGAAGTCGTTATTGCTGTTCTTGTGGATTTTGAGTCCTCAAATGTAACGGCCCAAGCATGCTTAACTGGAGTTCTGATGGGATCGGGTGCGATCATACCAGCACTAATGCACTGGATCCCATCAGAACTCCGTAGTTAAGCGTGCTTAGGCCGTGTATGTAGGTTAGTATAGGGCATTTCATTTTGTATTGTTTTTTGCCTTAATTCTTTTTGTATAAATGAAGTATGCAAGTTTAAGGTTGATTTGATTATAAAGTATCAATAGAGTTAATTCCGCATTAAATGTTCATTATCTAAAATGTATGCCACTGATTCTTGAGGCACACTTTTGCTGAAATTTTCTTGTTGCAGGGAAAACCATGGCCCTTTTCTGCTTGGAAGTTTTATGTTGCCTTCATTTTCTGAGCTGCTGCAATCTTTGCTGGAATTTATAGTCAATCGATGGATTATGGTATCTTGTCAATCATTGAATTTGTGGGGCACCATGGGCAAAAAGGATGGTTTTGAAGTTCATTTGCAATAATTCACAGTTTTCTTCTGAGAATGCAGGGAAATGCATCAGGAGGTGAGAGTGCTCGGATTGCTGGAGAAAAAGCTGATGCTTTTATGGATGCCGCTTGGGAATTTATTGAACAAAAATCTGTGCTTCCTGAAAATCCTCCATTTGGTAGTTCTATGGCTTAAGAAAGCTTTTGGCTTCTAGTAGAACATAACCAAGGCTATTTCATAAAGTGCTTTTCCATTTCAACAGCTTCAGACTCGATTGTACAAGTTGATTCACAAGATACTAGGAAGGAGAATGAAGGATGGGCCATTCTCAAAGATGAAGGAAAGTTTGTCCCCAGTAAAAAGGTCATGGAGTTGAGAAACAAGTTGATTAAGTTCATGGAAGATCATATATACCCTATGGAAAATGAATTTTACAAACTTGCTCAATCTTCCAAACGTTGGAACATTCACCCAGAGGAAGAGAAACTGAAGGAGATGGCTAAGAAAGAAGGCTTGTGGAACTTGTGGATACCTGTTTGGATTTTGGCTTCTCTCATTTGATCGTATATGTGCTCATATTGTTCTTTTTAATACTAGTATAAGAAATAAGATGTTTCGTGCAGTTTGATAGTGCTTCAAGAGCAAGGAAACTGCTTTTTGATGGAAGTAGCCACATCCTTTCTGCTGGTGCAGACAACCTTCTTGGTGCTGGCCTCTCCAATCTTGAATATGGATACTATGTGAGATAATGGGTCGGTCTATTTGGGCTCCTCAGGTGTTTAACTGTGGTGCACCTGACACTGGAAATAAGGAGGTAAGATCAGATTTTATAGCCTGGATTCTGCTTGCTAGGCTGCCGCCTTTTGTAGATTGCCTAAATTCTCACCACTGCTGTACTGGATTCTGGCTCTACTCTAATAAATTGAATAGACCAATGAATGAATTAGATCTGTATGCAATTTTCTTACGATTATACTCTTTGCATATCTTCTGGGCTGTAGGTGGAGTAATGTATGGTTGGTTATAAATGCGTTGTATCTTTGACACCAATGGTATGGTCAATTTTTGACAAAAATTTATGATGCAATTTAAGCATCCATTATTGGAGCTATTATTTATCATTTTGTCCTTTCATCAGGTATTGTTGCGGTATGGCAATAAACAACAACTACATGAATGGCTTATTCCTTTACTTGAAGGAAAGATACGGTCGGGATTTGCAATGACTGAACCACAAGTTGCATCCTCTGATGCAACAAATATTGAATGTTCAATCAAAAGGTAACGATGTAACATTTATTCATAGAAAAGATCTCTCCTAATTAAGTTATTAGCTTATGGAAAAAGAGAAAGAAAAAAAAAATACTTCCACTTATTGGATTACATTATTTTGCATTCATAGTTCTGTAATGATTTCTAGAATGCAAATTGATTTTTTTTAGAAATATGAAAGATCTTGAAGTGTACATGCATCATGGAGTTTGTTATTGGTATAATTACACTTCAACTGTTAACTTGCATGCAGGGATGGATACTCCTTTGTCATCAATCGAAGAAAATGGTGGACAAGTGGAGCCATGGATCCGAGGTGCAAAATCCTTATAGTTATGGTTAGTTCTACTATTTATAAGAATTGTTTATTCATCTTTTTTTTTTTTTTTTTTTTTTTTTTTTTTTTTTTTTTTTTTTTTTTTTTTTTTTTTTTTTTTTTTTTTTTTTTTTTTTTTTTTTTTTTTTTTTTTTTTTTTTTTTAAGATTTAAGTTATATTAGTATCGATGCAACGAGGGGTTCTCCATTATTTGCAGGGAAAAACAGTTGCTACTGCTGCTATGCTTCTCTCCATTATTTGCAGGGAAAAATAGATGCTACTGCTGCTATGCATAAGCAACAGTCCATGATCTTAGTTGACATCCAGACTCCAGGTGTAATAGTTAAAAGACCCCTCACAGTATTCGGCTTTGATGACGCACCTCATGGGCATGCTGAGATAATATTTGACAATGTGCGTGTTCCTGCAACAAATATTATACTCGGTGAGGGTCGTTGATTTGAAATTGCCCAGGTAATTTCATTCAGATTCTTTATGTTAGCTTGCAAATGATCGGTGTCTACTTTGAGTATTATTTCCCTAGAAACTTGACTGACGGAGCAGTTTAGCTTTCAGTAAAATGGAGTATATTGACACTAGATGTCTGAATTTGTATGAACTTCTCCGGAAAAATAATTGTGTAAACTTCATTCACCATTCACAAACAAGTTCATTAACCAAGTTAAAACCAGAACAAGATTTTTTTTCTTTAGTAGAACTAGAATGGTGAATGATTGCCTACCTTACAAGCGTTAATGAAGTTTCACATGGTTGTTTCCTTTATCATTTTCTTACCGCCCAAGTCCACCGCTAGCAAATATTATTCTATTTGAGCTCTTTGTGCTTTTCCTTTCCGGCTTCTCCTCAAGGTCTTAAAATGCATATGCTAGGAAGAAATTTTCATACCCTTATAAAGAATGAAGAATGTTTCATTCTCCTCCTCAACCGACGTGGGAGCTCACAATTCACCCCTTTGGGGACCAGCGTCCTCGCTGGCACTTGTTCTCTTTTCCAATCGATGTGGGACCCCCAATCCACCCTCCATTCGGGGCTCAACCTCCTCGTGAGATCCCACATCGGTTGGAGAGAAAGATAAAACGAGGGAAAGTCTAGAGGGGAAAGTCCAAAAAGGACAATATTGCTAGCAGTGGGTTTGGGCCGTTACACCTATATTTTCACTATTTACACAAGTGTCCTGACGTCCTTGGAGCTGCTTGCCTACCGCAACTCAGTTGACTTTCCTCTGGTTCTGTATTTCATTCCAGGGTAGGCTTGGCCCAGGGAGGCTGCACCATTGCATGCGATTGGTAGGAGCTGCAGAACGAGGTATGCGGATGGCAGTTCAGAGGGCTCTTAGTAGAAGTGTGTTTGGAAAGTTGATTGCTGGGCAGGGTTCCTAACTTTCAAACAATGCCAGTATCCACATGATTGCCCCCCAAAATCTATAACAATGATTGAGAGAATGACTATGTTTGTGTCTGTGTCGCGTGAAACTTGAGAGAACGAGATTGCTAGTCTTGAAAGCAGCTGATCAGTTAGATCGGCTAGGAAACAAGAAAGCACGTGGGACGATTGCAATGGCCAAGGTAAATTTTCTTACATTTAATCGAAGTTATTTAAGTTCATGACCTTTCATAAATGTTTTAAACCTATCTTTGGAGTAGAAGAATCATTAGAATATTGAATGAAAAATTAACCTATCTAATTGTCGTTCTTTCGGACTTACAAACATCTCAGTTACCACCTCATCTTCCTTTCTCGTTTTTTTTCTTTTTTTGCCCACGTTTTCATTAACATCTCGGTGAAACATGGCACAGGTTGCAGCTCCCAATATGGCATTGCAGATTCTGGACATGGCAATGCAAGTTCATGGTGCAGGTGGCTTATCTTCTGACACTGTTCTTGCTCATCTCTGGGCTGCTGCAAGAACCTTGAGAATACCAGATGGCCCTGTTGAAGTTCATTTAGGAACCATCGCCAAGCTGGGGCTTCGGAGAGCTAAGCTTTGAAAATTGAAAGGAAAAATCTCACGAACCAAATGGGATATTAGGAACCGATAAAATCGATTATCGTCTCAATGTTTCTAAAGAAATTGATGTCTTGACATTTCTATCGACAATCAAAACCTTACTCGAAAACTTATTGTTATTTTTGTTATATCAAATATTAAAGTTAACTTTTATTTTTCAGAAGCAAAAGCATCGATTGTTTTTAGTTCGATCATATGGGGTAGGGTTTTGAATCTCTTGACCACATAATGAGAATTATATGATTGAAATTATATATATCTAAATTAGTTAAGCTCAACTTAATTTTATATTATTAACGACTTTTTAACTAAACAAAATAGCTCCCAAATGATATGGTTCTTAAGTAGTTTATGGGACAATTAAAGAAAAATTAGTGGGTTTTTTTTTTTTTCACCAAGTAAAAGTTAAAGGTCCCATTATCAATCCTAAACAAGTAAAGATTAATGTTCATTTTTGTTGGATCTTATTAAAATTTATTTATCGCTTCAAAACCTTTAGATTTATTTAGTAATTGTATTTTTATGATTTATTTAGTAATAAGTTCTATTTTTATGCATCACAAATTTTTTAAGTTGTATTTGTAAGCATCACAAATTTTTATATTAATCTTATCGAGCTGAACTTCTGCTTAACAAATAATTACTCATAATAAGTAAAAAAAAAAAAAAAAAAAAAAAAAAAAAAAAAAAAAAAAAAAAAAAAAAAAAAACTTAATTTAAANTAATCAACGAAGATTTTGAACACAAAAATTAGTAAAAATTAACTAAATTAATACTAAGTTTAGCAAAAATCAGCTAAATTTAGATAAGAAAATTTTTATTTAAGAAAAAAAAAGTAAAAATAATTGGTTCAGAATGCTCGAACTCTAACAATATTTTAAAATTTTCTCATATAAAAATAGGTCATTTGTTGAACGTAAATAAATCAAGGCTACAACTTCCCATCTTCTATTACCCAAAAAAAAAAAAAAAATTATGGCGTATGACGGCGGTGGATGCAAGAACAATAAAGCTGCCTTGGTTGGGTTGTTGTCTCTGTTTTTGGTTGCCTTGGTTAATGGTGTAAGTGGCGGAGGAGAGGACTCTGGCTCCTCTAATGCTGCCATTAAGACTCTATGTGAGCCCACTACTTACCGTGAAACTTGCGAAGAAGCCCTGGTGAAGTCTAATGTTGACTCAAAAGACCCACGTGAGTTGGTCAAGGCAGGGTTCCATTTTGCTATTGAGCAGCTCAAAGCGGCCATTGCAAATTCCCCCACTTTGAAACAAGCTACCACCGACCCCATGGCGCAAAAAGCAGTTGATGCTTGCGACGAGCTCATGGATTATGCAATTGATGATCTTTTAACTTCCTTTGATAAAATCACCAATAGTTTTAATTTACACAAAATGAATGATTATCTTGAGAATCTTAGGATTTGGTTGAGCGCTGCATTGACATATCAAGAAACTTGTTTGGATGGTTTCGAGAATGTTCCTGGCGATACTGGTGAAAAGATGAAGAATTTGTTGAAGATGTCAAAAGAAATGACCGCCAATGGGCTTGTGATGGTGGGTGAGGTTACATCCCTTGTGAGCACTTTGTGGGAGAAGTTGGGACTGCCCCCACAAACGGGGCGACAACTTCGAACAGAGGAATCAAATGAATACCAAGAGGAAGAGCCATCTTGGGTGAGCGATAGGCGAGGGCTACTCGAGGCCACTGGAGCCAACATCAAGGCGAATGTGGTGGTGGCTAAAGACGGAAGTGGAAAGTACAAGACAATAACTGAAGCCCTTAAAGAGGTACCATTGAAGAGCAATACAACATTTGTGATTTATGTGAAGGAAGGAGTTTATGAAGAGCAAGTGATGGTGGACAAAAAAATGACCTATGTCATGATGATTGGAGACGGCCCGACTAAGACCAAGATCACAGCTAACAAGAATGTCCAGGATGGAACACCCACATTCAAAAGTGCTACCTTTGGTAAGTTGCCATCTAATTTATAATCATATTCATACGAATTCAATAAGTGAATTTAACATGGTTACATATTCTTAACAGCGGCGATCGGATCCAACTTCATCGGAAAAGACTTGTGGTTCGATAACTCAGCTGGACTTCACAAAGGCCAGGCCGTGGCACTCCGAGTTCAATCCGACATGTCAATCTTCTACAATTGCAGAATGGACGGCTATCAAGATACTCTCTACCCCCAAACCAAACGTCAATTCTATCGAGATTGCACAATCTCCGGTACCGTTGATTTCATCTTTGGCAATGCTGCTGCCGTGTTACAGAACTGTAAGATCTTAGTGAGGAAGCCAAAGCCGAATCAAGCATGCTTTGTCACTGCCCAAGGTCGAATGGAGAGTGATGAGCCCACTGGTATTGTCCTCCAAAATTGCGTTATCTCTTCCGACCCTGAGTTCTACCCCATTCGCCATACCAGTAAGTCCTATCTTGGTCGCCCATGGAAGAAGTATTCAAGAACCGTCATCATGCAATGCCAAATCGATGACTTGATCCATCCTGATGGTTGGATGCGATGGAGTGATGATTCTACTCTCAAGACTTTGTATTACACAGAGTTCGATAATAGAGGACCTGGTGCGGCAAAAGAAAATAGAGTTAAGTGGAAGGGAATTAAACAAATCACAGCAAAACAGGCCATCAATTTCACCCCTTCCTTGTTTATTCAAGGTGATGATTGGATCAAGAACAGTGGAATACCGTACACTGGTGGCATGATGAAAATCTAAAACCAAGAGAATAGAGCTGATAGAATTTCATGTGGTTATTTTTTTTCACTGTTTTTTCGTACTTTTCGAGCATGACAATGGTCATTTTGAGATTTTGAATAAAACAATTCTTTCTCTTCTTGATTTGCAATAGCAGCGATCACAATGATTTAATATTTGTAGTTTAAAATACGTGTTTTTGTGGGTCTTATCCATATTTTTTCGCCATGTCGTGTATTTCGTGTCATTGCCCTTTGTCTTGCTTCAAGTGCTTGAATAGCGTATGCTTCGATTTGTCTAGATGTGATCCAAGCGGGTTCAAATGCTTGAATAGCGTATCTACCAAAGCAAATATGATTGCCTCTTTCATTCTTCCTATACGAAATTTGGTTCTTTTCGGGTTATAGTTGATGGTTATTTCTCAAACTAAATAATTTTATCCATCAAAATCAAATCAATTTAAAAATTGTTAATGTATATATTTTGAGTATTATTTCCCTAGAAACTTGACTGATAGAGCAGTTTAGCTTTTAGTAAAATGGAGTATATTATGTCTGAATTTGTATGAACTTCTCCAAGTTCATTAACCGAGTTAAAACCAGAACAAGATTTTTTTGCTTTAGTATCGTGATACTAGAATGGTGAATGATTGCCTACGCCTTACAACAAGCATTGATGAAGTCTCACGTGCGCTTATGGTTGTTTCCTTTATCATTTTCTTACCGTCTAAGTCCACCGCTACCTTATAAGAGTAGTTGTAAGATAAGATACCAAAGTGGAGGATTGACTCATTCCATACTGGCCCGTCTCTCTTCTTGACAAATTCCCAAAAATCGAAATTCTTGATCAATGGAGGAACAATATCACCATTTTTATTCAATAAGATCCTATTTCTCAATGATATCCCACAATCAAGACAGTTGGCTAAATCCCGGGAAACCATTTTGGCTAAATCCCGTGAAACCATTTCATAGAGGTTCATTGATATCTTCGATTCTTGAATAATCCTCACTTCTGCTTCTATTGTAACAAAAGATTCCTTTTTTATGTGGATGATGTGGAAAAGGCCCATATCAACAAAAGATTCCGTGCATATCTTGTTCATTCGCAATATCCATGCACGGGCTCTAAAGTGTACCCATGCACTCGCTCTATTACTCAAGAAACACAAAAGTGTGAATAGTATATAGTTAAGAATGAACCGATTTCATTGAGTGAATAATGAACCCAGATCCTAAAAACAACAAAGCTTTTGAATAAGCATGAGTAATCAAATGAAATAAAGCAGCTCGACCCTATACCCAAAGCTAACATCATATAACCCAATTTAGCCTATTAAACTTCTCTTAATATCTTTTTGAGCAAGAGCTAAAGTAGCTCCAAATGTTATTATACTTATAAAAGCTATTAGATTCATGATGTAAGGTATTACTATAAAAAGCGGAAGAAGCCAAGCGACAAGAAAAATTCCCACTGCTACCATCGTAGCAGCATGTATAAGAGCCGAGATCGGGATAGGACCCTCCATAACATCAGGTAACTATACATGAAGAGGAAATTGAGCAGAAAGTTAAGAATGAGAATTAGAAAAATATAAACTAACTCAATCTTGAAAATATACTACTAATCTAGAAAAATATTAAAGAAGATACATTATATTCTTCCAATATTAAAATATCTTGACTCGTTCAACTACCAATAAATTCTGCATGTATGGGATTCAGGTAGTCTTTTTTTAATTCAAAAAAGAATACCGGATCATATATATATCTAGATACATATAAATAGACTTGTAGATTCACAAATCATATTTTTCTATAGTATAGACTATAATGGTATCAAATTATATGTTAATGTTCTATTCGATGGGATGTAATATAAATCAAATAGAAATTATCTTTCGGAGAGATGGTCGAGTGGTTCATAGCTCCGGTCTTCAAAACCGGTATAGTTCAAAACAAAGAATCATCGAGGCTCCACTAGATAGGATAGCCGAACCAAAATAGAAAAATTACTTGACGAAGTAAAATCATCTTTCAAGTTCATAAATTTCAACCTATTATTAGGATGAAACTATCTAGCACAAAATTAGGAAGATATTAATTGTTTTTAGATAACCTATTTTTAATCTCGGAATAATTATCTTTTTCCATCTTAGGCACGTAATTAAGGGAGTATTACCTTGAAATTATCTTGCATACCAAATTAGTTAGATAATTTATTTCCTTAAGCTTATTTCTTTAATTTTTTTTTTTTTTTCTATATATTTACCTCAACTCCAACGTTAATAGATAAACAAAAATTTAAATCACAAAATGATAAGGAATGTGGTGGGTTTGGTCGAGCCTGAGGTTGAGTCTGAGAAGATCAATATACAATCGCCAATTTCCAAGTATTACATTCATTTGATTAACGATCTAAGCATTCTTGGTCGGTCGATGATGATTTAGGAATTCATCATTTACAGAAGGGAGAGGAAATTTAACTTTAAGGTTAATTTCTGGAAAACAACTATGTTGTGGTGCAAAGTGGAAAAGCCGAATAAATATATCTCTTTCAAATGCTTTTGGACTGAGAGAAAGAGCACATGGCTTCGTGATAGATGCAGAGATGGAGATGTAGAAACTTGTATCTAAGGCTAAAGATGATGGAATTTACTTGAGAAACAATGTAGCTAATATACAATGTAGCTAATATTGAAGAATTGGTTCATACTTTCGTGTACCGAAAGCCGAAAGATTAATTAAATATCCTTGTACTCCGGAACCGTAACCTTTTCCTATATGACTTGAGCTACTTCCTTCAACCCTGACCGTAACGAACCTGATTGAACTCCGACGCTGCTTTACAGTCGAGTAAATGAATGACGGAACCTGGCCGCCCAATATTCCCTTCCCTTCTTTCTTCGAGGAAGGTAATAAAAAAAAGGAAAGAAGATGAGTTCTTCTTTCTTTTATCACTTAGCTTAGGAGCCGTGTGAGATGAAAGTCTCATGCACGGTTTTGAATGAGAGAAAGAAGTGAGGAATCATCTTTTCGACTCTGACTCTCCCACTCCCGTTGCTTTAATCCTCTTCTTGTATATAGTCGCTTCGGGCTAGATAGTGAAGATTGGGTAAAATGTGAATCCAACTAGTTGGTTTATAATAATTTAGGAAGCGGATTCTCATAGTCCCCGACTTGTTAAGTGGTGTATATCATAGTCCCCGACTTGTTAAGTGGTGTATATCATAGTCCCCGACTTGTTAAGTGGTGTATATCATAGTCCCCGACTTGTTAAGTGGTGTATATCATAGTCCCCGACTTGTTAAGTGGTGTATATCATAGTCCCCGACTTGTTAAGTGGTGTATATCATAGTCCCCGACTTGTTAAGTGGTGTATATCATAGTCCCCGACTTGTTAAGTGGTGTATATCATAGTCCCCGACTTGTTAAGTGGTGTATATCATAGTCCCCGACTTGTTAAGTGGTGTATATCATAGTCCCCGACTTGTTAAGTGGTGTATATCATAGTCCCCGACTTGTTAAGTGGTGTATATCATAGTCCCCGACTTGTTAAGTGGTGTATATCATAGTCCCCGACTTGTTAAGTGGTGTATATCATAGTCCCCGACTTGTTAAGTGGTGTATATCATAGTCCCCGACTTGTTAAGTGGTGTATATCATAGTCCCCGACTTGTTAAGTGGTGTATATCATAGTCCCCGACTTGTTAAGTGGTGTATATCATAGTCCCCGACTTGTTAAGTGGTGTATATCATAGTCCCCGACTTGTTAAGTGGTGTATATCATAGTCCCCGACTTGTTAAGTGGTGTATATCATAGTCCCCGACTTGTTAAGTGGTGTATATCATAGTCCCCGACTTGTTAAGTGGTGTATATCATAGTCCCCGACTTGTTAAGTGGTGTATATCATAGTCCCCGACTTGTTAAGTGGTGTATATCATAGTCCCCGACTTGTTAAGTGGTGTATATCATAGTCCCCGACTTGTTAAGTGGTGTATATCATAGTCCCCGACTTGTTAAGTGGTGTATATCATAGTCCCCGACTTGTTAAGTGGTGTATATCATAGTCCCCGACTTGTTAAGTGGTGTATATCATAGTCCCCGACTTGTTAAGTGGTGTATATCATAGTCCCCGACTTGTTAAGTGGTGTATATCATAGTCCCCGACTTGTTAAGTGGTGTATATCATAGTCCCCGACTTGTTAAGTGGTGTATATCATAGTCCCCGACTTGTTAAGTGGTGTATATCATAGTCCCCGACTTGTTAAGTGGTGTATATCATAGTCCCCGACTTGTTAAGTGGTGTATATCATAGTCCCCGACTTGTTAAGTGGTGTATATCATAGTCCCCGACTTGTTAAGTGGTGTATATCATAGTCCCCGACTTGTTAAGTGGTGTATATCATAGTCCCCGACTTGTTAAGTGGTGTATATCATAGTCCCCGACTTGTTAAGTGGTGTATATCATAGTCCCCGACTTGTTAAGTGGTGTATATCATAGTCCCCGACTTTTAAGTGCTGTATATCATAGTTTAATAATAAATCATTTTTATGTTTTTTTTTTTTTTTTGTGCATATTTTGAAAAGTAATTTTAAGAAATGATTTGCATATTACCGACCTAACTTAAACTATAGCTAAATTAATAACTTATCAACTCACAACATTAAGACTAATGAACCAAAAAGAAGGATGATATTTAGATTTTAGAAAAATAATGTGTTATTTTCCACTTATAATACCATCTTTTCATGCTATAATATAGTATTTATGGACCTGGACAGAGGAACCTTATGAAGCTTCCCTGTTCCCTCGAATTGACTTTGGGCCTTTCCTGGCAGCTTAGGTGGAGGGTGAAGAAAAAGAAAATAGAGTTATAGTGGAAGGGAATTAAACAAATCACATCAAAACATGCCATCATGTACACCCTTTCGTTGTTTATTCATGGTAATTCTTGGATCAAGAGCACCGGAATACCGTACACGGGTGGCATGATGACAATCTAAAACCAAGAGATTTGAGCTCCTAGAGGCTAGACATGATTGCCCTCGAAAGAAAAGGAGCCTCCTCGAAGGCAATCCTCAAATGTCGAACAAATGACTTCAAAAGCAAAGGAATCGAGCCTTCTCGAAGGCGGTCAAAAATGACATGATGGAAGGCAAAAATGACATGATGGAAGGCGTACTTTGTTCGAGGGGAGGTGTTGGATGATGGAAGTCCCACATCGGCTAAGATAATTAAGGAATGATCATGGGTTTATAAACAAAGTATACTCTCCCTAAGAGCTTATGCTCAAAGTGGACAATATCATACCATTGTGGAGAGTGTAGTTTCTTCAACAAAGGGTTGAAATGAATTTTCCTAAATTGACAATATCCTACATTGAACTATCCATGCGGCATGCGGTGAGGGCCTTCACAACCTAGGCAGTTGAGAAGCACGCAATTATCACTTTCTAACTTAGGATAATAAGCTCATGAGCAGTCTTACTTCATTGTCGAGAAACAAAAGAAGACTTAGCGATACCGGTGGTTTCTTGGTCACGACCAGCTAAAGCTGAAGTTCCATTATTCGGATCCTGAAATTTGAGCACCATTATTCCTGAAAGATCTTGAAATTTGAGCACCCTTTTTCGGATCCGAAAAGAGCCATTTCCACGGGATAGCCACGAATACCATTGTCAAATTCAGGATCTTCACTGCACGTATTTCCTGAAGAAGAATAATAATAATTGAAAAATATTTAAAAATTTAAAAATTGTTGCAAGTCGATTTAAGGCAATATAAAGAATCCAAATTTCCAAAAAAATAATCTTTTTATTCAAAATCTTAAAATCAACCACAGATTAATATTTTTAAACAAAAATGCCCACAAAATCTATTCCCTTCATTTTTAGATAGTCATCAACCCACCACTGTACGGAATTCCGGTCGGTTTGACCCATTGATTACCACCAATAAACAACCCAGGGGCAAACTTAGTGGCGTGGTCGGCTGTGATTTGTTTAATTCCCCTCCACGTCACTCGATTTTGTGTTGCTGCACCAGGTCCTCTATTATCGAACTCTGCGTAAAACAAAGTCTTGAGAGCAAAAGTGCCCTCCCAAGCAAGCCACCCTTCAGGCTGGATCAAGTCGTCGATTTGACTTTGCATCACCACGGTTCTAGAATACAGCTTCCATGGGCGACCAAGGAAGGACTTAATGGTATGGCGAACGGGGTAGTAGTCAGGGTCGGAAGAGATTTGGCAGTTTTGGAGGACAATACCGGTGGGTTCTTTTCTCTGGGTTCGGCCTTGGGCGGTGACAAGGCATGTTTGACCCTTCATTGGCTTCCTCACGAAGATCTTACAGTTCTGTAACACAACAGCAGCATTGCCAAAGATGAAATCAACGGTACCAGTGATGGTGCAATCTCGGAAGAATTGACGATGAGCATGGGTGTAGAGAGTATCTTGATAGCCGTCCATTCTACAATTGTAGAAGATTGACATGTCAGATTGAACTCGGAGTGCCACAGCTTGGTGTTTCTCAGGCCCAGCTGAGTTCTCGAACCACAAGTCTTTTCCGATGAAGTTGGTTCCGACCGCCGCTGTTAAGAATATGAAATCATGTTAAATTCACTTATTGAATTCGTATGAATATGAATATAAACTAGATGGTAACTTACCAAATGTAGCACTTTTGAATGTGGGTGTTCCATCAATGACATTCGCGCTAGCTGTGATCTTGGTCTTAGTCGGGCCGTCTCCAATCATCATGACATAGGTCATTGTTTTGTCCACCATCACTTGCTCTTCATAAACTCCTTCCTTCACATAAATTACAAAGGTTGTATTGCTCTTCTTTGGGACCTCTTGAAGGGCTTCAGTTATTGTCGTGTACTTTCCACTTCCATCTTTAGCCACCACCACATCCGCCTTGATGTTAGCTCCAGTGGCTTCAAGCAGCCCTCGCTTGTCATTGACCCAAGATGGCTCTTCGTCTTGGAATTCTTCACTGGATTCATCTGTTCGAAGTTGTCGCCCCTTTGAAAGTCCTAGGGCCTGCCACAAAGAGCTCACAAAGGATGTAATCTCACCCACCATCACAAGCCCATTAGCGGTCATTTCTTTTGACGTCTTCAACAAATTCTTCATCTTTTCACCAGTATCGCCAGGAACATTCTCGAAACCATCCAAACAAGTTTCTTGATATGTCAATGCACCGCTCAACCAAATCCTAATATTCCCAAGATAATTATTTATTTGGTGTAAACTAAAACTATTAGCCATTTTATCAAACGTAATTAAAAGATCATCAATTGCATAATCCATTAGCTCGTCGCAAGCATCAACTGCTTTTTGCGCCATGGGGTCAGCAGCGGCTGCTCTCAAAGTTGGGGAATTTTGTAGGGCCACTTTGAGTTGCTCAATGGCAAAATGGAATCCTGCCTTGATTAACTCACGTGGGTCCTTTGAGTCAACATTGGACTTCACCAAGGCTTCTTCACAAGTTTCACGGTAAGTAGTGGGCTCACATAGAGTCTTAATGGCAGCATTAGAGGAGCCAGGGTCCTCTCCTCCGCCACTTACACCATTAACCAAGGCAACCAAAAATAGAGACAACAACCCAACCAAGGCAACCTTATTGTTCTTGCATCCACAGCCATCAGACGCCATGTATCTTCGCTACAAATCTCAAACTATTTTTTTTTTTTCTTTTTTCTTTTTTTTTTTTGTTTTGTTTTGTTTTGTTTTGTTGGCTAATAGAAGATGGGAAGTTGCTGCCTTGATTCCTTCCGTTCAACAAATGAACTGTTTTTATATGATAAATTTTTAACAGAATTCCTAAATTAATGTTAATATAGTTAGAGTTGGTGCATTCTCAACCAATAGCAACTTTTTCTTATCTAAACTACTTGATAGAGACTAAGATGTTGGTTTGGATTAAATCTAAAAAAACAATACGTCAGACACATCTGCTTATCGTTCAAAATTCTAAAAGAAAGTTATATTCTATTTCTCACGTGACCATATTGACCTCGGTTAAGTTGGAGAAGTGCTTTTGCCCTTGCTTAAAATAAGTTTGAAACTGTTCGAGTTTCGAGTATTAAGAATTTAATTTATTAAAAATTACTGGTCCATAATGGTCGATAATTTGGGACTTCTGTTAAAATCTTTGCATATAAAAAGAGTCCATTTGTTGAACTTTTACCCAACAAAACAAAAATAAAAGAAAAAAAAAAAAAAGATGGCATATGATGGCGGTGGATGCGAGATCAATAAGGCTGCCTTGGTTGGGTTGTTGTCTCTGTTTGTAGTTGCGATGGTTAATGGTGTCAATGGCGCAGAAGAGCACTCTGAGAGCTCTAGCGCCATTAAGACTCTTTGTGAACCCACTGATTATCGCCAGACTTGTGAGGAAGCCTTGGCGAAGTCCAAAACGGACTCAGAAGACCCACGTGAGCTAATCAAGGCAGGATTCCATTACGTAGTTGAGCAGATCAAATCCGCCATTACAAATTCCAAAACCCTGAAAGAAACTGCGAGTGACCCCATGGCCAAGAAGGCGCTTGATGATTGCAGTGAACTCATGGATTATGCAGTTGACGATCTTTTATTATCGTTTGATAAGATCACCGAGACTTTTGATTTTAGTAAAATGGATGATTACATTGAGGATCTTAGGATTTGGTTGAGTGGTGCATTGACGTATCAGGTTACTTGTTTGGATGGGTTTGAGAACGTTACTGGTGATACGGGTGAAAAGATGAAGCACTTGTTGAAGTTGTCACAAGAAATGACCGTCAATGCGCTTGAGATGGTGGGTGAAGTTAAATCCGTTGTGAGCTCCTTATGGGAAGGCTTGGGGCTGCCACCATTGGGACGAGAACTGCGAACAAAGGGATCCGAGGAAGAGGAGGAACTGCCATCTTGGGTCAACGACAGACGGGGTCTACTCCAAGCCACCGGAGCCAATGTTAAGGCGGATGCAGTGGTGGCTAAGGATGGAAGTGGAAAGTACAAGACAATCACTGAAGCCATTCGAGATGTCCCAAAGAAGAGCAATAAAACCTTTGTCATTTATATCAAGGAAGGAGTATATGAAGAGCAAGTAATGGTCGACAAAAAGACAACCTATGTCATGATGATCGGAGATGGCCCGACTAAGACCAAGATCACTGCTAGAGAAAACTTTGCTGATGGAACATCCACATTCAAAACTGCTACCGTTTGTAAGTTTCCTATAATCATATTCATACAAATTCAGTTTATAATCATATTCATACAAACTCAACAAGCGAATTTAACATGATTTCATATTCTTAACAGCGGTGATCGGAACCAACTTCATCGGAAAAGATTTGTGGTTCGAGAACTCAGCTGGGGCTGCAAAGCACCAAGCTGTTGCACTTCGAGTTCAATCTGACATGTCAATCTTCTATAACTGTCGAATGGACGGCTATCAAGATACTCTCTACACTCATGCCCACCGTCAGTTCTATCGAGACTGCACCATCACTGGCACCATAGACTTCATTTTTGGCAACGCCGCCGTCGTGTTACAAAATTGCAAGATCTTCGTGAGGAAGCCATTGGAAAATCAAAAATGCATTGTCACAGCCCAAGGCCGAACCCAAAAGAAAGAGCCCACTGCTATTATCCTCCAAAACTGCGTCATTTCTTCCGACCCCGAATACTTCCCTGTCCGCCATATCAACAAGGCCTATCTTGGTCGTCCATGGAAAGCATATTCAAGAACTATCATCATGGAATCTCAAATTGACGACTTGATCCAACCTGAAGGGTGGCTTCCATGGATGGGAAATTTTGCTCTCAATACTCTATTTTACTCGGAGTTCAATAATAGGGGACCTGGTGCATCAACGAAAGATCGAGTCAAGTGGAAAGGAATTAAACAGATCACAGCGAAGCATGCCCTTGATTTTACTCCTGCATTGTTTATTCGTGGTAATCCCTGGATTAAGCCCACCGGAGTTCCATACAGTTCAGGCATGATGAACCCCTAGTCTAAAACAAACACAAGAAGAGAATTGTTTCTCCATTTATATTTAGAAAGATTGAGCATATGAATTATGAATAAAAAGATTTTTCCCTCTCATTTATGGGGTTTCTCAACATTCTTGTATTAATCTGTCCTAACTATTCTTTTATTTTTAGTTTAATTAAAGAACAAATCATACTTATAATTATTCGGAAGAAACATAATTTAATTGTTTAGCACAATCAACGAAGATTTGAACTCAATTCAATAGAAATTTTTGTGAAAATTTTGAATTAAAATAATTTAGAATGTTACCGTGTCTAATTATCTCTTTTAGACCTAATTCAGACCAACACCTAATTCTCTATTTGTTAATTAATAATAAAAGAAAAAAAAATATCAGTATTAATTATAACTTGAATTTCTACAAATATTAATTTATATTTTCCATTTAAAAATATAATTTGACATTTATAATTGTCCAAGAGATTAGCTTCCAACCTAACGATGTAGATGAAAACGTTAACATAAATTAGAGATAAATGCTATAATCAAATAGCCAATAATTAATATTTTTTACTTATCTAGATAGAATTATATGATAATTTTTTTTAACTACTTTACCACGGTAATAACTACAAATCACTAATTAATTTATAAAAATATTAATTTGAAACTTTTTTAAAATATATTTGAAGATTTAACTTATGTAATACCAATTTTAATTTTATTTTAGTCTTTATATTTTTAATGTATTTCTCTTTTATTAATATTTTTCTATAAATTATAAAAAAAAAAATATGTTCCTATATAACCAATTTTAATTAAGATTAAATTCAAATTAATAAAAGAGTCTGATATTTAGGATTATTTAAAAATTGAATATTTGAAGCAAGGCGTATTGTTAGCTTAATTAAAGAAATAAATCACCAATTTTTCAACTAAATTAATTTTTATATTAATTTCTACTAAAAACTAATAAACTTAATTTAATTAATTAGCATAATCACCAATGATTTTGAACACTAAATTCTCCTAAATTAATTAATTAAATCCTTAATCTTAATTTTTTAAAAGAATAAATACCCAGCTAAATTTATATAAGAAAAGGTCAACATTTATTTAAATAAAAATTAAAAAGCGGATTACTGGTCGAGAATGGTTCAAACATTTTAACGTATAAAAACAGGCCATTGCTTGGACAGATGAAATCAAAGCAGTCCTACAAGAACAAAACATTGTGGCGAAGAAACATGGCATGCAACAACAAGAAGGCTGCTCTGGTTGGCTTGTTATCTCTGGTCCTAGTTGCCATGGTTAACGGTGTGAGTGGCTCGGAAGAAGAGATTAAGACTCTGTGTGAACCTACTGATTACCGTGAAACTTGCGAGCAAGCCTTGGTGAATTCACATACTGACTCGGAAGACCCACGTGAGTTAATGAAGGCAGGATTCCATGCTGCCATTGAGAATCTCAAATCGGTTATTGGAAATTCCATCACTATGAAAGAAGCTTCCTCTGACCCTATGGTGAAGAAGGCACTTGATGATTGCAACGAGCTCATGGATTATGCAATTGATGATCTTTTATTATCGTATGATAAAATCACCGCTAATTTTGATTACAATAAAGTGAATGATTATACTGAGAATCTTAAGATTTGGTTGAGTGGTGCATTGACGTATCAAGATACTTGTTTGGACGGGTTTGAGAATGTTACTGGTGATACTGGTGAAAAGATGCAGAATTTGTTGAAGATACCGAAGGAAATGACCACTAATGGGATTGGGATGGTGGGTGAGCTTACATCCATTGTCAGCTCTCTTTGGGAAGGGTTGGGGCTGCCATCGATAGGGCTAGGGCGAGTGCTTGAAGAAGAGGAAGAGCCATCTTGGGTCAATGACAGACGGGGGCTACTCCAATCTATTGGGGCCAACATCAAAGCGGATGTGGTAGTGGCTAAAGATGGAAGTGGAAAGTACAAGACAATAACGGAAGCCCTTCAAGAGGTCCCAAAGAAGAGCAATACAACCTTTATCATTTATATCAAGGAAGGAGTTTACGAAGAGCAAGTAATGGTCGACAAAAAAATGACCTATGTCATGATGATTGGAGATGGCCCGACTAAGACCAAGATCACTGCTAGAGAAAACTTTGTTGATGGAACATCCACATTCAAAACTGCTACTGTTTGTAAGTTTCCTATAATCATATTCATATAAATTCAGTTTATAATCATATTCATACAAATTCAACCAGCGAATTTAACATGATTTCATATTCTTAACAGCGGTGATTGGAACCAACTTCATCGGAAAAGACTTGTGGTTCGAGAACTCAGCTGGGGCTATAAAGCACCAAGCTGTTGCACTCCGAGTTCAATCTGACATGTCAATCTTCTATAACTGTCGAATGGACGGCTATCAAGATACTCTCTACACTCATGCCCACCGTCAATTCTATCGAGACTGCACCATCACTGGCACCATCGACTTCATTTTTGGCAACGCCGCCGTCGTGTTCCAAAATTGTAAGATCTTCGTGAGGAAGCCATTGGAAAATCAAAAATGCATTGTCACCGCCCAAGGTCGAACCGAGAAGAAAGAGCCTACCGGTATAGTCCTCCAAAACTGCGTCATCTCTTCCGACCCTGACTACTTTCCCGTCCGCCATATCAACAAGGCCTACCTTGGCCGCCCATGGAAGCAATATTCAAGAACCATTATCATGCAATCCCAAATCGATGACTTGATCCAGCCCGAAGGGTGGCTTCCATGGATGGACGATTTTGCTCTCAATACTCTATTTTACTCCGAGTTCGAAAATAGAGGACCCGGCGCAGCAACCCAAAATCGAGTCAAATGGAGGGGAGTTAAACAAATTACAGCAAAACACGCCCTTGATTTCACTCCTGGATTGTTTATTCGTGGTAATCCTTGGATCAAGCACACTGGAGTACCGTACACTTCCGGCATGATGGCAGTGTAAATCTACCTAGAGAAGTTTAAATAATAGGTATTAAATTGAAAATAAAATAAGGTTTAAATATATATTTAATAAGAATGTATTCATTTTTGTGTTGTTAGAATGAGATACTTTTAAGTAATATTGCTTCATTTTTGTAAGATATTCTTGAAATTATATAAAAAATTTCATTCAAATATTATTTTTAATAATCCATGAGGTGGTCGACTATTCTTTTTACATATGAGTGATTATAATAATAATAATATATACACATATTAAATTAATACTCTTAAATTTTATATTTTATTTTAAAATTTTTCATCCATATCGTAGATTATCTTCAATATTTTAATTATATTATATTCAAATACTCAATAGAACTCTTTTAATTAAAAAAAATGGATAAAATATTTATTTGTTTTAAGTTTTTTAAATAAAAAATAGTTAGAATGTTGAATAAAAAGTAATTTTAGATATAGTTCTTTATATTGATTTTTTATTATATAAATTTATTAGATTATACTTTTTTTTTCTTTTTAAAAATCATGTTTTATCACATTTTTAGTGATATTGATGGTACATTAAAAAAAATTATTAACCCTGACATAAAATATATAGTTTGAAAATAGGTTAAAAAGTTGTTTTTTTTTTTACTTTTACAGAAGTATTTAATTACTCAAATTTATGAAAATTTTGTGTATTTAAATTGACATATTTGATTTATTAACTCTATGGTAAAAAAATCTAATTTATTCTATAATTAGAATGGATTATTTATCATTTTCTCATATTAACGAAATGTCTAAAAATCACAAGGAAATGTCTAAATACAATTAATTTATAAAAATATTAATTTTAGAATTGTGGCTGTAATTTTAAATTTAATAAATTTTAAAAATTAGTCACAATTATTAGATTATTGTTGATTTGTTTAGAAACAAAAATCTTTATTAATATTTTTTCTATAAATTATGCAAATAGGGTCATATTCCATCTCTTTGTTGCATAAAAATTATTGTTATTAGTTAATCAATTTAAATAAAAAATTAACTTCAAATTAATAATAGAATCGGATTCTATGAATTATTTTAATATTGACCATTTGAAGCATAATAATTAATTAAAGAATAAATCACCAATGTTTCAACTCAATCAATTTTTATATTAATTTCATATGAGTTAATTAACTTCTACCAAATAACTAATAATTACACAGAAGAAGAGAGAAAACTTAATTTAATTGTTTACCACAATCCACGAAGATTTTGAACATAAAATTCGCAAAAATTAACAAAATTTCATCTTAATTTTAGAAATAATCACTAAATTTAGGTAAAAAAAAATTATAATTTTATTTAAGAAAAAAAAAAAAGTAAAATAATTCTCCAACTCTAACGATATTAACATTAATTTCGAAATTCTGTTAAAATTTTCGCGTATAAAAAGAGACCATTTGTTGAACATAGGAAATCAAGTCAGTTACTTCCCATTTTCATTTACCCAACGAAACAGAAAATAGAAAAAAGATAAAATAAAAACAGCTTGAAAATTTTAGCGAAGAAACATGGCATATGATGGCGGTGGATGCAAGATCAATAAGGTTGCTGCCCTGGTTGGGTTGTTATCTCTGTTTGTAGTTGCGATGGTTAATGGTGTCAATGGCGCAGAAGAGCACTCTGAGAGCTCTAGCGCCATTAAGACTCTTTGTGAACCCACTGATTATCGCCAGACTTGCGAGGAGGCCTTGGTGAAGTCCAAAACGGACTCACAAGACCCACGTGAACTAATCAAGGCAGGATTCCATTACGTAGTTGAGCAGATTAAATCTGCCATTACAAATTCCAAAACCTTGAAAGAAACTGCTAGTGACCCCATGGCCAAGAAGGCGCTTGACGATTGTAGCGAACTCATGGATTATGCAATTGACGATCTTTTATTATCGTTTGATAAGATTACTGAGACTTTTGATTTCAGTAAAATGGATGATTACATTGAGGATCTTAGGATTTGGTTGAGTGGTGCATTGACGTATCAGGTTACTTGTTTGGATGGGTTTGAGAATGTTACGGGTGATACGGGTGAAAAGATGAAGCACTTGTTGAAGTTGTCACAAGAAATGACCGCCAATGCGCTTGAGATGGTGGGTGAAGTTAAATCCGTTGTGAGCTCCTTATGGGAAGGCTTGGGGCTGCCACCATTGGGACGAGAACTGCGAACAAAGGAATCCGAGGAAGAGGAGGAAGTGCCATCTTGGGTCAACGACAGACGGGGGCTACTCCAAGCCACCGGAGCCAATGTCAAGGCAGATGCGGTGGTGGCTAAGGATGGAAGTGGAAAGTACAAGACAATCACCGAAGCCATTCGAGATGTCCCAAAGAAGAGCAATAAAACCTTTGTCATTTATATCAAGGAAGGAGTTTATGAAGAGCAAGTAATGGTCGACAAAAAGACAACCTATGTCATGATGATCGGAGATGGCCCGACTAAGACCAAGATCACTGCTAGAGAAAACTTTGCTGATGGAACATCCACATTCAAAACTGCTACTGTTTGTAAGTTTCCTATAATCATATTCATACAAATTCAGTTTATAATCATATTCATACAAACTCAACAAGCGAATTTAACATGATTTCATATTCTTAACAGCGGTGATTGGAACCAACTTCATCGGAAAAGATTTGTGGTTCGAGAACTCAGCTGGGGCTGCAAAGCACCAAGCTGTTGCACTCCGAGTTCAATCTGACATGTCAATCTTCTATAACTGTCGAATGGACGGCTATCAAGATACTCTCTACACTCATGCCCACCGTCAGTTCTATCGAGACTGCACCATCACTGGCACCATCGACTTCATTTTTGGCAACGCCGCCGTCGTGTTACAAAATTGCAAGATCTTCGTGAGGAAGCCATTGGAAAATCAAAAATGCATTGTCACAGCCCAAGGCCGAACCCAAAAGAAAGAGCCCACTGCTATTATCCTCCAGAACTGCGTCATCTCTTCCGACCCCGACTACTTCCCTGTCCGCCATATCAACAAGGCCTATCTTGGTCGTCCATGGAAGGAATATTCAAGAACTATCATCATGGAATCTCAAATTGACGACTTGATCCAACCTGAAGGGTGGCTTCCATGGATGGGAAATTTTGCTCTCAACACTCTATTTTACTCGGAGTTCAATAATAGGGGACCTGGTGCATCAACGAAAGATCGAGTCAAGTGGAAGGGAATTAAACAGATCACAGCGAAGCATGCCCTTGATTTTACTCCTGCGTTGTTTATTCGTGGTAATCCCTGGATTAAGCCCACCGGAGTTCCATACAGTTCAGGCATGATGAACCCCTAGCCTAAAACAAACACAAGAAGAGAATTGTTTCTCCATTTATATTTAGAAAGATTGAGCATATGAATTTTGAATAAAAAAAAAATCCCTCTAATTGATGAGGTTTGTCACATTTTTGTTTTGATTTGTTCTCTCTTCTTGATATGACTGTGTCAAAGCTTTTAAATAATATCGTTCCCTACTTTAGTGTTAATTTTACCCCATTATCCCATCGATCGATTTTTTTAGCCCTTAAATGGGCACTCGATTACTGTTCTCTTGTTTTGAGTCATGTATCACAAGCAAACGGTATCTATTGATCTATCTTTTCCATTCCAC
The DNA here is from genome assembly GCF_002738365.1 of Cucurbita moschata. Classification (NCBI taxonomy): domain Eukaryota; kingdom Viridiplantae; phylum Streptophyta; class Magnoliopsida; order Cucurbitales; family Cucurbitaceae; genus Cucurbita; species Cucurbita moschata. The sequence continues at coordinate 459,118 of NW_019268517.1, forward strand.
TCTATATTTAGTTATGTTTATTTCATTTTTTTTATTGTAATTCTTTTTTTCATGAAAATTTCATAATCAAAATTGGTAGTAATGGAATGGTACAAAGTTTGACTAATTTGGAAACGTTATACCTTTTATTCCAGTTTTTGGTTTCTAGTCTAATTTTATTAGACTATGCATAGGATCTACTAAGGTGAAAAAACAGAATCTATTCCGACGAAATGTTATTGATTTTGAGAGGACTATAATGAGGATAACAGACCCACTCACGATCTACTAAAGGGAAAGTAGCTTGATTGGTTGAGGATTCGAACAAAATCGATGAAATGGAAGAGATTCGAGTGAATGGAAAGTAACTATTTATTTTAAATACTTTCTACCGGTCTATTCAGCTTAAGTCAGGGAAGGTTAGAAAGAGCAGCAAAGATGCCATTTTCCGTTCATTTTTTCATCGTTCATTTTTTCATTTACTTATTCTCAGGTGTTTTTATCTCATCTTAATAACCGGGGCTAACCCCCTGAACCCATCCGTCTTTCTGTGGGCCTTAGTGTAATGGGTGAGTTAGCAGCTTTGAAAGACGACAAGATGGCGAACTAGTCATGAAAGAAACTTCCTTTACTAATCCTAAGACCAATCCGGTTTCTTACACTTTGAAACATGTGACCGACACTTTCAAAACTGCTACTGCTAATGAATGTAATATTCCTTCATTCAGTGAAGAATCGAAAAGATTCAATGCTACTCCTCCTATAACTGCTACAGGATCAGCTTTTCCTTCTTGAACTCGGTCTAGAGTTATAGGAAATAGTAGGAAAAAAAGAATCAGGCTATTTATTGGCATTGGTAATTCTATCACTTATAAAAAAAAAAATAAGTCTAGATATCTATTTTATCGAAACTATTATTTTTGGGTTTAGAGTTTAGGGTTTAAATATTTTTAGGTTTAGGGTTTAGGATTTAGGGTTTAGGGTTTAGATGTTTTTTAGTTTAGGGTTTAGGGTTTAGAATTTAGGGTTTAGGGTTGAGGTATTTTTTGGTTAAGGGTTTAGGGTTTAGAGTTTACCGAAACAATATTATTTTTTGTGCCATTATCCCTACTGCTATACAAAAGTTTTTATTATTAAACCATCTGAACTATTTATGAGTTTTATATGAACTTTTTTTGTTTTTTCAAAAACCCTAGTGCAAAATTCAGACACACTTTCAGTTAACGAGACGGTGAAAAAGGGAAATTTAAAAAAAATTAAAAATATTTAAAGTTGGAAGCCCAAAATTTTTTAATGGACAGTCCGGCCCAACTAGAACTCGGAAAAGCCCAAACTTTTATAGAAGGCCGAGTTCCGGCCCAACAGTTAACACTCGAAGAATCCCCAAAGTTCGTAAAAGGACTGAGTTCCGGCCCAACTTGAACTCAGAAAAGCCCAAAAGCGGAAAAGAGCCGGCCCAACAATTACACTCGAAAAGCCCAAAAGTATATAGAAGGCCGAGAGTCCCGGCCCAAACATTTATAAAAGGCCGAGAAGCCGAAAGTTTATAGACGGACAAGAGTCCTGGCCCAACAACTAAACTCGACGAAGCCCAAAGCTTTATAGAAGGCCGAGAGTCAAGGCCCAAAACCTACACTAAAGAAGCCCAAATATTTATAGAAGGACTACAGTCCTGGCCCAAAAATTAATATTATTATTTAATCAATTTCAATAAAAATTAATGTCAAATTTTTTAAATAAGAATTTTTAGCATGAGTAAGGAAACAAATCGCCATTTTTTCAACTCAATCAATTTTTATATTAATTTCATCTGATTTAGTTAACTTCTACTAAATAACTAATAATTACTCAGAAAAAAAACTTAATTTAATTATTTAGCATAACCACGGAAGATTTTGAACGCAAAATTCGCAAAAATTAACTAAATTTCATCTTAATTTTAGAAATAATCATTTTTCATCTAAAATTAGGAAAAAACATAATTTTATTTGGGAAAAAATAAAAAATGACTGGTCCAAAATGCTCGGAGTTCTGTTAAAATCTTTGCATATAAAAAGAGTCCATTTGTTGGACAAAACAAATCAAGCAGCAACTTCCTATTTTCAAAAAGCAAGTAAAAAAATAAATAAAAAAGAAAAAACAGCTTGAAGATTGTAGCGGAGAAACATGGCATATGATGGCGGTGGATGCAAGATCAATAAGACTGCTGCCCTGGTTGGTTTGTTATCTCTGTTTGTAGTTGCGATGGTCACTGGTGTCAATGGCGCGGAAGAGCACTCTGAGAGCTCCGGCGCCATTAAGACTCTTTGTGAACCCACTGATTATCGCCAGACTTGCGAGGAAGCCTTGGCGAAGTCCAAAACGGACTCAGAAGACCCACGTGAGCTAATCAAGGCAAGCTTCCATTACGTAGTTGAGCAGATCAAATCCGCCATTAAAAATTCCACAACCCTGAAAGAAACTGCCAAGGACCCCATGGCCAAGAAGGCGCTTGACGATTGCAGTGAACTCATGGATTACGCCATTGACGATCTTCTATTATCCTTTGATAAAATCACTGAGACTTTTGATTTTAGTAAAATGGATGATTACATTGAGGATCTTAGGATTTGGTTGAGTGGTGCATTGACTTATCAGGTAACTTGCTTAGATGGGTTTGAGAATGTTACTGGTGATACGGGTGAAAAGATGAAGCACTTGTTGAAGATGTCACAAGAAATGACTGCCAATGCGATTGAGATGGTCGGTGAAGTTAAATCCGCTGTGAGCTCCTTATGGGAAAGCTTCGGACTGCCACCATTGGGACGAGAACTACGAACAGCGGAATCCAAGGAAGAGGAGGAAGTGCCATCTTGGGTCAACGACAGACGGGGGCTACTCCAAACCACCGGAGCCAATGTCAAGGCGGATGTAGTGGTGGCTAAAGACGGAAGTGGAAAGTACAAGACAATAACCGAAGCCCTTCAAGAGGTCCCAAAGAAGAGCAATACAACCTTTATCATTTATATCAAGGAAGGAGTTTACGAAGAGCAAGTGAAGGTTGACAAAAAAATGACCTATGTCATGATGATCGGAGATGGCCCGACTAAGACCAAGATCACTGCTAGAGAAAACTTTGCTGATGGAACATCTACATTCAAAACTGCTACCGTTTGTAAGTTTCCTATAATCATATTCATACCTATAATCATATTCATACAAATTGAGTTTATAATCATATTCGTACAAACTCAACAAGCGAGTTTAACATGATTTCATATTCTTAACAGCGGTGATTGGAACCAACTTCATCGGAAAAGATTTGTGGTTCGAGAACTCAGCTGGGGCTGCAAAGCACCAAGCTGTTGCACTCCGAGTTCAATCTGACATGTCAATCTTCTATAACTGTCGAATGGACGGCTATCAAGATACTCTCTACACTCATGCCCACCGTCAGTTCTATCGAGACTGCACCATCACTGGCACCATCGACTTCATTTTTGGCAACGCCGCCGTCGTGTTACAAAATTGCAAGATCTTCGTGAGGAAGCCATTGGAAAATCAAAAATGCATTGTCACAGCCCAAGGCCGAACCCAAAAGAAAGAGCCCACTGCTATTATCCTCCAGAACTGCGTCATCTCTTCCGATCCTGACTACTTCCCTGTCCGCCATATCAACAAGGCCTATCTTGGTCGTCCATGGAAGGAATATTCAAGAACTATCATCATGGAATCTCAAATTGACGACTTGATCCAACCTGAAGGGTGGCTTCCATGGATGGGAAATTTTGCTCTTAACACTCTATTTTACTCAGAGTTCAATAATAGGGGACCTGGTGCATCAACGAAAAATCGAGTCAAGTGGAGGGGAATTAAACAGATCACAGCGAAACATGCCCTTGATTTCACTCCTGCATTGTTTATTCGTGGCAATCCCTGGATCAAGCCCACCGGAGTTCCATATAGTTCAGGCATGATGAACCCCTAGTCTAAAACAGAGAGAGGAAGAGAGTTGTTTCTCCATCTATATTTACAAAGATTGAGCATATGAATTTTTAATAAAAAGATTTTGCCCTCAAATTTACACGGAAGCATTTTTTAATATTTTTTTTTATCGGTTCTTCTTCTCAACTTTTAGATAATATTAGATAATATCTTCCACTAAATTGACTAATATCGGACTCAACATGTCATTTGTTTGAATTTTACACGGAAGCATTGTTTTTCAATAAATTTTTATCTACTTTATTGTTAATTTAACCCATTTATCGAAACTATTATTTTTTAATTAATTAATTTTCGAAATTTGAAAATGTTTAAATATTAATTGAATAATGATTAAAAGTTGGAAATTTTTTAAAAAATGAATCTCACATTTGTTTTATCAAAATACCGTTTTTATATTGAATACTGAACATATTTAAAGTAAGCCCAAAAACTTTAGAGGACTGAGTCGAAAAAGCCCAAAGTTTATAAAAGGCCGATAGTTCCGGCCCATATTACGAAGCCCGAGTCCCGAGAGTCCGGCCCAACTTGTAATCGGATAAGCCCAAACTTTTATAGAAGGCCCAGATACCCGGCCATAAATATCGAGGCCCAAACGTTTGTAGGACTGGAGTCCTGAGAGTCCGGCCCAACTTGAACTCGGAAAAGCCCAAAACTTTATAGAAGGCCAAGAGTTACACTCGGAAAAGTCCAAATGTTTATAGCAGGCCGAGAGTACCGGCCCAAGCGGAAAGCCCAAACATTGCGAAGCCGAAAATTTATAGAAGGCCTAGAGTTACGGCCCAACAATTACACTCGGAAAAGCCCAAAAGTTTATGGAAGGCCGAGAGTGGCAGGTTAACAAACGCACGAAAAGCCCAAAATCTTTACCGCATCATTTCCATCGGCTTTGTTTGCGAGCGAGCGGGAAAGCGACCAACGGAACAAATTTGAATCTTGTTCAGTCCCAAATCGGCAGAGCAACAGGAAACCAAGAACAGTACTGGGCAATTGATTAGCTTTTTTCGTCTTCTCTTCATTTCGAGCGCTATTTTCAGGTAAATTTAAGTGTTCTTTCAAAGGCTGTCAGATTTTTCTTTCGTCAAATTGCAATCCCTAGGACTCCATTTGAAGTTACAGCACCAACATAGCAAAGCGGCGTTTCAATTTTGGATCTCAAGATGACTAGTAAATCCGGCGGTGGTGGAGAGGCTGATTTCCACTTGCTGCAGCCGGAGCGTGACCTTCGGTTGAATTGGGAAGTGGACCTCGCCGAGAAGCTCGAAAGTTATCTGTTGCAGATTTGCTCCGGTGAGTTTCAGTCCGGCGAAGATGAGAACCACGTTTCTGTCAATTTTGCTGAAGGTCAGGGTCCTCTTACTGTCTTAGGTCATTGATGTTTTGAATTGTGAAAGATTGGATGTTTCTGACTGTGTTGTTCGAACTTTTTCTGGAGGGTGTAGCTGCTTTGCTTCTTCAAGGTTCGATTCAAGTGTATAGTCGTAAGGTTGAATACCTTTACTCGTTAGTTTTGCGAGTTTTGGAGTTCCTTTCTGAAAAAAGGTTTGATTGTTGTATTGAATTTAGCTTTTTAAATAGTGCTCGATATGTGGATATTAGAAATCTGGCACCTAATTGTATAAATTCTCATGGTTTGAGTAGGAACTAAAATTTAGATTACATTACATTGCCGGTGAGATCCCACGTTGGTTGGAGAGAGGAACGAAGCATTTTTTTATAAGGATGTGGAAACCTCTCCATAAGACGGGAATATATCTACTAGTGTGGGCTTGGGGGCTTAGGTTGTTATGAATGGTATCAAAGACAGACACGGATTGGTGTGCTAGCGAGGACGCTGGGTCTCCAAGGGGTGTGGATTGTGAGATCTCACATCGGTTGGAGAGGAGAATGAAACATTCTTTATAAGGGTGTGGAAACCTCTCCCAAATAGCATGTTTCAAAATCGTGAGGCTGACGGCGATACGTACCGAGCCAAAACGGAGAAGTTATTGCTTGAGATTATGCTGTGTTATTTTTCTTTCTTTTAGTCATTTTCATTACTTTTAAATTCAAACAGGCAGCAGGATAATTTGGAAGGAACACCAACCGAAGCTGAACATGATGGTTCTCATAAACTTACCGAGGATGAAAACGACCTATACTGGGTTTCAGAGGATGTGGCTGGTAGCTTATCAATTCATGGCATTGTAAAACTAGTGGAACATTCAGATAAAATGATGTTTCATGTTATAATTCAAATCCACTCATTGCAGTTGACCATAAGAACACCTTGGAGAGCACCAAAGAAGATGCTTGGTTACATCAAACTGTAAAGCCTCCAGCAAATTTAGTTGTTCTTGAAGGCGACTGCTTGGATTCATCTGGTGACAATGGGGAACTAGATTCATATCTGGTAATTAGTTGCTATAACCAATTAACTTCTTTACTTCTTATAGCATTTGAAAATTAATCATAACTTGTTTTAATCATTCAGTTGGCCACTGCTAGTGATATTTTCCAAGACTTTATTCTCTTAGATCCATGTGATGCTGAAGCAGTTCAAGATTTTCTGAATGGTGGTAATAAGTTTGGTCAAAGCCATAATGGTGGATGTCGGGGCAGCTCGACCCGCCGGGGTTATCAGTCGCCGTCCTCTAGACGATCTGGAGGACATATGCAGAAGTCATCTATAGGAAAGACTCAGTGTGCTAATAACGTTCAATCAACGCCTTCAGATCCTCCATTTTGTGATAATTTTGCTGATGAAAATCATGAATTTGATATGGATATTGGAAATTCAGAACCAGATGATTCAAATGACTCTGACTCTGACTCTGATGATGATGATCCTTGGAAGCCTTTGAATCCACATGAACCTGGAAATTTAAAAGTAAAACCATTTAGGAAAGGTTGTTGTCTTGTTGATCCATTTCTACTTGCATTCATTTGCTATTAATCTATGCTTAAAACCAACGTTTCTTTGTCTGTTCTTACTGTCTGGCAGTCAAAGCTTTCAAAAAGAATTATGTCAATTCTGTTAAGCATGAGTCTGTAGCTGCTTTGTTTCCACTAGCAAAACTACATGGCCCAATTAGTCCAGAGTTTGCAAAGATTTGGGAAGAACAGAACCATGGATTTGAAACACATGAAGAATCCAATTCAGCTCTGTTATATGAAAAGGTAAGTTTTTTGCGGCTTGTTGCTATTAATCAACTATTTCTTATGGTTGATGAGAGACAAGTGACACTAGCTATTGTGACTCCAGCTGCGAAATTCACTTATCTACGAAGGTCTTAGAAGTTGTGATTCCCCTTATGATGTAGAAGATGCCAATATTGATAATGGTTTTGAAGATGCCAATTCCCCTGACACTGATGATCCCGACAATCACTATATGGATGAGGACATGTGTTTTGGGAATGAAAAGGTTGAGTCAAGTCTAGAACATGTTCTTGAGGTGCGGTGACTATTTTCCTGAATTGTTTTTTGTTGTTAACTCATGGCTTTTATGCAGCATGATGCTTCTCATTTTGATAATGGTGAAGCATATGAACCTGAAATTCCAGATTGTCAATCAACTCTAGAAGATCTTTGTCGCTCTCATCTTGTAAGTGCTGTCTGTGAATTTCTCACTGCATTTTTCCACGTTTTTTTTCACTTGCATCTGTTCGTTTACATTTTCTTGATGATCTGGAATATCTTGTGTGGTTATGGAGCCCATGTGGATAATAACTTGTTCAAGGTCTTCACACGCGGGCATGTGGGTAGGTTCTGGTTTGTTCGTCTGTGCTAGAATTTGTTCTAATAGATTGCTAAGGTGTTAGGAATAACGACTCTCCATAATGGTATGATATTGCCCTTTTCCTATTCCTCCTATTTATTCACGGTAAAGGAGTTCAATCAAGTTCAGGTTCCGGATTGAATTCATTTAGCTTCACCTCGTGAAAGAAGAAAGCTCTCATGGCTTTTCTTTCGGCTTCCTCAAAAGGCCGCATACCAATGAAGATGTATTCCTTACTTATAAACTCAATCATTCCCTTATTAGCCAATGTGGGACTCCCTCCCAACAATCCTCAACATAAGGTACCTGTAATGACCCAACCCCAATGCTAGCAGATATTGTCCTCTTTGGACTTTCTCTTTCGGGTTTCCCCGCAAGGTTTTTAAAACGCGTCTGCTAGGGAGAGGTTTCCACACCCATATAAAGGATGTTTCGTTCTCCTCACAGTAGCTATGCACGGCACTTAAATGTCCTTAAAAAATGAGATATTATGCACTTTATTCTAGTTGATAGACTGGCAGAAATGCTTGGAATTTATAACAGTGAAGAGTGCAAAACTTGGAAGTCCACATCCACTTATGCAAATCCTGCCTTGTTTTTTTAGGACGCTCTCCTTGCACGCTTTTCTGAGACCGAGAAGCAGACAGAAATGGCCTCTCGAGTGTCTACATGGAAGCAGAACATTGAACACAATATGGAGGAGCAAGTAATGATATCTAATGTTTCTTCTGCCTACCTCAGTTCTAATTTGTCGTGTGCATAGCCGATACTCAGTTCTTCTGTTTATGTGATAGGAGAAACACCCTCCATTTGATATTCATGAATATGGCAAAGTGATTGTTGAAGAATTATCTGGTGAAGCTGACAAAGGAGGAGGTGTCATGTCTTTTTCTGATGTTGTTGAAGGGCAGGAGAAGTACAATGTGGCACGAAGCTTTTCCGCTCTACTTCAATTGGTGATCTTCTAAACAAACATCATAGAAAGCTTATAATTTCTATGAATCTTTCTTAGTTTCATGAAAATTTGAGTTGATTGATCATCTTCAGGTGAACAATGGAGATGTGGAGCTGGAAAAGAATGGTGTTCATGGGGAATCAATTTGCTATACTTCTGTGAATCCATTCCATGTTAAGCTCATTCCCCATAAACGGTTCGATAAAACACAACATCAAACCTCAAGAAAGAGACCCACATCCCCAGATAAGAGTAAAAATACTCTCAAAGGATCTAGGACGAGGGACTTGTCACAACAGAATCACAAACTTCCTGCAAAACTGGGAAAGGTTGGGGGCCTTAAGTGCAGTCCGGAAGGCAAGAGGAGACGAAGATCTCGATTGGTCGAGCCGGTTGATTGAACAAGCTACCGGATGACAATAATCTAATGTACAGATTAGTCGTGTGTTTGCATATTATAGAGCAATTCAACACAGCTTGTTGTAGTATTGAGCGCCAACATTTCGTTGGGGGTATTGAGTATGAAAGTTTCTAATTATTGAATGTAGAAGTATGCCTTTTCTTATCCATGTAACTTTAGTAAACCAAGTCTAAGTTGTTGGAATCTATTTAAGGATCATGTGAATAAAGTGGCATTGAGTCTGGAGTTTCTGATTGTTCAGTGTTCTCTGTAGATTACAGCAGAGCCTGCTCTTCCACAGATCTATCTCAGATCCATTATTGTTGAAGCTGATTGATGGGTTATTGGCTTTCTATGTATTGTGCGAAGGGAAGTGTTTGGATGATGCAAATATGGAAGGGTTATGTAAGAAATGTGAGAATATCCGTATGGAATAATGTGATGGGTGGCCAGGCATTGGATCGAGGTTGTCTCTCTTATCGTGGAGAATTCCTCTATCATTAAGGTTCGATTTTAAACCTGTATATAAAGTGCTATAGCCTCTTTTTCTTCGAAATTTACGTCAAAATCATCAAATTTTAACATATTCTCATCGACTGTGATACGAAACCGTTTTATTGGCTCTTTTTCATCAAAATTTGAGTCATTTTTGCCTTCCATCGCCTAGGATTTTTGCCTTTATTTCAAATCACTTCCCCTCGAGAAACCAGATTTAGATTGTTCTTCCACAGGATGCAAATTCAAGGGATTTATATTCCCTCAATTGCTCGTAATTGTTGGAATCATGGGTCAAACGATTTTACTTGGAAAATTCCTACTATTCCAAAGTTATGACATAATTTCCCACCAAGATGTAGAGAAACTAATCATCCCACAGCTCGCCAGATGTAGGCTCATGGGCAAGGCCCATTTTCCAAGAAAGAAAAGCTTAAAACAATGTCCCACATCGGAAAAACGGTACAATGGACAAACACGGAACGCATATAAAAGCTAGAGGAAGTAATGATTACCTCATCTTTGCGCTTGGGGCAATGACGCAGCTAGTGAGGTTCTAACCGAGGCGCGTCAATTGCTGGTTGAAAACTATTTCCAAACCCCCTCTTAGGCCTGGGCTCGCCCCTGGCCTTCGAGAATTTCTGGAAGGGCTCCCTTTGGGGTAAAGCCCTACAATTTTTCAGTCAAATTTCTTTTCAACTTCACCATAATTATTAGATCATTTGGATTCTATTTCAAATTTATTTAATTAAAATACGTAACTTTCCATGATCATCATCTCATATGCAAGATGAGAAGATCTGGATTTTCAATGAACCGTTTCCACTCGTTACAGAACTTGCTCACTGTTGCTCCATCCAATACTCTATGGTCTGCGCCAATGTTGATCTGAGAAAAGAGGCTTGGATCAGTTACCAAGTAAGAAAATATATTGTTTTTCTGGGTTTTGTTCGAGAGATTGTTGTTAAGTTTTCTCACCGTCATGATCGATGCGGGATACACGTCCCCATCTTCAGTAATCTGTGGAACCTTCTTGATTCGACCCATTGCAATGATGGCCACTTCAGGCAAGTTGAGCAGAGGGGAACCAAATTTTCCACCAATGGCTCCAATATTGCTCAAGGTTATTGTCCCGCCCGATACATCGACAGGACTAAGCTTGTTATCCATTGCCAGTCGTTGTAAGCGAGAAAGCTCCTTTGTGATCTAAGAAAATGCATTTGAAAGAGAAGTGTTCAGTGAAACATTGACAAACAATGGCTTGTTTATGCAATCTATGACATGGAAAAGAAAATGTAAATGATGGACTAAGGAACAGCGGACTGAAATCAAATCGTAACGAGTATCGACTTTCAATGTCATAGATTTAAATAGACCAGCGTTCAACCTTACGAACTCGATTAAGAAACAAAAAAGCTCGAACCACCAAGCAAAAACAAGATCGTAGGAGGTGATTTACAAACCTCCAATACAGAAAGAGATTGGACACTCTTGATATTCGGCACAACCAAACCATTTGGAGTAGCCATGGCAATTCCGATATTATGGGAGCCTACAACAAGCAAAAGTAAATGAATCTTTAATTCAGATAAGAACAAGGAAAGAATTCTAATTTAAAAAAGATGAGATCTACAGCATTGACCACAACAATCTGGGGGATATCATATTCTTTAACGTTTTCAATTCAATGGATCCCTACTCCATACCTTTGAGAGTGACCTCAAATGACTCTTCATTGAAGCAACTATTTACCATTGGATATTTGCTCATTGCCATAGAAAGCGACTTGATCAATAATGGAAGAAAAGTGTGCTTGACATCTGGTTCGGTCGTATTTTCTTGGAAACATGCTTTAAGTTCCACAAGTCCATCACAATTAATCTCCTCTACATAATGAAAATGGGGGACTTTTGCAGAAATGGTCATAGATTTAACCATGGCTCGTTGATATCCTCTGGAAACAAACCACGTATCAGTTGAACGCAAAAATCAATCACACAACAACAAATGTATACAGTCGCTACATGGCAAACAAATTAACTATTTTGCCAGCTGAAATCAAACTTCAAGGCATATTAGTTTTCCAAGTGGGCCGATTCTATTGGCCTACTTAATAGTGATGAAAACAAGAGTTACTTTTTAGCCGGACAGCACCACAATGCATGATTCTACAGGTCTACTTCATAGTTCCTTACAAGTAAAAGCTATTAAATTAGTACCTCAATTGAACTTTCTTATCCTCGTAGCTCCACCGAACTTCATCTTGTGCATTCGGGTAATTTTCTGATTCAACTAATTGCTCTTTAGGACTAGGAGCAGAAGAAACACGCTGTTCTTCAATAATTCCTTTTTTGACAGCATACTGGAGAATATCATCTTTTAATATCCTTCCATCTGTACCAGTTCCACGGACATCATTTATATCGATATCATATTGTTTTGCAAGATTGCGAACAGCTGGGGTGGACAGAACTCCAATTCCTTTACTTTTGTCCAGTTGAGAATCCACTAATTCAGGTTTAGCCAAATGCTCTTCAGTTAACCCTGAAACCGGAGTTCCTTCCTCGAATTCATCAACAAGTAGTTTCAAAAGAGTTTCTCCAACCTGTGATAAAATTTGACAAAACATTTAGAGTATTAGAGTATCTTTTCTGTTTAATCTCTAGAATACCATATTATTATTAATTACCAATGAAGTGCCTCTTCATGAATGGACAATGTTCTTTCCGAAACGGTATCAAGGTTAAAAATTACAACATAAAACAATTAGACATCACCTAGAAGCCCACAAGCTAAAACATTTTAATGTAAAGGAAACAAAATGTATAGCAACCTGTTCATTTGATACGCCAGCAACTTAATAATTATCCAGAAAATAGACATTCATTTCAATACGTGAAGATTCTTTCTACTCTCCACCAACAAAAAATGAAAAGTTTCCATGAGCTCTAACTCATTACAATTAAGTGTTGAAACCTCACCTTCACAATATCACCCGGAACATATAGAAGTCGACTAACTTTTCCTTTGTATCGACTCGTTATTTCGATCGTTGCTTTGTCACTCTGAACTTCACAAATTGGTTGGAATTCTTCAACTTCCTCCCCCTGCCAAGAGATTAAGTACAAATGTTCATCTACGTTTAACAAGAAATCGTCCAATCAATCAATGTACAACGAATTGAGCTGTAGAGCATTACATAAGCGTTTGAAGAAATCAACCAAGTCTCAATCATTTTCACGAAGGGTATCATAAAACGTGAAATACAAATAAAAGAAACAGAAGAAGATAAAAAGAACCCTCATGAAAGAGGGAAAAAGGTATTGAGCGTTTCACCTCCTTCACAAACCATTTAAGAAGCTCGCATTCAGCAATCCCTTCACCAGTTTGAGCCAACAGTACATCTACCGTCCTAAAAACTGGAAGACCGTCCAAGGCCTGGCTTGAAAATCGACAGACCTTCGAAACTCCTTTTATACTCGCCTACAAAAAGAACCAATTCCGCAATTACATATCAAATACCTCATTTCTAATCTTAAGACTTCGCTGTGACAGATACAATATTAGACACAACAAAACATAGTCATCGACACCGGTGCTATCTCAGGATCCAAAAAAATCGAAATGGAGTTTGAGTTTTAAGATCACAATAACCAATGCTAACAACAGAAGGAAAACAACAAGCAGAGCATAAAAAACCAACCATCAAACTCACCTCGAACCGATTAGCAGGCGAATGAAGCCCCGGTCTACAGAAACTAGGGCATGCAAGTGTACGATATGGCTCTGGAAGCGATTTGGGCGTCTGCACCGACGGCAACTGAGAGATTGAAGCAGATGGACCTTGGAAGGCCACCGGAAAGAGTAACCGACAACCGGCGGCCCAAGAACTCGTCGGAAAGATCTTCCTCCTGCTGATCATTAGAATCGACATCACAGTGAGCTTCTTGCAAATGATGAAAAGAAATTATGGAAGGTGTCGCGATTGTAAGAGTTTGGAAGAAGAAAGAGAAGAAGAATTCGATTGAATTGAATGAAGGCTTTTAGGCGCAATTGCCAGATGGTGTATTATCAAGGGTTCGCACGTGCGTAATTTCCTTTTTTTTTTAATAAAAAAAAAACAATTCATTTTAAAATTGGGATTTAAAGGGTTCAAATTTCCACCCGAATTTAGAAAAATCCTTAATAAAATATGTCTCATAATTTTTCTAAATATGATATAAAAAATAAAAGAAAAAGAAAAATTCTTTTATTTGAATGAAATTTAAAAATATAATATGGGTATTTTTATTTTATAAATTAAAAATAGTATAATAAATAAAAAGTATTTTAATTTTGTTGGAATTTAAAGATAAAATGTGATTCTTGGAGTACATATCCGTTTGAGTCAATGCTTATATGTCTTCTTTATCCAAATTCAAGCACTTTCCAAACTGCAACTAAAAAAAGGCTGTCTTTATCTTTTTCACTAATAAAATATTGTTTTAGAAAATAAATAATAATAAAAAACAAAAGAGGTTATAAAATAAAATATTATATTCTCTTTAGAAATTTAATGAAATATCAGTATTGTTATTATTAAAAGGAAAAAATGATGTATTTTACTCAAAATTTTTATTTCTAGTTTTTAATTTTTTTTAGTCAATTTTTATTTAAGATACAAATTAAGGAAATTCTTTAATTCATAAAAAACAAAAATTTAAAATTAAATAGTTACCTTTTTAATTTTTTTCTGAATTTATGGTTATAATTGTATTTTTCTTTATTTCATTATAGCTTTAGCGTCCTAATTTGACTTTATTTACTAAATGCATTTAATTTTGTCATTAGTTTAAGTAATAATCATTTACAGTGGTGGCCAGAAATAACTTAAAACCAAAAAAAATAAATAAACTCGAGTTAATATTAAAATGAGAGGTCAAACTTACGAGAAGAATCTCCGTATGGGACATTATTTGGGTCAACATAAAGAGATCGGACAACGAAGCAAAGAAGAATATAAAAATTTGTCAGTCTTGGCCTACGAAGACGACGTTGATCCTATGATCTACCTCTCGAGGAGGCACGGATAATTTGGTATGATGTAACTTTAACCTAATTTACATATTCTTCGGCCTTGCCCTATGTGGTCAAGGGCAACCATAAAAATGTAAGAATACTCAGTACACTAAAAAAACCTTTTAACTACTGTTAGACGAACACGATTCTCCACAATGGTATGATATTGTCTACTTTGAACATAATCTCTGGTAGCTTTATTTTGGGTTTCCCCCGAAAGGTCTCGTACTAATGGAGATAGTATTCCTTAATTATATTATAAACTCATGATCATTTTCTCTCTTAATCGAGGCTCGACTCCTTTTTCTTTTGGAGCCTTAGTCATTTTTTACTATGCCTTTGACCTTTTCTTTTGGAGTCCTTTGTTCGACATTTAAGGATTCTATTGACATGGCTAAGTTTAGGGCATGACTCTGATACCATGTTAGATGAACGAACACGACTCTCCACAATGGTAATGAGGATTCTATTGGCATGACTCTAATACCATGTTAAATGAACACGACTCTCCACTACGGTATGATATTGTCCACTTTGAGCATAATCTCTTGTGACTTTGCTTTGAGCTTACCCAAAAGCCCTCATACCAATAGAGATAGTTTTCTTTGATTATATTATAAACTCATGATCATTCCCTAAATTAGTTGATGTGTGACTCGTCCCACAACTACGAATAATCATTTGAAGCCCAATCAAATTGGGCTTGAAATGAAAAAGTCCAACAAAAAGTTCGAGCCCAAAATGAACTAAGCCCAAGCCCAAATTCAGCAAATAAATAAATATATATATTTAAATCAAATTAATATTTTTACATTCATTGAATGTCGTCTTTTCTTTTTAGACGTAATTTAAATTATATATTAAAAAATAAAAAGTATGGCCCATGAATTATTATCAATTATATTTAATAAATTGTTGCATGCAAAATAAGAGAGCTAACAATCGCATATTTCACATCATAACCAAACTAATTATTTCGTTCATAAATCCTTAATAATATCAATAATTACGAATAATGCACCATAATTAAAGATCTTAAACTAATTTATGATTAAAATTAATGTGAATACTATTAAATATAATGATATTTAAAGTAATAATTATTTTAATTTATTACTTCAAAGTAAAATAGTGTTAAATTACGTTGTGAACCTTATTAATTAATTTTAAATTAACAAATTAATGTTGAATTTAAACTCTAAAATTAATGATTGCGTGTGAAATCAATGATGCATTAACATCACTCCCAACAAACACGCTTTTGAAGCTCTTTTTAGTTCTGCACGTAATTTCATTTTAGAAATGATTATAAGAGTATTGTGTGTTATGTTGTGATTGGAAGATTTATGTAATTAATAATTTTTATTTATAATATTATCCATTTGTGAATATTAAGTTTCATTTTGTCCTTATCCATAAATATTAAATTAATAAAAATACTCGTCTATTTTATTTAATAAATTATTTCAATAATATGAAAATAATTTCAAAAATATCTTTTAACTTTTAATATTATTTTGTTAAAAAAAAATTAAAAGACGTGGTTGTATTAAAAAAAACCATAAAATAAAATTAATTTAAAAAATGCAAATAATAATAATAAAATCGAGAATTTATTCTTTACGAAATATATTATTGAATTCATAAAATTTTATAGAAATATATAAATTGTTTATTACTTTTTTTTAATAAATAAATAAATAGACAAAAATTCTAGTTAGAGTCCGTTCTTGTAAATCTCTACCGGATCGAACAAAACTAAATAAAAATTTGTATGATGATATAGAAATTGAAATAGAAGGTACGAACACAACATGAAAGCGTTTTTATAATTACAGTATTGAATTTTAAATTTGAATAAATGTTACAATCATACCCTATGAAATTTTAATTTTACAAACAAGCCCCAAAACTTATCAAAATAACAATCATGTGACAAATAAAAGGCTTTGATTGAAAAAACTAAAAAGTCGAAGGGCTGATTTGTGTAATTTTAATGAATTAGACAAAACGACAAAGAGTGAGAAATAAAATTTTAAAAAAAAAAAGAAAAAAAGGGAAACGTGGCAGCAAAAGAGAAGAAGCAGTCAAATCGTGCTTCGTACAGCTATATAGCTGTATGGGCCCCACCTTTTCCATCCCCTTTTTTTTCTTTATTTATTTATTTATCTAAATTTCTATTCACAACCGCCTCATTCAACGTTCCCCCTCTCTCTCCCTCCGCCTTAGAGAGAGAAACACCACCGTACCGCCCGCCGTCCGCCGGAAGAAAGAATGAGATATGGTCGGACTCAGTGCAATCTTAGAAACGCGGAAACTCGGCATTACTGACTCAACTCGTCAGGTCATTAACAAATCCACTCTTATTATGATTAATAGCAACGCCAACGACCACCACCGCCACCGCCACCACCGTTCTTCTTCTTCTAAAAGATATCTCGACCGCTGCTTTCTCTGCGGTCAGAAGCTCCTCCCCGGAAAAGACATCTACATGTACGAGTAAGTACTCATTAGAAAAAGATTTTATATTTTAAAATATATTTTTATTGTAATTTTTGACGACGTGGGTTTTTTCACAGAGGAGACAAGGGTTTCTGCAGCGAGGAGTGTCGATGCCGGCAGATTTTCATGGACGAAGAACAGAGCATGGTGGAAGCAGGGAACTGCTCGTTGGCGGCTGCCATTAACCCACAAACCACCACATCGCCGTCGTGTCCCTCGCCTCAGCCATCTCGCCACCCTCGACCTACCAGAGACCACACCCAAGCTTTTGCCTACTGATCATCACACCAAAAATGGCTGGGAAAGAAGGGTGTTTTTAAGATTCAATAGGCAAAAAGATTTCCATGATGGGTTTTTTCTTTTTTTAATTTTAATTTTAATTTTTTTTTTTTTTTTTTGTGGGTTAAGCATTGGTGTTTAATTATGAAAGAACATATATGCAAAGTTACGTTTGTTTTTGGAAAATAAACGGTTTTGAATGGAATTAGAAACATATATATATAGTTAGGTTATATTATACTATTTTTATTTATGAAATTAGAAATATTATTACATTTATTACAATATTTTCTATTTTTATTATATGAAAAATGAAAATGATCTTTTATAAGAACAAAATAGAGTTTTTTTTTTTTTTTTTCCATATGAACTTCATTTTCACAAAAATAAATAAAAAAATTGAAGGATATAAAAATTAAAGAAGAAAAATACATTTCCACAGGGAAAAAAAATATACCAAATGTTTCGAACAAAAATAGTAAATTCATATAATTGAATAGTTTGGTTTAATTCAAATCACATACTACAAAAAGAAGGTGCCGTGTAATTACGGGTTGACAGTAATGTGTTGAAATTTGAGAGTAAAATTAAGAATAATTATTTAAATAAAGTAATTTTTTTCTTTGATATAATTAAAGTAGCTATTTTCGAAAAGAAATATGCGTTTGTGAGCTGTAAATTAGAGAATGACAAGAAAATATCAAGTTTTAGGTCAATTTATTAAGTATTTGTCTAAATCTTTATCCTCTTTCGTATATTAATTGAAAATATTTTTGTTGGATAATGAAAGTCTCACATCGACGATCATGGGTTTATAAACAAAAAAATATTCTCTCTATTGGTGTGAGGTCTTTGGGAAGCCCATGGGAGAATATCATGCTATCATGCCAATGCCACTGTGGAGAGTTGTTTTCGTCTAAAAAAGTAGTCAACTAAGAAAGTAGTCAAACAGGCCCCAAAGATCATCCCCAGGGTAGGCCTGATAAGGTGTGTAAGAACAAAACATTGTAATAATAGTAATGAATCAACAGAAATCTGCTTTCAGAATCTCATTTTAAGAGAGAGCTTTTAATTTAAGTCCTTCCTTTTCTTTAGCAATAGTACAAAATGGTGCATTTACTCTTCTATAGATCATCGGCTTCCAGGGCTTATTTCAGAGCCAATAATTGAAAGTTTAACCACCAAAAACCCATTAAAAACAAGCATCCCCTCCCTTTTTGTACTGCAACCTTCTGTTTTAATGAGAGCAACAAGGAAACCCTTTGAGAGATTTATGTAATGGCAGATTGAATTTCATTTAATCTACTCCCTCAGTGATATATTTAGTTATAATTTGAAAAATGCTACACCAAGTGATTTACATAGATTATACATACAAGAACTTATCGTAGCATTGTGATTGCAGGCTTGCCAAGGGAAGAACAATTATCAACCAGATTTGAAGAGTAAGACTGCTTTTTGATCCAGGTAAAAGTAAACAAAATGGTTGGTTTCATGTGTCACATAGGAACCTGAAACATAAAGCAGAAAATAGAATCGTCTGAGATATTAATTTAATTCAGGAAAAAAAAAAAAAAAAAACAAACACAAATAGTGTGAGATCCCGCGTCGGTTGGAAAGCGGAACAAAGCATTGCTTGTAAGGGTGTTTGTTAGCGGTGGGATTGAGCCATTACAAATGGTATCAGAGCCAAGCACCGGGTAGTGTGCCACCAAGGACGCTGGCCCCCATGAGAGGTGGATTGTGAGATCCCACGTCAGTTGGAAAGGGAAACGAAACATTTTTTATAAGAGCGTAGAAACCTTTTCCTAACATATGCGTTTTAAAACCTAGAAGGGAAGCCCAAAGAGGACAATCTCTACTAGAAAGGGACATATGACCGAATAAAGCTCAATAGTCAAGAACAAGACAATGCACTGCAACATTCTTGGAGATACGGGAGCAACTGGAACTATAGTAACGTAATAACCACAAGAGCTTGCAATTTTTACAGCTAGGAGTGTACTGCTAACAACTGAGTTCGCTCAGCCAAAATGAAAAAAACTAAATGGATCATTAATACCACCGGGATGTTTCAAGGCTTGGGATGAATAGATTGGCCATATAAAGGAACGTTTCTGGCACTATAAGGTAACGGAAACGAAGAGAGGGAGCACTGCCCACTTACAAGTTACATACCAAATTACGCTAAAGTATTTAGCGTTAGAATGGCATGTTCTAAATCTTATACTAGCTTTTATCCTTTTGCCTATAAGAATTGTCTGTTTCCCTAGCAGCACACAGAAAAAAAGAGATTGCAGTTCCTGTATCTCATCAAAGCAGTCCCTTGCATCCGAAAAGTAACAAGAACTGAACATTTTATGCTTCAATTAAACATGAGACATATATCTTGATTCCTACCTTTCATTGAGCAAACAGAACAGAACCATATAGATTACAGATACCATAATGACTCAAGAGACAATATCACAGTGAATTCAGCTAGTTTATAAGTGCCAAAAGAACAATGGGAAGATTTGAACCCAAAAGTACTATTCAAAACAAATCCGTCTTTGTCCCTATAGAACACTTGAGCCTAAGATTCAACTCGCATAGTTCCAAACGGTCCTATGCCCCAAAGTTAGATGGCCCCATCATCAAGTTTCATGGAGGAGCCCCCACCCACTGGTTGCCACCATAGCAGAATCCATTGAGATTGTTTTAGATTGCTGTAGCTGAGAATTAGCTAGCAAATTCAATAAAGAGTTCCTCCAATAGAGCCAATAATCTAGTGATGCAAGAATATATGTAATTTCAATGTACTTAACACAACTGGGCTAAAACTGCCTATGCAGGCAAATCTTGCTCCTGCTAAGTGGTGGAGCCTGACAGAAGAATCGGGCTAATGGTGTCTGAATCCCGAAAAAGAACAGAATTAAAAGGTAGATCTCCATTTCAGTAGGGGAAATAAGCTAAAGATCGAACTAGAGGTAACACAATCTCTTCTAAGGGACTAAAGCAACAGAAATTCATGACGATTTGATCCATCAGACTGAGATAAAGGGAAAATTAAGCAAGAAGCTAGAGATTCACAGAGAGAGTGAAATACGCTACCAAAATTACGACCGATGACGCAATGCCAGGTCGGACCATGCCGCTTATCGAACTCCTTCTTAATCTGCTCGGCGACATCCTTCTCGACGGAATGCTTCTCAAATGCCTAAACAACAATAAAACAAAACAGATTCTGACGTAATTACTTAAGGAACAGATTTTCTAAGAGATTATGAGTAGTTATTTCAAGAGAAAGAAGCACTAACGGCTATGGCAATGTCGACAGCCTCCTTCTGCATGTCTCCGAACATATCAGCGCTCTTGATGACGATTTTCTTGCCGACAGGAGCAGCAGAGGAGGGTTTGCGATCCTCAGATTCAGGCTTGACCATTAGAGGAGAAGGATTGCTTCGCTTGGAGTCGTGGTTCATGATGCCGGGGAGGTTTTCGTTGGTCCGTGTTTTTTGGTAGCAACTGGTAAGAGATGAACAGGGAGAGAGGAAGAAGAAGGAGAAGAGCGAGAAGAAAGGCTCTCGCTCTCAACCACTATCACTCTGCGTCTCTTCTGTAAGATTCCCGAGGCCCAGTCCCTTTTTTTTTTTTTTTCTTTACTTTTAATTTTTCTAATGATTTTCTACCAAAAAAAAAAAAAAAATTATTTATGTTAAGTGGAATGGATGGCCATGTTTTTTTTTTTTTTTAATTATTTATTCCTAGGTAAAGTAAAGATAACCCGACCCATCGAGACACGGGTTTAGTTCGAGTGGGATTAAGTTTCAAATACAAACTCATGTTTGGGGACAAACTTATCAACAAAACCGTTCGAATAACAAATTCCCTCCAAACTCGTGAGATACCCTTCTAGACTCGTCATTTTTTTTCTTCACTTTCTCGTAATAGTATGGTAGGTTTCCTCGTCTATCTTTCAGAGTTCTTTTTAATTACAGATAAATAATTTTATTCAATTAAAATGAAAATTGACATAATTTAGAGGGGTTTAAACATATATATAATTTTTTAAATTTTAATATAAAAAATATATTTTTTAAAAAGCAATATTTGGATTTAAGTTAACTTTTAAATTTTTTAATTTATTTATTTAGCATTATAAAAAATAATTAATTTTCAAATTTAGATAGGTAAAGAAGGTATACCTAGATACTAATTTTGAACTTAATCGTAATAGAATGACATAAATATATATTATTTTATTTTAGTCTTTTTAAAAATAACATATAAAATCTATTTTTATTTTAATTTAGTCAATTTAAAATTATAAAAATTACATAAATAGAAAACAAATTCTTATCAAATAAAACCTATCTCGTATTTATTTATTTATTTTCTTATATTTTGTTGCCTTGTTTTTAACAGGATGGAATATTTGAACACGTGGATATTAAAATATAATAAATTCGAACATTTTTACTTTTTTCTATTATATATATATATATATTATTTATTTTGTTAAATATTTTAAAGGTGGAAGGTGGGAAGAGAGACCATTATGCTTGCTAAATTTTATTATTTTCTTTTTCCATCTATTTATTTATTATCATAATTCTTGTTTTTTTAATTTAAAAAAGAATATAAATAATTTTTCTATTCGGAAATAATGACGTTGGCTTGCTGTCCAACGTGTCGTATTTGGCCTCCACTATTTCTTGTGGTTCAATTATCATCTCACAAATAAAAAAATATCCAAAATTCCAATTAAATAAAAATATTATACATCCCTCTCAATATTATGTCATAAAAAATAGATAAAATATTAATAATAAGTATTTTAATTGCTTATAAAATATAAAATATTTTTTATTAATTTAAATACTCTTTTAACTTTTATTTTAAATATTTTGAAAAATATCGATCATAAAAAATACTCAATAAATAATTCATCGAATGAGTCGGGTATACATATTTATCTAAATAATTCATTAATTTATTCAATAATCTAGAAAAAAAATATAAAATTGGTCATAAATCCTAAATGACAATGAAACAAATTATTATAAATAATTAATTGGCAGTGGATTGAATTGTGTACAGATCGATACCATCCCTCAAAGATTTTTATATATAAATATACAGATCGACACGATCCTTCAAGTTGTGTGTATGTATATATATATATATATATATATATATATATATATATAATTAGTAACTTGGAAGTTCATTTTATGATTTTCCTTTTGTTTTTTAAAATAAAATTATATAAAATAAATTATTTAAATAATTTGAAAATCATGATTAGTTTTGAATAGTCTCAATAATAATAATATTATAAGTCACAATCTATCTTAAATAAATTATCTATTTTCTTTTTAAAATTTAAAAATAATTATATTAAATTATTGTAATAAATAAAGCTATTGAATCAACATTTTTCCTGAAGAACCCACCTTATCCCGCTTTATTTATATATATATATATATATTATGTTAATTATGTTATTACTTATAAAATATTTTAAGATTTTAAGATTTGTTAAAATATTTTATATTTAATAGAAGTTCTCCAAAAGATATATATAATTTATCGTGCTTGATTTTTGCTAAAATAAATATAAAATTTTACGGAGATATGAATTGAAACGGAGTTAGGGATGGGAAAGGGTTCCTTGTTTCAACCATCTCATGGATATCTCTAAATATCAATCAAGTTACGGAACAGACGTGGAATATCAATATATCATTAAAAATATCAAATAATTATCAGAGTGATTTGTAATACAAAACACAAACTAGCAGATTTGAACTTGCGAACCCAAAACAATTTAGGGTTTCTCTTTTTAAAAAACGTCTAACATAGCTAATCGAAATCTTCATTTTCGACCAACTTTACATATTTTAGGTTCGACTTAGATCATAGTACTTTAACCAAGCACCGTCGTAGCTTACATTTTCTCGCAATTCAAGTATAAGTCCGTCAATTATTTCCTCGAGCAAAAAATCGTCATATGTGAAAATAAATCAATAAAACCAAAATAACATTTTATATATATATATATATATATATATTGAAGGAAGAAGACTTGGATGGTGAAATTACAATAGCAAGAATTGGAGGGAGGGAAAGCGATGGGACAAATATGTGTACTAACCACGATTTATATTAGACAAACATCAAGTCGTGGGGACCTTTTTTGTCCTTTTCCGAAATTTGTGGGACCTACACCTTATATATATATATATATATTTCAAAGTAAATTCTTTATAAATTAAAATTAATATCTCTACTCACCAAATCCCACCAATTATTTATTATTTTGTTTTTTTTTAATAAATTCAATGTCCCTACATAAATCATTATTAAGTACGGTTTAATTTCTTTTAATAAATCTAAATATTGGTTTTTAAAGTCATGATATAAAAAGAAAAATAATTAAAAAAATTTATTCTATATTGTAATTTTTTTTAATTATCATATTTTTATGATCCTTCGGATATTATTTAAATTTATTTATTTCTTATTTACTTTCAAATTATAGGACAAAATTAGAAAAAAAATCTCCCCAATAATATGGCTGAATTTTCTGCGGCCTATTTTTTTTTTTAATAAAATAAACTAATTATAATGAATGTATATGTCACATGTTTGAAAACGATTTTCGATTTTTTTTTTTTACAGATTTAAAAAAAAAAAAATGCCATGAGAACCACAAGCACACAGCTTATTATTAAAGGTACCTCATCGTTCTCACCTGCAGACCACATCATTTCTTCTCTCAACAAGCAACCATGGCGGAACTCAGCTTCTTCGTTGGCGTAATAGGTCAGCCTTCTCTTCCTCTTTTTCGCTTTTTATTCGCTATTGATGATGATTCTCATGGAGGTTTTTTGTATACAGGCAACGTCATCTCCGTTCTTATGTTCCTTTCTCCGGTGTAAGATCCTTGACTTTGATCTTATCTGGATTTAAATTTTTCGATCTTGAATATTTTATGGATGGACTTTGAAATGGTTGCAGCGGAACATTCTGGCGGATTATAAAGAAGAAATCGACGGAGGAGTTCGAGAGCTTTCCGTACGTGTGCACTTGGCTGAACTCTTCTCTCTGGACTTACTACGGTGTTATCAAGCCTGGAGCCTACCTCGTAGCCACCGTAAATTCCTTTGGCGTTGTTGTACAGTCTTTCTTCCTCGGCGTTTTCCTCATCTACGCACCGTCGGCAATGAAGGTCAGTTGTTGAACTTCAAGATATTTAGTCAATATTTATGCGATTACTCTGAGAAACTGAGATCGATCCATCGATTGATGGATTGACTAACTGACTGACTAATCGAGATTGATCGATTTTGTGTGTATGTGTGTGTCGGTTGTGAATTTTCAGACGAAGACTGGAATTATGGTAGGGATTCTGGATATCGGCTTCCTTGCGACTGCGATTGTGGTGAGTCAATTACTGTTAGACGGTGAAACGCGTATTGGAGCCCTAGGGTTTGTTTGTGCAGGCCTTAATATCATTATGTACGGCTCGCCGCTCTCTATCATGGTAAGGTCGTGCTGCAACTTTAAGGTTTCTGTCTGTCCTTTTACGGAACGGTCCAATAAGCTTCAACTTTCTTGGCTCTGTTATTGCTTTGAATTTTGATCTTTATATTTATTGCCTTATTTAAAACATAGAATAATTAGAAATTTACGTATGAAATTCCACCCTTTGTCAAGAAAAAAAAATCCAAAAAACTAATTTAAGGACGAAAATAGAGTCACGTGTAGGAGGGAGAAAAATCAAGTAATGATTGATAAACACTGTTACTGATATGTCTAATTAATTTCATCCATCCGTTCCAATTCTGCAGCTATGAAATCATTAATGTGTAGGACCCAACCTTGTGTTTTCTTTCCCATAAATATCAACGTTTCTCTAATTTTTTTTCCAACTATTTCTTTTCCATTTTAATTTTGAGTTTCTAGAAATTGAATCTTGTTGATTGCAGAAAACGGTGATAAAAAATAGAAGCGTGGAGTATATGCCTTTCATGCTATCGTTCTTCTTTTTCTTGAACGGAGGAATCTGGACTTTCTATGCTTTTCTCTTGAGCGATTGGTTTCTTGCAGTAAGTGTTCTTCATATAATCTTCACTATATCAAAAATCTGAAAATTAAAATAAGTGATTTGAACAACTGTGCAGGTTCCAAATGGGATAGGATTAGGGTTGGGATTAGCACAGATTGCTATCTATGGAGTTTACAGAAATGCCAAGCCACTGCCATTGAAGACCTCAATCCCAACTCAACAAGAACAAGACTCGCAAACCCAACCCCTCATTTCTTCTTCAAATCCTGAACCCTAATTTCGGGTCATCTCTTCTTTTATCGATATAATTCTTTTTTGTTGAAAAATTTGAGTTTGTTTTATGCATATTTTGATTGTTTTTGAAGGCTGTAAGTCATCATGAAACATTAGGTGTCCATACATGTATGCGTTATATACCTACCATGGTTAAATCCTTTTCGTATCAATCACTTGTTGACTATCTAAGTTCATCAACGAGTAAGTTACCAAATTTAGACAAGTTTGTAATGGCTATTAACTCCAATGCCGCAGAAGCCCGAAAGATCTGAGCCCATAGCGGAGCCCAGCCCAGCACGTCCTCGAAATCTGTTCAGTATACGCAGCATGTGGCCCTCGTGAGAATTGGAATCTTGCTATTACAACAATAAATTAAATAATTCTAGCATATTAAAATTTTTATATTACTTATAACCCTTAGTTCGTACCAGGTGTGACATTATATTTCAAAGAAATTACGAAGAACTGAAAATTTTATCTAAACATGAAACTTCTATGAATCATTGAATGATTGTTTCGAGATCTCAATGAATCTCGAGTATTTAACAAGAGATACATATTACTAACAAATATATATATATATATATATATATATATATATATATATATATATATATAAATAAGCAAAAAAAGACTATTAGACATCGATCTCTAGTTCTTCATCTTATCATTAGTAATCGATGTCTCAATTTAATTTTTGCATTTTAATAACTAAAATAGTAATTCGAAAATAAATCTATTTATTTTAAGACCCAAAAAAATTATTTAGATATTTAGTACATGAAGTAAAAAAAAAAAAAAAAAAATACAGAAACTAAGCAGAGAAAAGTTTAGATATTTTGTAAAATTCATATTTTGTGTTCAGATTCTTAGAGGGAGAAATGAAGGAATGGCGTCCAAATTTGGAGTGGATGAATTTTTCTGTGACGATTCTCTTTTTCCTTCTGAGGAAGAAGACGACGCCTTCGCCATGGCTGTCCTCGGGCTACCAAATGCCCACCCTCTGTTCTTGCTCCGCCGCTGTCCGTACGCCGAGAACCTCCCCTCTTCACCGGAGGACGATGATACCCGGTACGATGATGAAGCGGAAGACAAAGACGACGATGTCTGAATCATGAACCCCCCGAATAAACCGCCGCATTTCACTCGATCCTTGAGGTATTCACTGCCGTCGTGCACGGCGGTTGTTGCGGTGGAGGTTGTTTTCGGTTTTCCCTCTCTGTGAGACTCCACTCTCCTCAGTGTACAGTCGCCGAAGCCGGCGATTCTTTCTAAAAAGTCGCCGGAGAAACGCCGGCTTCCGCAACCGACGGATCTGGATCTCGACACCTTTTGTTCAAACGACGAGACCGACGCGGTGGCTTGACTGCTATTCGGACTGTCGTCACCACCGCCATCTTCCTCCACTGTGCTGGAGAAATCCTTAAACGTTTCCGTACATTTTTCCTTCTGCTTCACCGATGTCGCGGCGGCGATCGTGGTGGT
This sequence comes from Cucurbita moschata, assembly GCF_002738365.1. Taxonomy (NCBI): domain Eukaryota; kingdom Viridiplantae; phylum Streptophyta; class Magnoliopsida; order Cucurbitales; family Cucurbitaceae; genus Cucurbita; species Cucurbita moschata. The sequence continues at coordinate 486,347 of NW_019268517.1, forward strand.
CGGAAGCGACGCGATCTTCGAACTATGATCGATTTTTCTCGAAGAATGGGATTTGGTAGAGAGATCAAACAGAGACCAAATCCATCCTCTGTTTTTATGGCTATAAACTTCGCCGTCGTTCTGCTCCATTAATTTCCCTCTCGCCGGAGCCGTCGTTGATTTACTCCGGCGAAAACCCACCTCCACCTGCTGCTGCTGCTGCATCTTCTTCTTCTTCGACAGAAAAGAGATTCGAGTCCTTGCCGCGTGATGATCGTTGTCGGGCTGCAATTTAAGCGACGAAGCAACAGAAAAACCCCCGCCGGCGGCAGCGGTGGCGAAATCAGATCTGAAGGAAGAGGAGGAAGAAGAGGAAGAGGAAGGTCGGAGTGGAAGAGGAGAAGAGGAAGAGACTAATTTTCCGAGCTTGTCTTGGAGACATAAAGCGCAAATCCCTCCTTGATTGCTCCGATAAGGATGGTAATTACACCTCATACCGTCGTCCATATCGCCGTCATCCGCGGCGGCGGCGTTCGGAAATTCGACCATTGGCGGTAGTTGCAGAGATTAGTAGCTGAAGAGAAAGAAGGAGAAAATGAAATGAAATTGTAGAGAGGAGACAGAAGGATGGATGGAGACCAGGTGTTTTTAATATATTTTTGGTATTTGCATGCCCTTTTCCCCCTTTTTCCTTATTAAAATAAACCTTCACTACCACCCGATACTCAGGACCGAGATCGAGTATAGCTATAGATGTCCATTTAATCTACTGAGATCATCTCCGACCCAATAAAAAATGAAAGAAAGTTTATTAAGATGTTTGTCGGTTAGCTAAACCAGAAAGGCGAAATTACATAGACAACAATATCTGCTACGGTTGTTATAACTAGACTATCTCTTAATATAGTCTAATAAAAAAAAAGACCAAAACATTTATGATGTCATAATTAGTTTAATTTGTTGTTTTGTTCATTAAATTGATATATTTATGTGGTCATGATGTTTTTAATAAGAATTTATGGATACATATTTGACAACACATGAGAAATAAATATAAGAAAATAATAAATTTGGCACATCAAATTTTGTTGAGATATATAATATATAAAATAATATTGAAAATTAAAAAGAAAAAGGAAATTCAAAAAAAGACATAAGTATGTCTTCAATAACATATATTTAACTCTTGTAAAAGGAGACATGACATGTTTTGGAATTTTAATTTTAATTTCCAACCAAACAATAATATCAATTTGTAATATTCCTAGGAAATATTGTGTCTGAGGTAACAATTCAGTCCTTCGTTAGTAAATATTGTTCACTTTGACTCGTTACGTATTGCCGTCAACCTCACAGTTTTAAAAGCATTCACCAGGAGGAGGTTTTGCTTCATTCCCCTCTACAATCAAAGTGGGATCTTAGATATTGTCCACTTTGTCTCGTTACGTATTGTCATCAGTCTCGTAGTTTCAAAACGCATTTATTAGGAAGAAGTTTTCATGTCCTTATTAGTAATATTTCATTCCTATCTCAAACCGAGGTGGGATCTCACAATCTACCTCCCTTGGGAACCTAGCATCTTCATTGGCACACCGTCCAGTGTCTAACTCCCATATCATTTGTAACAACCTAAGCCCTCATTTTTGCCCACGTACCGTTGTTAGCTTCACAATTTTAAAACACGTCAATTAGAAGGAGTTTTTCACACTCTTATAAGAAATACTCTGTTACCCTCTTCAACTGATATGGAATCTCACAAGCAGCTTTCAGGTTCACGATATAGACATTGATGGTACAATCGAAGCACGGTGGAGATTCAAACTTACAATATGTACTCAGTTCATCCCGTCCAGCCATCTTAAGGTACACGACGTGTATCGAGATAGAGTCGATCAAACAATGATGAATGAAAAAAGGTTGGTGGGGGGTTGAGATGTCAAAAGGGTGGAGAAGAGACCGGGCATAGAGGGGAGAGGGGAGTTTGGAGGGAGAAAAATGAACTGAATTTGGAGTTTATATGATCGAGTCGAGTCATGAGTGATGAGTAAAGGGGAACATATACGGCCCAACCGTAGTGTCCGGTTTGGTCCACTCGCCTCCGGACCTAATTAATTAATTGTATTTTCCTCGGACCCACTTTTTCTTGTCTTTGGCTTTGTATTGTATTATATTCTTGTATTCTTCTATTCATCACCTCTGACATCCTTTCATAAATAATGCCACTATCTTCTCACGGACCCATTAATTAAATCTTCAGGGTTAGAAACGAGAAATATGATCATCGACACGGTTCAACTCCATGAGTTAAACAAACATCTATAAATGTAACTCAACTAGTTTAGATATATTTTCTCGACTAAGATACTGGAGGTTTGAATCCTCCATTTCCAATATCGGTGAATTTTAAAAAAATATGAATACAGTTTAACTAGTCACGACATTGTACATTAACTAAAATATTTGTATCAATCGAGTAACGTGGCTAACAAAAAAATATACGAGAGATAAATTACAGGAATATTTTGATTTTTTATTTAATTTAAATAAAATAAATTTAAGAAAATCATTTTTTAGCTACAATATAATTATATATACATATAGTTATTTATAATTTTATTTAATTCTATTAAAATCTAATATACTCTCAAATGTTAGAAAATTAAAAAACTAAAATAAAATATGTTGATTGTAGATCCATACGTGGTCCACATGTTACTTTCTTTGAGATTTAAGTTACTTCTCACTTTTTTTTTTTTTTTTTACTTACAAAAATATTAAACCATAAATTTAGTTTATAAAATATTTTAAGGTATGTTTTGTCGATCGAACTTTAATAAATGTCTAATAAATCATAAATTTTTAAAACGATAGACCGTGACACAATAGAGTCAGCTTTATTTAATTTTTCCTGTGTTTTATTTTCTAATTAGGGGAGAAAAAAATTTGAAACCAATTTAGCGTTTTTGTCTAATTTTTGCTATATTTTTAAGAAATGAGAGCTAAATTCATATCGATATCGATATATTGATGGAGAGTTAATTTTTTTTATTGAGTTGAATTGAAATTTTTATTTTTTAATTTAAAAAAGAATCTTAGATCCAGCTAAAAAAAATGATATAATTAATTACTTAAAAAAAAGACATACAAACATCACAAACCCAACTTATAAATGCTGTAAATGTAACGTTATAACAACTATTTGACTAGATTAATGAATTTAAATAAAAAAAAATGTATTTTAATCAACCTGGACACGTGGGATCATGTGATTGGATTAACGTCTATTTTAGAGTTTAGTAAACAATATGGTGGGCCAGACTGAAACGACGTGGCACTGGCAGAGGATCTTATCCGTGCATCTCTCTCCCGTACTTGTCACATCAGCCGTTGGATCATTCAACCCCCGCACATGGGGATCTTCCTTTCCCTTGTCCCATCTTCCTTCTATGTCAACGATTTTTTTTTCTCCTTTTTTTTAAATTTTTTAAATTTTATAATTTTCTTCCACCATTTTTTACAACTTCATATCTATAATTTTTTTTTAAAAAATATTAATTTAGATTTTCTTTTATGGTTTTTAAATTTTTTTTATTCAATTATTAAGTCGTTAGAAACTATTCATTTTATTCCAAACTACAACTAAATTAAATTAAATTAAATTATAGAAAATAAATAAATAAATATATATATATATATATATATCTTTTGAATTAAATGTTCAAATTTATCCAACAATAATAATAATTAAATTATTGCTTTATTAGAGTAAGGTTAGTTGGGGCACTGTTGCTGACGTAATAAAATGGAAAAAACGTGAGGCTGTAATTGGGCCAAATCCAGAGACAGCAACGAGTACAGATGGGCCCATCGGCATTGAAAGTTGGGCCAGGCCTGCTTTCTTGTCTTTTTGTTTCCTAATTTAGCCCATTGTACAACACATAATGCACCGTCATCCATATCCTTAACATTTTTCGTGTAATTTTTTGTCATTGACTTTTTTTTTTCCTTTAAAATATTATTATTATTTGCTTTGGTCCATAAATATTAGGTTTAGTTGAGCGACTATTTAAAATTACGTCGTTTCGTTTTCGTTTCTTGAATTTATCAAGCTCAATAATATTTGAAATTGAGGGGTCCGAACCTCTGATTTGTTGATCTATAATACGCGATAATGACAATTACTGATAAGCTAGGCTCGTTTTGATTTTAAAGTAGAATTAATCGTACTATTTTCTGAACTATTTAACTAGTAGGCCAATAGATTTGTTTATATTATTTAATAATACTTTTTTAAAAAATATTAAATAATGGATGATAAATAAATTATATTTGAGCAGTAAATTGTAATGAAATATAAATAATTTTGACATTAGAATGATTTTTTTTTTAATAAACGTGGACCCTAATAAAGATAGAGATTGGTATAATAATACAAATTTTATTATCATTTTTTAAAAAATTAAACTAACAATTTATATTTTAAAATGAAATGAGTAGATTTTGTGGTGTAAAAAATGTTATAAAAATCTTAAATGTCATTAATTATTAAGAATTCTTTTATTTTTAAAAAATATTATATAGTGAGTTATATCATTTTATATAAGGACATGGAAATCTCTCGATACGTAACAAGCTAAAGCGGACAATATCTGTTAGTAATGGTCTCGAGATGTTACAAATGGTATAAGAGCTCGATACCGAGTGACGTGCTAACGAGGATGCTATGCTCCAAGAGAGGTGAATTGTGAGATCCCGTCTCGATTTGAGAGAGGGTAACGAAGCATTCCTTATAAGGGAGTAGATGCCTCTCCCTAGCAAACTCGTTTTGAAATCATGAGGCTGATGACAATACGTAACGGACCAAAGCTAACAATATTTACTAGCGGTTGTCTTGGGCTATTACAAATGATATCAGAGCTGGATATTCCTGTGTGCTAACGAGGACGCTGGGTTTCAAGGGGTGAATTGTGAGATCTCACCTTAGTTGGAGAGAGGATAATGAAGCTTATAAGAACATGAAAACATTTCTCTAACATACGCGTTTTAAAAACCGTTAACCTGATGAAGATATATAACGGATTAAATTGGACAATATCTATTAGCGATTGTCTTGAGCTGTTACATCTATTGTACGAATCTCGTTGAATAATTTCACGAGACGGATCTCGTGAATCGAAATGAGAGTGGAAAAATGATAACAGGTGGGCAATTTGATGATTAGGCAATGGACCCTTAGGTAAATAGGCTTTTCAGAACAAAAAGGAACAAAATCAGCGTTTTGGGGCCAAATTTCTACCTTATAGAGCGTGGGACACTCGCTGCATGCGCAATCCCTCATTTTCATGGCGCTAAAGGTCAGACAAATCTGCCCCAACTTGCCTCTACGTAGGGGCGTAGATGGTTCGGGTTGGGTCAGTTAAAGATTATTTTTTGACCAAATCCAAAAATTCGAGTTGGTTGGATTGGTAATCTAATCTAACTCGAAAATTTTCACAATTCAACCGAACCCAACTCAACCGTTCATTTTCGGGTTGTCATCTTAAAAAAAAATTAAAAAATTTATTTATTAGACAGAGTCTTAGATAAAAGAAATTAAAAATTTACAAACAAACACGAATCTATCTATAATCATTAAAAAAACATGACAAAATTGTAACATCTTAACATAGCTCAACATTACTATAGACTAAATACAACTACATACGGACCCTTTTGAAAAATTGGTTATTTAAAAATTAAAATATAAGAATTGAAAAAAAAAAAACAATAAAAATGATTATTTTAAATTGGTTACTCCGTCTATTTAATGGCTGAGGAGGAGTCACAATTTGGAAGCACAGAAAAATGGGTTTGAAATCAGTATTGTTTGTCTTCGTGATGGTTGCTGCCATGGGAGCTCCATTAATGGTGGTGGAAGCTCAGCTTGGGTCCATTGGCAGTCTTCTTAGCCTTGCCAGAATCCAAGGAACTGTCTTTTGTACTGCCAATGGCAACATCGGCACCAATGGCACCGCCACTCCTGCCTTTCCGAGTAAGTTATTTTCAAACTAGTTGAGCTATGTTCAAATTGGTAAACTATTTATATGCGTATATATTTTTCATGCAGATGCAGCCGTGCAACTGCAATGCGGAAATGGAAACGTCGTGTCGACAGCAACAACAAACAGCGCGGGAGTGTTTTCGATTCTGTTAGATCCTTTACAGCTCCTTCTCTCTTCAGTCACCTCCAACTGTAGCGTTGTAGTGAACACGCCACTGTCGAGCTGCAACGCAACGTTACCCTCTGTCGGGAATTTGGTTTCGGCGTTGAATTTGGTCGGAATGACATTTCAGGGACTCCTCCGTATAACCAACATCATCCCCACGGGATTCATGTTCCAGCCATCTACATAAAACTGCTTATGACTTGTGTTTGTTGTGTTTGCTGTTGTCAAAAATAAACGTTGTATGTGTCTGTGTTCGTGTTCGTGTTCTTGTTCGTGTTCTTGTAGCTGTTTCAAAGTGGGATTATTTGAGGATTTTAAGTAATTATATTTACTAATCCTTAGGCCCACATTTATGTGCTCTAATATAAAGTTTGTGTGATATTATGTTCTCTTAAACTATATAAAATACTTTCATATATATAATAATTTAGTCCTTATATTAAGATTAAAATTATTATAAACTAAGGTTTAAGGATTAAATTATTATTTTTACCAAAGTTTAAGGATCAAACTATTAAAAACAACTATAACTTATCAGCTCGCACGATTGTGGGTCGGGTGCTAACGTTGTCTCTCTCATGAAGACAACCCTTATAAGGGTGTAGAAATCTCTCCCTAACCGATGCGTTCTAACACGCTAAAGCGAACAATATCTATCAGCGGTGGGTTTGAGTGGTTACAAACGGTACCAGAGTCTCATACCAATTGGTGTGTCTGTAGTATGTTGAGTCTCCAAGTGGGTGGATTGTGAGATCTCACGTCGGTCAGAGTGGAGACGAGAATGAAGCATCCCAAGGGTGAAATAAAAAATTTTAATTTCGTATCTCGAATATACAAAACTAACCCTTTGTCAACTTTATTCCTTTATTGTTATTATAAAAAATCATTTATTCTTTTTATAAAACTTATTTTAAAATAAGTTTTAAATTTTAGTTCATTAGCTTTGTTTTTTTTTTAATTATTTTAAAAATATGTTTATATCTAAATTTAATTGATTTTTCAATTTTTTAAAAATTCAAACTCAATTAAATTAAAAAAAAAACTTACAAATTATATGAATACAATAATAAAAAAATAGATTAAAAATTCAAATTTAAATAATTATGAAAATTTGAACAACATATAATATTTAAACATTTGAAAAGGAATGGTGTTGACCACACCGGATAAAAACCCTTTTTATTTTTTTTATTTTTTTATTTTTTTTTATCTGTCCAGGTCAGTAATGGTATTAAAGCAAAATTAAACTCATACGCTTCAAATTCTCACTGCTTTTCAATATTTCAAACAAAGGCAGAAAAAATCGGGTTGAGAGTGAAACCAGAATGATTGAAGAACGGCAAGGCGGAGCTCCCCACGGTGTTTTACTGGCGGTGGTCGTCGCCATCGTCATCGTTGGCCCCTTCCTCCTCGGCGACGGGGAGGCTCTTACCGAAGCCATTTCCGACCTCCTCAGCCCCTTCGGCCTCCTCCTCCTCCCCATCCTCCTCCTTCTCGCCATCCAGTTCCTCTCCTCCGATCGCGGCTCCTTCGTCTCCGCCATCTTCTCCTCCGGCGAGCCTGACTCCATCCACCGAGTCACTGGTTCCCCCGTCGGCGTCGCTCTCTTCCTCGTCCTCATTCTCTTCCTCCTCTACAATCGGATTTCGATCTTCGGCGGCGACGATGATTCCGGCGACTGAACTCAGTACTTAGATCTGTATTTTCTAGGGTTTTATTATCATTTAAATTTCGTTTTGCGTGAAATGTTTCTGTGTACTGTGTAAAGCTTGATGAACTATAATTTACATGAATGCCCCTGAGAGACAGGGCTCTGGTGGGATGAAATATTGAAATTCGAAATTGCCCTTCATAGCTTCTTGCTTTTGTTGCTTTTATTGGTTCAGCGTCGTTGTCATTGAGGGCATTTTAGTCATTTTGTATCCCCTGAAAAAGTTTCTCCATCAATTTTTTGGTTTGACTGTGGTGGGTGGTAGGTAAGCTAAGCCGCCGTAGGCAGTGGCGCTGTGGTGGCCGTAAATTCTTTCTTATGAACATTTTCCTCCATATCCATCTAATTTTTAATCAGTTCTGCCTGCAATTTTTTAAAGAAAACAGATCGGAATCTTATATCTGGTGAGATGAGATCTGTATGTTTCTTAAAAGCTTTGCTGTTAGCCGGCGGTGATGGCTGCCGGCGTCTGTCAGAAAACCATGTGACTCAGAATCTTACTGTTCCGTTATTTGAGTATGAAAGTTGAGGTATCTAATTTAGAGAATAATCATGTATTTACTATCTCTATTCGAATGAGACCTTTTGAAATCTCAGAGCCCGATTATGTGACTATGGGAGAAGAGAGACCGTGTTCATGTGACTATGGGAGAAGAGAGACCGTGTTCAGTTATTTGATGATGAAAGTCCATGTCCATTCCTGTGAGAGACCGTGTTCAGTGATGAAAGTCCGCGTCCATATCTACTAATTTAGAGAAGGATCATGCAAAACTAGAGAGTGGTTATTCTTAAAATCGATGATGTTTCTAAATTTATTAATATTTATATTAAATTGGAGACGGACATGTAATCCGATGTAATCCAGTCATTTATTAATATTCTTGTCTCTGGTTCTCATCTCCTTTCAACTATTAATAATAATTCATTTGTTAGTATTAAATTTGATATAAAACCACTAACATTTTTATATGTTTACGTTCGTATGAACATGTGGTCCATCGAATTTAAGTAGATGAGAATTTTGATCTCTAAATAATTAATTAGTAATATATATATATATATTTGAATACTTATTTATTTTACATATATTTTATTTTAGTTAAATAATAATAGATTAGAGAAGTTGAAAATTCTTAATATTTTAGTTGACATAAATACAATTTTGTCGGACATTACATTAAAAAATTATTAAATTTTGTATCTTAACCAAATATAATATAAATAAGATCTAGATGTTCCTTGACATCTATAAATAAAATTTAACAAAAAAAGGTTTAATTAATATTTAAATTTTTTTTTAAAAATATTATTCTTATTATCATATTATAAAACATTCAAAAAAAAAAAAAAAAAAAAAAAAAAAAAAAAAAAAAAAAAAAAAAAAAAAAAA
>NW_019268517.1:496844-503814 GCF_002738365.1 Cucurbita moschata
AAAAAAAAAAAAAAAAAAAAAAAAACATAAAATAAAATAAACACTTTAATTTAAAAAAAAAAAATAATAAAAGATTATTTAGGTAAAAACATTTTTTTTCATTTTTAAAAGTATACCATTATTTTTTAATTTTTTTTTTAAAAAGTCTGTTTATTTTAAGAAATTCAAGGATTTAATAAAACTTTAAAAAAAATTTAATTAAATTATTAAAAAAAAAACTCGCACTAGTTTATTTTATTTATTTTTATTTTTGAAATATTGATTTTATTTTTACTTTTTATTTTTATTTTTGAAATATTGATTATTTATTTATTTATTAATTTAGCCTTTTCACTTATTTTATATTAAATCTAAGAATGTATCATTCAAATTAATTATAAACAAAATTACGATTTTTAATTAGTGGTTAATTTTAAGAGTTAAATGGATATTTCACAAGTCTGTAAACGACACGATTATTTTTAAATTTTAATTGATATAATAATTAGTTTATGTTTTTTTTTTTATTAATAAACTCATATAATTTTTTTTAAATAAATTAAAAAATATAAATATGATAAAAAAAATTTAGTTTCAAATAATTATATATAAAAACTAAAAAAAGTTAAATTTAAGTTTAAGAAAAAATTGTTATAATATTTATGATAAATTTAATTATCATATTATTTACTGTTTTAAAATTTTAAAACTTATTATATTATTTTAAAATAAAAAAACAAAATTATTTTATATTTTATTAAAATAAATCTAACAAATATTATTTTCTAAAAAAATATTAGAGGGTAAAATAGGAATATGATAAACTTGAATTATACCTTTTGAAGAAAACCCTATTCTATAAATTCGTTACACTCTCCTGATTCTAATTCTCTTGAGCTTTTTGCCGTACTCTCTCGCCCCTCTCTAGCCCAGAACAATTTTCAGGAGCTCCGAGAGTAAATTCGGCAATCATGTTGGTTTACCAAGACCTCCTCACTGGTAAATTCTCTAAATTAATGTTTTTGTTTTCGATTGTTTTTGGTTATTTTCGATTTATGTTCGTTGTTTTCGATTTAGGGAGGTTTGTTTTGGTTATATAATTATTTTTTATTCATGTCAGGGAGGTTTTCCATTCATGTTATGGAGGTTTGTTTAGGTTATAGGGCTTCGATTTTCCATTGTTGCAGCTTTTTATGTCTCTGATTTCTATGGATTCTTTGGTTAACTTTCAGATCTGGAGCATATTTGTGATTTTATCGATTTTGCTTTACTCGTAGTGATCTGATTTATGAGATAGGGTAACAAAATATGCGGTAGCTTTTGGTTAGCTTTTGTGGGAGAGCGATTGTGGCTTTCTTGTATCAGCTTTCAAATTTGAATGAATATTTACAGTACTTTGAATCAGTATGTTATGATTTTGGTTTATTGTTGAAGAGTTTTGTTTTTGGGTCGTAGAATCTGAGATTAGAGTTGAGAGCTTCGGCTGTGCTTTAGATGATTTGATGCTATTGTTAGTAATATTTTTTCTAGTTTGGTGTACATGGATTCGTTCCCTTCATTGGTGACAAAGCAATTGTTTTTAATTTTGATATCAGGTGACGAGCTTCTCTCGGATTCGTTCCCATACAAGGAACTCGAGAATGGAATGATCTGGGAAGTTGAGGGAAAGGTCAGTAGACTTTGTTTATTGTATGCTTTTTCACTTTTTCATGGAAAGAAAACGTCGTGTCTTAATGCTACCGAGTATATAGTTACTGAAACTCAGTGTTAGCCTAACTGAATGAGTATTCAGCACAATACTTTACTACTTGAATCATTATGCTGCAGTGGGTCGTTCAAGGAGCGGTCGATGTGGACATTGGTGCAAATCCTTCTGCTGAAGGTGACGGTGAGGATGAAGGGGTTGATGACCAAGCTGTGAAGGTGGTTGACATTGTCGACACCTTCAGGCTTCAGGTAGGCATGCCTTCTGGTTAAGACATTCAAGGATTGTTGCAAGTTTTTAATTTAAGGGCATACTTGGGAGTGATTTTATTCAAATCACTGCTATTAAATCTTTCCCAAACTTGACCTAATTCTATTTTTCTTTCCACTTTGGGATTCCAGGAGCAACCTACCATGGACAAGAAGCAGTTCATTGCATACATTAAGAAGTTTATCAAATTGCTGACACCTAAGCTGGAAGGAGAGAAACAGGAGGCATTTAAGAAGAACATTGAAGGAGCAACTAAGTTTCTGCTTCCAAAGCTCAAGGACTTCCAGTTGTAAGTACTTCCCTTTGTTTAGGCTATCTTTTATTGGCATTACATCTTTAGTAATAGAAATATTTGAACTCAACACAGCAAACCAAATCTTACCATTTGTGATAATTTACGTTCTTTGTATTTTAACATTGCTCTTGAACACCCTTTTTTTGAATCGATATGTGGTGGATGGATGAAACCGGAGCGTTCGAGCTTTTAGTGCTTCTCCTAAAAGCAGCACTTACAGAACCTAGTGTTTTTAGAATTTTCAATATTCTCAAAGTTTTAAGTTTTCTTACCATTAGAATGATTCCTAATTGTATTATATGTTCTTTTGCAGCTTCGTGGGAGAGAGCATGCATGACGATTCCTGCATCGTGTTTGCATACTACAGGGAAGGAGCCACTGACCCAACATTTTTATACCTTGCCCCAGCTTTGAAGGAAGTCAAGTGCTGAAAGAACAGAACAAAAGATTGAAGCAGAATGATTCATGTTGCACTCATTGTTTCAACTATATTTGCCTTTTTCTCTTGACGTTTGAATTTGGATAATTTGGAAGATTTGGGCTGTTTTTGTTTTGGTTTGTTCTCTGGGGTTTCCTTGTTTTGACCTAATTTACTTGGGAGTTTATGTTCTGATGAGTGCAAATGTTAAACTCTATTTATAAACCTTAGTCAATCTCTACTTTTATAATATTCTGCTTTAGTTATTTTGGGCTTGTGATGAACCGTTTCAGTTAATATTTGTTATAATCAGATCTTAATTCGCAAGTTTCAAGTTCTTATACTATTTGTTAATCATTAATCATTTGAGTTCATTAATGTAAAGTGATTGGGGCCATAATAATTGCTCGATATCGAGATTTTATAGCGTACAATTTTGATAATCATTCAAGTACTTTAGGTAACGTCTTTACTTTTGTGTATACATTATTTGAATGTCTTATGAACATAAATACGTTAGTCTCCTCGAACTAAGATGAAATTATATTAATCCACTCGAACTAAGATGAAACTTTAGCTTGTTATACAAGATAAATTATTCCATGATACTTGATAAAAATAAAAATAAACATTGTCAATCAAGGCAAATGCAATTTTCACCAAAAAAGAAACCTAATATTTGAAGACAGGAACAGGATGGATTCGACGGAGCCTAAGACAGAGAAATCCTGACCCGTTCAGTGACCTTTTTATTCTCTACAAAAATAGATTTGGTTCACTCCATGGGTTTGGGTGGCCTCTTCACAATCATAACGGAGCAATGGGCATGGTGAGCACAGTAGGCACTTACACTGCCCAGGTTCATCCTGTTCAACAAAAACAATTTGAATCGATCACTTGGTTCTTTCTACTAGGATGGATATTTCGATTCTTGTAGTAAGGGGAGTCTTACCCTTTTACTACTCCATAGTTATGACTTCCAACAACCAAAAGGGACGCATGGTGCTTCTCTACTGCATCGCACATTACATTCCTGGCATCACCCTCCACAACTTCAGTCGTCACGTTTTGGACCTACAAAGGCAGAATATTATCACCATGAACATGCTAAATGGGTATGCTACAGATTTTGCACAATAGATGCTGCTCCTATTTCAACTTCATATAAGAGTAATTGAACTTATAATTTAATCTAAAAGTAATCGAAGAACGTAGGGTGAAGACCTAAAAGTCTTACCACTTGATCCACCAATCAAAATATATGTTTAATTAAAAAATCGAACTTATAATTTAATCTAAAAGTAATTGAAGAACGTAGGGTGAAAGTCTTGCCACTTGATCCATCAATCAAAATGTATGTTTAGTTCAAAGACACTCATAATTTAATCTAAAAATAATTGAAGAATGTAGGGCGAAGATTCAGTCTTACCACTTGATCCACCCATCAAATTATATGTTTAGTTCAAAGACCAAACTTAAAGTTTAATCTAAAAGTAATTAAAAAAGGTAGGGTGAAGATTCAAGTCTTACCACTTGATCCATCAATCAAAATATATGTTTAGTTCAAAGACCAAACTTAAAGTTTAATCTAAAAGTAATTAAATTAAAGAATGTAGGATGATGATTCAAGTCTTACCACTTGATCCACCAATCAAAATATATGTTTAGTTCAAAAACTGAACTTAAAGTTTAATCAAAAGTAATCGAAGAATGTTGGGGGAAGATTCAAATCTTACCTCGATCCACCCATCAAAATATATGTTTTAATCAATGGAGAATGAACTTTTTAATCAATGAAGTTTGTAAACAAGTAATTCAATCATCAATCAGAAGGGAAGAAGGGAAGCAGATTAAGAGCAATGCAATTCAGGTCACTATTTGGGGAACGGCTTTTTAAGTAGCCAATTCTAGCTGGAGATTAATGTGGTGTAATCATAAATTTTTTCAATGAAATTGGAAGTTACCTTGTGTTCAATGCATATTTCCTTCGCTCTTTGGACAGTCCTGTTGCCAATTTTCTTCAAATCTTCATCTAGCAAGGGCAAAACATTCTCGGCGGCTGTATTTCAACATTTTGTTACAAACATGATAATCGTTCTGGGAAAACGTTATAAATCATTTACAGAACAACACAACAAGGTAGATAAGATTTCTGTTCAATACCATCCCCAAATGGATCATTTCCATTCAATACAGACTTCTCGATTCGCTTCAACTGTACACAGCAAAACTCTAAATAATTTCATTCTCTCTTCACATCTCGATACTCATAATCAAGAACATCAGTAAGTTCAGTTTTCACTGTGTTTGATACCATCGTTCATGAATCAACGTCAATTCTAACTTATTCTTCAAGTTCATTTCATCGGAGCCAAATGGAACAACAAGAAGATCAATAAATTTCAATCTCTCGTCACATCTCGATACTCAAAATCAAGAAGATCAATAAAGTCAGTTTTCACTGTGTTCGATACCATCGTTCATGAATCAACATCAATTCTAACTTATTCTTCAAGTTCATTTCATCGGAGCCAAATGGAACAACAAGAAGATCAATAAATTTCATTCTCTCGTCACAGCAAAACTCAAAATAATTTCATTATCTCGTCACACCTCGATACTCAAAATCAAGATCAATAAATTCAGTTTTCACTGTGTTTGATACCATCGTTCATGAATCAACATCATTTCTAACTTATTCTTCAAGTTCTCATTTCATCGGAGCCAAATGGAACAACAGACTCTTTAAAACCAAAATAGAGATCAGGAGAATCGGTATACCTGGACCGGAAATTGCAAGAACGCTAGAAGGAGGTGGTTTAGCGTGGACAATAACAAGATTGTGAGGAATATCGTTAGGGCCAAAGAAATGTTGGAGCATCCACCTCAAGGCGTAGAAGCTGTGCTCAGTTTCATCGACGCCAATCACCAGCACCTTATCAGCCATTGTCGAACAAGTTGAGAAATCTCCACACCGTGAGAAAACTGATCGATCGAAACTTACAGAAACGCTCTCTTGATCTATAGAAAACTTTCTTACAAATTATGAAGGCCACATGAGATTGAGAACGAAATTGCATTCCAAGAATAGTGAATCATTCGTGGAGAAATCAGTTGAGATTCTGAAGGACGGCCACATCATTCGCAACACTTGGACCGATCCGATTATTAAAATATTAAAATTAGTTTTTTTCTTTAAGACTTTTTTAGCGTCCATCTCTCTATTGGTCTAGTTGCTTCGTCCCTCTCTTTAAAGGGCAAGGGTGATAGCATTGATTAAGTGTCTCTCTAAGATTCCTACTAAACTTGGGCTCGAGTGACCTTAGCCTAAATTTCTTGACAAGCACGAGGTCGATATAATACATGAAAAGTTATCTATACAAATACATATTTAACATATTCTCAAGAGACCATTTAAACTCCTGTTCGAGTGTCAGTTACCTTGTCTTGCAATCATGCATGTTTTCGTGAGGTATTGTGTTGAGATAAGCTTAGTTCTATTTGAAGCATAATTATCATAGTTGGTACCAAGTTTTATATCCGAATGTAGCTCTAACCTCGTTGATTGGCTAATTATTCAGTGTGTTTTGAAAACTTCTTTGTTTTCCTCGTTACTCTCAATTCTCTTCTTTGCACGTATATAATAATGTATAAGTATATCAAGTTAAGAAGTCGGGTCTTTACATTAATACTAAACATAATTTGATAATATATAGCCATTTTTTAAAATTTTATATTTTCTTTGAGGTTTATAGTTTATACAAATAATTGAATTACATATAAACCACCATTAATGTGTATAATAATTACTAATCCTCGGATAACGACAGTAGATTCAAATAACAATAACTTAACAAACAAACTATGCGGTGTTTCATTAGATTAGTCGAAATTATGATATAAGCTATAACAACCTGCCATTAACCATAAACTAGTTTATGCACAACTCAACTAGTCTCACGGGACAACCAACTTACTTGTGAACCTTAGGCCCGATAAAATTAAAAACAATAATCGTGTATGAAATTTAATGAGAAAACAATATCCATATCCCTCATGTTCTTGAAGAACTAGAACAATAAGGATTAAGAGATGATCTGAAAAGAAGAAAGACATCCAAGCTACAGATTATCAAAGCCAAAAGAAAGAATCATCAATAGATTCAATGCTATATATATCTGGGATTACAATCCTTGTTGTTCTTGATCAGGCTACAGTAATACACAGTAAAGATGTGGGAAAAAAAAAAAAAACATGTTTTCTTTTGGTCTCTTGAGAAAAAAAAAAAAAAAAAAAAAAAAAA
>NW_019268517.1:504427-545235 GCF_002738365.1 Cucurbita moschata
AAAAAAAAAAAAAAAAAAAAAAGAATAGCTCTTGAAGTTTAAAAGAATGATTCAAATTGGTCTCTGAAATGACCGTTTCGTTAGTGAAACTAATGAAGATATGACTGAAGAAGTAAATGATGACGTGTCTATGTTGTTCTTCCTTACAAGCTCAGGAAAGCCAGCTAGGATGCCACGTAATGCAAAAAAGGATGCCATGTCACTTTTTCATTAGTTTCACTAACAAGAAGCTAATGTCATAGACCAATTTGAACTATTTATCAAGCTTCAGAGATTAAACGTTCCCATTTCTCAATCCTTCAGACCAAATCCTAATGTGCATTCTTCTCAAAGATGTGTGTTATTGACAGGCTAAACTTTAGAGGCACCATTGTAAGACCAAATGTATGCATACCTTTGCTCAAACTAGCTGCACGACAGCAGCCACCCTCAGGGCTCCATGTTGAAGAAAATCGGCGAGCTCGTTGAATAGGAGAGCCGTTCGCCAACCCCATCCCTTGGGAGCTTTTGGTAGAAGAGTTCCTGCTTGTTTGAAGTTGCCAAACACCATCACCTCCCTCTTTGATGGACATATCAACTGAATGAATTGAGGAAAATTGTGAGAATGTGTCAAACCAAGTGTTTCAGTATAAACTTGTGCAAACTGTTGGGAACTAGAGTTGTATCCCGTAGTAGGTGGTTTATTGCCTAAAGTACCTGATATCGCGCGGTGACTTTTTCACGAGAATCCACAAACATATGGACCTGAAAAATGTAATTGCCAATTAAGAATGTCTGTAGACTATTCGCTTTAGATAATTGTATCAATCTAACAATGTCAGATCCTACATCGGTTGGGGAGAATAATGAAGCATTCTTTAGAAGGGTCTGGAAACCTCTCCCTAATTGACACGTTTTAAAAACCTTAAAGGGAAGTCCGAAAGGGAAAGCCCAAAGAGGACAATATCCACTAACGGTGGGTTTAGGCTGTTACAAATGGTATTAGAGCCAGACACCGGACAATGTGCTAGCAAGGAGGTTGAACCTCGAAGGGGGTGGACACTAGGCAGTGTGCCAACAAGGACGCTGAGCCCCGAAGGGGATGGATAGGGGGAGGGGTGGTCCCACATCGATTGGATTAGGGAACAAGTGCCAGCGAGGACGTTGGGCCCTCAAGGGGGTGGATTGTGAGATCTCATGTCGGTTGGGGAGGAGAACGAACCATTCTTTATAAGGATGTGGAAACCTCTCCCTAGCAGATACGTTTTAAAAACCTTGAGAGGAAACTCTAAAGGGAAAGCCTAAAGAGGACAATATCTACTGGCAGTGGGCTTGGAACGTTACAAACAAAGTCAACTTTCTGATTGTAATTCATGACTCAAAGCATCAGCCAACTAAGTGGTAAATGTTTAAAGAATAAGAGATCTTTATTACTCATGTTGCACCATTTCCAGATTAGATAACTGGGATTGAGGCTGACCTTTCTCAGAGAATCGGATATTTCCGCCTTCCGCCTGTGAAGAAATAATCCTGAAATAATATAGGAACAAGTTCAGACAAGGGAAGTATTAAACACACCAATACCAGGAAAAAGGGAGATTTTCAGGTGGACGATGGTCGATCATCTTATAGCAAACAGTTACCTAGCGTTCGGCGTCCTTGAGGGTCTTCATCGTTAAAAGCCTGAGCACTAACCTATAAAGTAAAGGAAATAAAGTCTGTAAGATACTAAGAAACAGACATTCCAGTAATATTGAGTAGAGTAACTGCTTGTATTAGCACCTTCCATAGAGAACCAGCATAGAAAAACTCAGGTGAATGCTTGACTTGGCCATCACTAAGTCTATGAACGTCCTCAAATTGTACGCTGAAAACCAAGGATTGATTGTAACTTTGAGTATCAAACTGGTCCAAAATCCTTTATTTTATAAGCAAGAGAAGCTGAGAACCTACCCAAAGCGAAAAGGAGGGAAGTGACTTAAAGGCGTTTTCATATCTAAAGCAATTGTACTGTTTTCATTCTCCCACTCAATTCCAAGGGCATGATCTGGAGCTTGAAGCATCTGAACAGGAATACCAGTAGCACTTGGACCTGCCATGGAGGTTCCAGATATTCTGCTTTGCAGTTCCATCTCATATCCTCTCTCTGTTGGTTCTCCCTGAGCATTCATACTGCCGCTTCCTCCTTGGCTCAAACCAACCAACGCTGTCAATCCATCTCCCGACAAGTCCCCACTGTGCTCGGCTCTAGCCTCTGAATCATCATTAGCAAGCGACTGATGACAATTTCTGTTGCCCATGCCAATAGGTACACGGGAGAAGACAAAGCGTGTTGGAGGCCAAGCACTCGCTGGCACAAAAGTGGCTCCACGTCCAATTCCAGCAAGTCCTTCAATTGGCCCCCTAACATGTACTCGGACAGGTTTAAAAGGGCCATTTCCTTCACCTTGAGAAGATTCTGCAACATATATGTTGCCCACACTTCCAGGAGAACTATTCTGATCATGCTCATTGATATAATATCCCGACGCACTGACTCCGCGTGCAAATGCAAACGGCTGCCTGCATGCACATGCTATACTTGTAAGGCAGCAACTTTTGCATGTATCAGCAACAATCTCTTGTACCCTTTGCCTTAAAAGCATCTGCAAAAAAAGATTATACAATTAAAAGAAGCTAAACTAATGTCCAATAGAATCACAGGCAACAAACCTTACAAATCTGCTAATTAAACTAAGTGTATATATAACTATTGACAACCCAACTTGTGGAGGGAAGCTGAAAGCTCAATTCAAGCAGGAAAATTTATAACTCACTACATATGAAGTACCAGTTAACTGACTAAACTCCTCAAAGAAATTTTAGCAGAATCAGAGATATATATAAAAGAAAAGGTAATATTTAAACGTCGAACCTGCAGCCAAAGACCATCGTTTACAGCTTTGCAAGGGAAACCGAACTCTTCAAGTTGTTTTCTCATATTGAGAAGAGCTTCAAAAGTCATATTGCAGTACAAAAGTGAACCCCCTTCAAATAAACTATCGAACACATCATAATCCTCTCCCCTTGCACTTAAGTTGCCTTTCGCGTAACTTTTAAGCTGCCTTCTACCTACGACCCTGCCTCCCCATGAAACAGCAGGCATGCCGCATCTTCCCCAATCATTTGAAGGGAGTCCATTGGTAGAAGAGTTCACAGAGGCACAATGGCTTGTTTGGTCCCTAGTAAGCCAAGTATTGTTATCCAATTGATAGCAGCCTTCTTCTGATGGCCCTTCCATAGCAATCCCACTTGCACCAAGTCTACTTACTCCAACAGTAACTGGTAAATTAATATAAGAACATGAGCTTAAAATTCCATTCATCTCGGAGAATGAATTATTCAAAGATGATGACCCTTCAGCGTTGCACAAAAATGGTGCTTCTAAATTTGACTGTGAGTATGTAGCTTGTTGCATCTTCTGTTTAGAGCTGCAAGCCCCTGTTTGGAAGTCAACCACACAGTCGGGAAGCTGAACAAGAAGATTATGAGAACCTTTATGGACCTCTAGGCCATCTTTCAAACTTAAATGTCCTAGCTCAGATTCCAACCCTACATTAGTGGAATCCATTGAACGAATTTCCCGTGTCTTGGAATTTTCGATCTCAGAACTGGAACAACCTGGTTCAGAAGGTTCCTCCTTGCAATGGGCCCCTTTCGCAAGGAACGTAAACAATGCAAGTTCAAACCTTTTGATTAAGACCAAAAAAAATATCAGAAAAGAAAATAAAAAAACAGATAAAAACTTAAAGTTGTTAACAGCAAATCATATGCAGAGATTATCATATCCTTTACCGTCTCTCTTCGCTAGGAACCCATAATTCATCGGATGTCAGCAGAGCATACAACGTTTGAGATGAAAGCTTTGGAAGTACCTATTCACAACAAGCATAACAAAAATTTAACATGATGTAGCTCAATTTTAAATTAGCACCTAAAATATTTGTGAAATCAAAGTTGGTATCCCCTATTGCCTTACAACCAGAAAAACACTCATGTTCAATGAATGTAAAAACCACAGTGGTTAAGTGCCATTCTTTTCCAGAAAAACGTGTGCCAGGAAACGATGTGTGAGATCCCACATTGGGTGGAGAGGAGAACGAAACATTCTTTATAAGGGTGTAGAAACCTCTCCCTAGCATACGCGTTTTAAAAGCCTTGAGGGGAAGCCCAAAAGAGAAAGCCCAAAGAGGATAATATCTACTAGCGGTGGGCTTGGACTGTTACAAATGGTATCAGAGACAGACACTAGGCAATGTGTGCCAGCGAGAAGGCTAAGTCCCAAAGGGGGTGGACAAGAGGCGGTGTGCCAACAAAGACGCTGAGCCCCGAAGGAGGATGGATTGGAGGGCCCCACATCGATTGGAGAAGAGAATGAGTGTCAGCGAGGACGCTGGGCCCTGAAGGAGGGTAGATTGTGAGACCCCACATTGGTTGGGGAGGAGAATGAAGCATTCTTTATAAGGGTGTGGAAACCTCTCCCTAACAGATGTATTTTAAAAACCTTGTAGGGAAACCCAAAAGGGAAAGCCCAAAGAGGACAATATCTGCTAGCGGTGGGCTTGGGCTATTACACGATGTCTGTATTATATTACCTACACACTAAAAATATAATATAAAACACAGCAAGCGTGATAGATGAACTACGATCCTCACACTTGGATAAACCCAGTGAGAAAGAAGAGGAAAGCATGAAAAAAACTATGATAATATAACTCAAAATACCTCTTTCAATTCCATGGCACCACTTTGACAAAGGTAACCCCAGCAAGCGTTTCTCACCCGTTCTCCGTGTATTCCATAATCTTGGCTCTCCGCAAACACCTGAACCAAGTAAAGTACATGTACAAAATATGTGAAACTAAGGGATAGCAAAAGGAATAAGACACATCACTTTTACATTCTTAGAACCTGATAAACCAGGAAATTTGAAGTCCACAGTTCGGCTATAATAAAATCTGTACATATCGCACACAAATCCTGAAAGGAAAAAAAAAAAAAAAAAAGTATAATACTAAATCAAATCCAGAATATGATAAGAAAAATATGTCAAGAGGATGTCGGTAACAATAACATTACGACGATACCTGAAGGTCGAGAAAGGAAGCAGCAGCAAGAACACGAAAAGCATTATTGTCATTCAACTTAGGATGATGTCCGTACAGATATGCCAACGCCATAGCAATTGCCTCCCCATTGACATTCTTATCATCAACGTGCAAGGTCAGAACAGGAGCACTGGCCTCTTTCCATGGCCCATGAAGCATATTCCTGCAAGTCATAATATAGGCTATTGATGTTGCAGATGCAAAACCCATAACAGCATATCCACTGATTAATGAACTATCATTAATTGTAACAATAGATCAAATAATCATTAAGAATTTTAAGAATATAACAACAAATACAAGATAACCAGTAAAACGCCTGGAAATTAACCAATGACATCAAATCCAGGAAGCTCACACAAAGAAAAATTCCATTTCTCAAGAAAAGCTCCACCACAATCAAACTAATAACAAAAAATTAACACCATCATAAAAACAGCCAAATAAATAGAATAGGTCGATCCCAACAGTATCACACAAGAATTATCAATCAAAAGTCACACCCAAGCATGAACGAAATCAATGAATTATCGAAAATCCCCAAACAAACAACTCCATATTTGCCCAAATTCAACTAATCCAGACCTGAAGTAAGAGCTGCGCGATAGAATTAAGCGATGAAGGCGGTACGTGGAGCCCATGGCGTGGACGATAATGTCAGAAAATGCGCCAGAATTAAACCCCTCAATCTGGATGTGGTCGCAAAGGGAGGTGAGGTTGCAGTCCAAGGCGCGAAGCTCGGTGGTGCTCCGGTCATTGTCGGCATGTTGAGACGGCGGGATGCTCATCTTCATCGCCGAGCTGTATGAATGTGAAGAAGAATATTGGGCTTCCATACGCATGAATCTCAGAGAAGAAGAAGAAGAAGAAGAAGAAGAAGAAGATTATGGAATGTTGATGACGATGATCAAAGACATTGCTGTTGCAGAAACACGGGACGAATGTAAGGGGCCGATTCCGGATTGCTTGCCCCCCCGATTTGTATTTGTTTTTGCATAATAACCCTTCTCAAAATATTATAATTACAATAAGGTCCTCCTCTAATAATTTATTAACGAATAAAATGCTTTCAATTATTTTAAGACTTTTTTATTTAATTTAAGTTACGTAAAAAATTTATAACTTTAGGTAATGGTTAAGTTTCTTTACAATTTTACGCAGTTTAGATGCATATTTAGAATATTCAAGCTTAACATGATTTATCTAATTTATTCGAATCACAGATAAATTATAAAATTAATTAATTAATCGTATAAAAAAAATTCTATAAATAATAATTAAAATTTGGAGATCCCAAAAATCAATTTAGGGTAATTTCTCTTTCAATCCCCAAATTAAAATTGAAAAGGAAAATGATCCATTTCCGCGACTTCAAAATCCCTAATGCTGAATTGTTGCTGCACGTAAGACGTTAAACGGTGCGTTTTGGGAGTGACCTGCCTTCCTGCGCTGCTGCTAGAGATGGAAGCTGCTCTCCCTCGACGCTGTCATTTCTCTTCCATCGTTGAGCCTCTCGCCTTTGAGCTGATTCGATCACTGTGAATCCTCAACGCTACGCTCTCCTATACCGCTTGTTTGAGTATTCGATTACGGCGCTTTATCTGCCACACTTGTTCATCGGTAATATTCACATTCGGAGTCTGAAATTTCGAAATATGTGAAATGAAGAACTTTCTTAGACTCTTAATGATTACCCATATGATATTTTATGGAAGTATAGTCGACTGGTTGATGAATTTCTTCGTTGTTTTCTTGAAATCATCTTTTCTGTGTAAGAAATTTGTCGTTCTTGTTTCTGAGAGTTGTTCCTTTGTTCAATATGATCACAATTTGCAGTTGCTTGTACTCATACCCTGCTGTCGGATTAAATTGTCATCAAATTGTTTGTAATATCCATTTATCTTGTAAGGGGCTTCTTACTCAGCTTTGTAATATCAGGTGGGTAGCTGACATACTGCTGTTTTTGATATGCGTTCATGAAGATGCTTTTAAGGAGCAAAGGTAAGTAATGATCTTCAGAATTTGCTTGAGTACTAGTTTAAAGAACTACCTGAAAACTTGCACTGTCAAAATTGATTTGAGAATCGGACTTGGTTCCTCGTGGCATGTTTGAGAGTGATTTTGATGCTCTTTTTTTCGGTATTTTGGTCGTGAAAAAAGTGATTATGATCGTTTCAAACACGCCCGACATTCGTCATCCAATATCTACAAACTAAGGTTCTGTTTTTGTTGGTACACATCAATGATTCGTGGTCTACTAAGAGCTTTACGTTTACATTATCTTCTTATGTTGGTTGCTGGTTTAATGGAACTCTTTTGGCTCTATGGATTGCTATGTTCATGGCCATCATTTACATTATCTTCTTTTTTTTTTAGAGACAAAATTGTGATGTTTTGCATCGTTGAAATAAAATTTGGTTCTATAGCTTCCTTTGTGCTAGTATTGGAAGAATGAGAAACTCTAGATCATAGTAGTCAAGGACTCGGGAAAGAACATGCAACAACGACCGTGGTCGTAGAGTTTAGGAACAAGCAACACTTGACCACAATTTTGTTTAACTCCCATGGATTAGGTTTTCATGTATTAGTGAGTGCCTCCTAATATTGTGAGATCCCATGTTGGTTGGAGAGGGGAACGAAACATTTCTTATAAAGTGTGGAAACTTCTCCTTAGTAGACGCGTTTTAAAACCTTGAGGGAAAGCCCAAAGAGGACAATATCTGTTAGCAGTGGGCTTGAGCTGTTACAAATGGTATTAGTGCCAAACACCGGGCAGTGTGCCAATGAGGATGCTGGCCCCCCAAAGTGGGTGGATTGTGAGATCCAACATCGGTTGGAGAGGGGAACGAAGCATTCCTTATAAAGGTGTGGAAATCTCTCCGTAGCAGACACGTTTTAAAACCTTGAGGGGAAGCCCAAAGAGGACAATATCTTTTAGCAGTGGACTTGGGCTGTTACAAATGGTATCAGAGCCAGACACTGGGCAGTGTGCCAGCGAGGACGCTGGCCCCCGAAGGTGGGTGGATTGTGAGATCCCACATTGGTTAGAGAGGGGAACGAAACATTCCTTATAAAGGTGTGGAAACCTCTTTGTAGCAGCCGCGTTTTAAAACCTTGAGGGGAAGCCTGAAAAGAAAAGTCCAAAGAAAACAATATTTGCTAGCGGTGGGCGCGGGCTTGGGCTTGGGCTTGGGCTGTTACAAACATATTGATATTCTATCACCTACTTCAAAATTTGTAGGTTCACATAGTAGTTATGTGGGCTTGGTTAGGGTGCAAGTAGATTTGTCCAAAATTCTTTTAGAAGAAGAGCAGGTCGATTATACTTAAGCTCGTAACGTGTTGACTTGAAAAATGTAGAAACGCTTCTCTCTTTTTATTCTCAGCTATCTGGGATATACTTATACAGTTTCAGGTTCCTCGTGGGTTCCTATTCGTGCATTGAACGTTTCTTGGGTTGAATTTCATAGTCAATTATTCTTTATAATTCATTTCTTTGCATGAAAGGACTTTATTTCATTCATATTATTGAATACAGATTATGTGTATTTCAGGTGCAGGACAAATCTATTGTCTTGCTTTGAAGTTCAAAAACCCTTTTAGTTTTTCTGTTAAACTTTTGTCCTCGTGCATTGAGAATTCTTCTCGAACAAACGGAAATGGGGCCCCTGTTTCGGATGGTTGTAATCTGGTGTCGTCGGTGAAGAACGAGGACAAGAGACTAATTGTAGATAGTGTATGCCAAATTTTGGAGGCTGGTCCTTGGAGACCTTCTGTTGAGAATGCTTTAGCCGAGCTCGACGTTAAACCGAATCCAGAATTGGTAATTGGAGTCTTAAGAAGACTAAAGGATGTAAACGTTGCAGTAAATTACTTTCGATGGTCGGAGAGAGTAACAGACCAAGCATCTTGCCCCGAAGCATATAATTCGCTTCTAATGGTTATGGCTAGAACTCGAAAGTTCGATTGCTTGGAACAAACATTGGAAGAAATGAGTATAGCAGGCTTTGGCCCCTCGAACAACACATGTATTGAAATTGTACTGAGCCTTATTAAGTCACACAAGCTTAGAGAAGCTTATACGTTTATACAAACTATGAGAAAGTTCAAATTCCGTCCAGCCTTTTCGGCATACACGACATTGATCGGTGCACTATCTGCATCTAATGATTCCGATTCCATGCTCACCTTATTTCATCAAATGCAGGAGCTTGGCTATGAAGTTAATGTTCATTTATTCACGACTCTCATTCGTGTGTTTGCTCGTGAGGGTCGAGTCGACGCTGCACTTTCTATTTTGGATGAGATGAAAATGAACGCTTTTGAACCGGATGTCGTTCTTTACAACGTTTGTATAGACTGCTTCGGGAAGGCGGGGAAGGTGGATATGGCATGGAAATTCTTTCATGAAATGAAAGCTAATGGTTTGATCCTTGATGATGTAACTTATACTAGCATGATAGGAGTTCTTTGTAAAGCTGGTAGGCTGGATGAAGCTATTGAGCTATTTGAACATATGGATCAAAACAAGCAAGTGCCTTGTGCTTATGCATACAATACAATGATCATGGGTTATGGTATGGCTGGGAAGTTCGATGAAGCGTACAGTCTACTCGAGAGACAGAGGAGAAAGGGGTGCATTCCGAGTGTCGTCGCTTATAATTGCATTCTTACTTGTCTGGGGAGGAGGGGGCGGGTAGCCGAGGCGTTAAAAGTTTTCGAAGAGATGAAGAAAGATGCCATTCCGAATCTTTCGACGTATAATATTGTGATTGATATGCTCTGTAAGTCTGGAAAACTCGAGACAGCTTTGGTTGTTCGAGATGCCATGAAAGAAGCTGGGTTGTTCCCTAACGTTATGACCGTAAACATAATGGTTGACAGATTGTGTAAAGCCCAAAGACTCGATGATGCTTGTTCGATTTTCGAAGGATTGGATCATAAAGCTTGCACGCCTAATACGGTAACGTATTGTTCTCTTATAGATGGATTGGGTAAGCATGGGAGAGTTGATGAGGCCTACAAGCTGTATGAAAAGATGCTGGATTCCGACCAGATCCCGAATGCTGTTGTGTTTACATCTCTAATAAGGAACTTTTTCAGGTGTGGAAGGAAGGAGGACGGCCACAAGATATATAACGAAATGATACGTCTCGGATGTTCACCCGACCTGATGCTTCTTAATACCTACATGGACTGTGTTTTTAAAGCTGGAGAAACCGAGAAGGGTAGAGCTTTGTTTCAGGAGATTAAGGCTCAAGGATTCATTCCCGATGCGAGGAGCTATTCGGTCCTAATTCATGGCTTGGTGAAAGCTGGTTTCGCGCGTGAAACTTACGAGTTGTTCTACATGATGAAGGAACAAGGTTGCGTTCTGGATACTCGTGCATATAACACCGTTATCGACGGGTTCTGCAAGTCGGGCAAGGTAAACAAAGCTTACCAACTGCTGGAGGAAATGAAGACGAAGGGTCACGAACCTACCGTTGTTACGTACGGTTCGGTTATCGATGGGCTTGCAAAGATCGATCGGCTTGATGAAGCATATATGCTCTTTGAAGAAGCAAAGTCGAAAGGAGTCGAACTGAACGTTATCATATATAGCAGTCTAATCGATGGGTTCGGGAAAGTGGGTCGAATCGATGAAGCGTACCTGATCATGGAAGAGTTGATGCAGAAAGGTTTGACGCCTAATGTATACACATGGAATTGCTTGCTTGATGCATTGGTGAAAGCAGAGGAAATCAGTGAAGCTCTTGTTTGCTTTCAGTCTATGAAAGACTTGAAATGTACGCCTAATTATATAACTTACAGCATTCTAATTCATGGTCTATGTAAGATTAGAAAGTTCAACAAGGCATTTGTGTTCTGGCAAGAGATGCAGAAGCAAGGCTTAAAGCCGAACGTATTCACGTACACCACCATGATCTTGGGGCTTGCTAAGGCTGGAAACGTCGTAGAGGCGAACGCTCTTTTTGAGAAGTTTAAGGAAAAGGGTGGCGTGCCTGATTCTGCTACTTACAATGCTATAATTGTTGGGTTGAGCAATGCTAACAGGGCGTTGGATGCTTATCGACTTTTTGAGGAAACTCGATCGAAAGGTTGTAGTATTAACACGAAAACTTGTGTTGTTCTGTTAGATTCACTGCATAAGGCTGAATGCATTGAGCAGGCTGCTATTGTTGGCACTGTATTAAAAGAAACTGCGAAGGCTCAGCACGCTGCGAGATCGTGGACATAGAACGAGACCGAGACCGAGACTGGCTACACCATGGAAACCGAAAATCTATAACAGCTCAGTCCTTTCTGTTTGCTGGTCAGACCGGCTACACCAGGTTTCGATACTGAACAAAGACGATACAGCAGCAGGACCAACTCTCCGCTTCGGTGGTTCGTGTTCTTACATAATCCTTAGTTTATGTTAAAAAAAAGCAAAGAAGTTTTAGCTGCTCTGAAGCTAAGTTGCAAGTCTTCATTCATGGCGTTTCGAGATGACGTATCTCTCTTGGTCTCGTTAGCTGTTGGTTTGGTTCGTTTGGGACTTCAGGCTCGTGATTTTGATTCTCGACTTTGAAACTCTCGGGTGCCGAACTTAGTAGCATGATAGCTAAGCTAATTTTCTTTTTCCAGCTACATTCAATTCGGTTAAAGGTAGCAAGAATTACAATGAGTTGTTCAAGTTTTGCTAATATTATGGGCTCATTTTATAATGTTATTTTTCCTTCGAATTAATAGATGTATATTATAATTTTTATATAAAATAAAGATAATATATTTAAATATATATATTTTTAAACTTAATTTTTCTATTTATAAATTTGTGAAAAAAAAATCAATAAATAAGTCTTAAAAAAGAATAAAAGGTTTTAACTTTTTTTAACTAATGATCCAAAACGACGTCGTGTCGCGTTGAATTCGGCAAGCTGGTTTCTCAACTCCAACTAATTACGAGCCGTTACAGAAAGACCACCCAGTTCCAACGTCTCTTTCCAACGGCGCCATTCAAATTTCAAATTTCCGAAACCTAAAAGGGTAACAACGAGCGTCGAACTCCCACTTTTTTCCACCATTAAAGATCATCCTTCAGCCTCTCTCCATTTCAATCCGACCTTCTTCATTTCCTCTCTCTGTAATTCTCCTCAGTCGTCAGCAATCACCATGGCCATGGCTCTAAGACCCATTGATAACGCACTGCCGGTTACACCAGAACGGCCGAAGAAACAAGCGAAAGTGGCCGTTCCAGTCCAGAAGCGAAGCGATTCCGGTGTAAACGATGAGAATCAGGCTCCGGTTCCTCCTTCTACAGATGCTGCCATTGATTACGTTCCTTCTGAGAATCTGAAGCCCTTGACGGACCCTGATTCTAATGTAACTATACTCATTTCCTCTTTGTATCTGAATTTCTTGTTTGTTTCTAGATCTGATTTTTGGTCTGTTCTTTTTTTTCTTTATTGTGTTAGAATTTCATTGAAGAATTAGATTCGAAGGATTGGGTGAAAGTCTGTGAATCGCTCAATAATGCTAGACGTCTCGCGATTTTTCACTCCGACATTTTGCTCCCTTCGTTGTAAGTAGAATACTCTTGTTTTGAAATTCTAGGGTTAGGAAATTCTGGCGATGATTTTTCTTGTTTTGATGAATTACAGAGAGAAAGTTATAGCGATTCTGATGAAATCGATGAAAAACCCTAGAAGTGCCCTAATTAAGACCTCGATCATGGCTTCGTCTGACATTTTCAACGCATTTGGTGATCAGTTACTCGAAACATCCACTACCAATGCATTTGATCAATTGGTGAGAGCATGCAATTGAATTTCTTCGGTCTTTTCCTTTTGTGATCATTATTATGAGCAGCTAATGCAGTGTGTTATTCTGGATCTGTTGGATAATCATTTAGTTCTTCAAAAACTATCTTCAGATCAAGTTTTGAAGAAGTTTTTACAATTTTTTTTCTTGGAATTCGGCTAAGAAACTTTGATATACGTGACTTTGGACTTCAGCTGCTTCAATTACTGCTCAAAGCTTCTCAGGACAAGAAATTTGTGTGTGAAGAAGCAGACAAGGCACTGAAAGCTCTAGTGAAATCCATGACTGCTCTGCCTCTGCTGCAAAAGCTTAAGCCGTATGTCTCCCATTCAAACCTAAGAGTCAGAGCCAAAGCCGCCATTCCAATCTCCAATTGTGTCTCTAAGATGGTACAAAAGTTCTTGCTTATTGCCTTTATTCTTCTCATTTTTGTTCAAAAACTGGACTGAACTGATGAATTTTAACATGGGTTGCTGCTAATTTCTTCAAGGGCCTGGAAGAAATGAACCAATATGGGATTGTCCCATTGCTTCAAATGGCTGCAGATTTGCTAAACGATAGGCTACCTGAGGCAAGGGAAGCAGCTCGGAGTATAGTGATGGGAGTGTTCAAAGCATTCACTGCAAACGAGGAAGAGAAACAGGAGGCTTGGCAAAGCTTTTGCCAAACTAATCTGTCGCCGATTCAAGCTCAGTCTTTGCTCAAAGTTACCTCTTCCCTATAAGCGGTGGCTTTGGGGGGTTAAGGTTAGATAAGTGCTGCTGGGCTTGGCAGACCCTTAGGATGATGATGATCATCAAGATTTCTTTTAGGTTTGGGAATTTTTATGTGTTCTATGAAAGCTTCCACTCTTACATGATGAGTTCTGCTTTCTACTTCTTAGGAATTTGTTCTGTAGAACAGCTTTTTTCTTGTTGTTCTCTTCTTTCCCTTCACCTTTGTTGGTGTGGAAGAGAGATTGTGAAAGACAATAAACAAGTTGTTGTTGCACATTTGACGGTAGAGCATGAGCATATGAGATGGATGCTATCTTTCCATTCTTTTGCGAGGCATTAATTTATTTATTAAAGTATCGCCCGTCTTCACTTACCCCAACTTTTTTGGTGTACTTCAACTTCGTTCTAAATATAAGAATAGGGGTTCGTTGGAAATAGTGTGAAACTCATTTAGTAACCGCAAGTCGGTACTTCTTGCTTTGATAACTATCACTATAATCGTTGGAATTGGTTGGTTGCTTGCTTGATTGGTGAAAGGCCAGCCTCTTAACTTAGCTTGATTGATCATGCATCGAGCTTTTTAGGCTTCATTTCCCTACTCTAGTCCAAAACTAGCTATTATCTTCCTCAGTCCCGTTATCACGCTAGCTAGGCATTTACCTTGGAATGGTAGACTAAAGACCAAACCTTCTATTATTATCGCTTAGCTTTTAGGCTAAACGAACCCTAATATATTTAAAACAAACGAACAAATTTTACTTGTATAAATATATTTAAAAAGTCTAGAAATTTCATTATCTAGAAAAAATAACCCTAATCACCAACAAGGCCCTCAAATTAAGAGGTGGTAAATATAGTTTTAACCCTGAAAAAAAAAATTAGTACGATAAAAGTGAATGAATTTTTTAGCGTCTAGAGACAGTAAATATCTCGATTAAAAAAATCAGAACAAATTATATATGTTTAATTTCAAACATGAAAAATCAAACATAATATATTCCTCGTTAACATACTTCAAAGCTGCCCAGTCTAAATCCCTTGGGTGTCTTGTTATTGTTTGACAGGAAGCCCCTGGCTATGGAGCAGATGTCTTGCGCCTCTGGGTTAAGCCATAGGTAATAATTGCAACCCTAAATGAATTTTATCCTTATTGCATGAACTACGAACACCTCACACATTTTCAGGGCCTTCGAGTCTATCATATGATTTCTAGATAAGATTCGAATATAAACATCTCGGGCCTATATCAATAAATACTATGGAGAAAGGTATCGTTCGTTCTCGTCTCTAACGGTGGTTGGAAGGGGTAAAAGATTGAACTTTTCCCTAATAAATTTGAGTCAATAATAGCACAATAATGCAAGAAAGCTACCACTAGAGGAGGTTGAGATAATGAAATATGATGTCAATAAACAACTCATAAAGATTGATGAACAGATCGATGAACAGATTTCTTCAAGAACTCCCTATCATTTCATTACAAAAGCTGATCTAAGAAACAAAGCCTTCTAAAAATCAATGAAATTTAGACAGATTTTTAACCCCACGAAAGAAGTTTACAATTCTTCAATATTATGGGCAACTGATATATATATATATATAAATATACCAAATCCATACCATTTTCAACACTATATTATACTTGAACTCATGATAACCATCAATCAACCCCTGTAAATTCAAGCATTTCCATGGCTATCAAGAAGAAGATGATACCTTCACAGCTTTGAATGCAGGGTGAAGCAACCCGAGTTCATCCTTCATGTCTAATGGATTGCTCGTATCGTTCCGAACCCGCTTTACTCTCCTGCTTGCTAGTGACTTGTGTGTAAAGCCATAGATTTGTAGAATCTGATTATCCCCAAAGTTGTATGCTCTGTCCATCTGTTTCAGACATCGCTCAACAGGGTAATCTCCGAACTTCCCGCATGGCTTGCACCCGACGAAATGGGTGACGAGAGGCCACCGGTGATCGCCTAACCCCGGATGGTGATTCTCGATCATCTCCTCGTATCGATCCACCAAAATGCCCCAATATCCGTGCAAATAGTACCCATTCTCAAGGTAAACTTTTGCTCCCCATTGATCCCTCTGCGTAGCCAACAAATACACCATGGCTGACTGATCATCGGCTTCGAAAACCGGTCGGTCCTTCAGCTCTCTGGTCAAGATCTTCCCAGCTTCATCTCTAATCTTCCCCTTCGGCCCCATCGGTGCCCAAGCATCGAGAATGTCTAGTGCCCACTGGCAATTTCTCAGAAGAAAACTTCCAGTATTCAATCCAATCCAATTCTTCTGATCATAAACCATCTCATTCCATCCGTGAAGAACAAAATTATGATCCTTATACCGTTCCCATGGAACCTCAAAAGCCATATCAGTGAACATAGCATCACTATCCATCCACCATAGGAACTCAATCTCCGGATGTGAAAGCAAAAGCTTCCTAATCAACGGAAGCTTAGCCCAGAAACCAGCCATTTCAGCATCAAGAAGCGCCATATTATAAAAAATCTCAATCCCATGGAGCCTACAGTAATCGATCTTGTTCTTAATCGATTTCAAAAGGTAATGATCACCAACAGGATTCTCACAGGGCTTCGGCGAGGAACCAGTAACCAAAAGAACTCGAGGTTTATTAGGACCAATGAAATTAGGAAAATCAGGGTTGTTCTTCAGCCATTCAGCTCTCTGTTCATCCCAATCAGAGATTTTAGGGCCAAGACTATAGGGTTTACTCGGATCGGGCTTCTCATCCTCACCTTCATCCACCAAAATCTTCGAAATATCAAATGTGGCGTAATTGTTGGACTGATCAGCCGCCTTGGCAGTGGTATCCGGCTGTGCCTCTTCCAAAACACGACGAGCCTCAACACGACGGCCACGTGAGGAGAAATGGCTACGAATCTCGTTGAAGTCCTGCTCGGGAGTGCCAAACTTACCAGCGCCGACAATGCCACGAAGGACAACGACGGTGAGGAAGAGGCAGAGGACAGTGACGACGCTGTGGCGGAACGCCCTCTGGATCCGACGGATGCGAATGGGGCCGAGAATACGCTCAATCATCTTCTCAGACTCCGGCAACGAGATTCGGCGGGCCTCCGAAGACAAGCAGGAAACAAAATCAATCAGAATCGAAGATTTTGATTTCGATCTGGAAATCCGAACAAGAAAAAAAACAGGATCGACAGGGAAGAGGGTTTTACGGAGTCGGTGGAAGGAGGACGATGAGAAAGATCTGGAGAGTAAAGCGATTTATATATTCACACAGATTTCTTCCGTTTTTTTTTTTTGTTTTTTTTTTTTCTTGTCGTCATCGTCAGTACTTTCGTCGTTGATGAATTTCTCCCTTGGGACCCACTTTATTTTATTTTATTATTTTATTTATTTTTCATAATTTTTATTTTTTCTAATTCCAATCTCTTTTTTAGTTATGATTTCTCCTAATTATTAAATTTTATATGATCCCTAAATATTAATTTATTATTTTATTAAATAATTTATAAAAAAAATTACAAAATAACAAGAATCGTTAGTAACGAAAAATTAAACTTTTAATTTAAATATATTTTTTTTTAAATTACAAAACTAAACAAACCGCCAAGCTGCTGAACTGAGTTGGGTATTAAAATATTGTTATTTTAAAAAAACCTAAAAAAATTAAACTATTTAACAATAAATCTAAATTGATTTTAAAATTAAATTTTATTCAATAATGGAATAAACACCAAAATTTACAGTGGTGGTGAAATGGTAAATAAAATGAAAATAATTTGAGATTTGTATTAAATATTTACGAAGGGTAATTTAAAAAACATGGCATATGGGTAAGGGGCCCACGTGGTGTTATTTTAAATATATATACTTATCTATTAAATATTACCCGAATAAATATTTTTTAGTTATAATACATCATTAATATTTATTACAAAAGTCAAATATTCTTGATTTTTATAATAATCTTTACGGTAAATTTAATTTGAAATATATAATTAAATAAAAAATATTAAGTTATTATGTAATATAATTTAAATAATATTAATTTAATGACATGTTAAGAAATAATGGACACGTAAACGTGGGCTTAGGGGTTTGGTTTGGTGAGAGAGAACGTGTAATAAAATAAAAATCTATGGAGGAAGCTTCGTCGGACGTGAGGAATCTAAATAATAATAATAATAATAATTGGGCAAATATTTCATATATAGAAATAATTATTAATTGACAATGTTATAATTTCTAAATATTATAAGCATTTGATGATAATTTTAATTTCCTTGAATTTTATTTTAGAAAATATTTTATTTATTTCCAAATAACCAATTAGTTTTTTAACTTAATTTTGAAATAATTTAATTTATGTAATTTCAATTGATGAATGAATTTCATTAAATCTTAATAACAAATTCATCATAAAAACTATAAAAAAAAAATCCAAAATTAAATTTGGGAATGCCAAGAAAAGTAATAATAATAAATAATTATAAAATACAATTTTATTTATTTCTCAAAAAGGAAAAAATAATATTTAAAAAGGAAAAAAATAAATAAAAAACAAAAACATGGAAACATAAAGGACGTGTCCATATTTCAACAAATTAGATGCAAATGCGAAGGTTGACGTTTTAATCCTTCCTTAAAATGTAAGGACAAGGGAATCTCCATGTAATTATAATTCGATTTTCTTCCTTTATGTATCTTTTTTCAGAAAATATATTTATTTAAAAAAAAATCCATTTTCAAATATATTTGTATAAAAAATATATATAAAATTCTACACAGTTCTTGAACTTCCAATTTTAAAATTTGAATTTGATTTATAATCCTGGCGTTCTGGTTTTTTCTGTATTCATGCATATGGATCGGATTTCTGTTCATGACTGAATTACAAAATTGAATCCAAACAAGAAAACGCAAAAATCATTCAACCACATTATTCAGATACAAATGATTAGACGAACATATGAAAATACATTACAGAACTCGAAGTGTGATCTGGATCACTCTGAAGAAAGAAACACAAACAAAAGAATGCATCATGATTTTAGAGATCCAAAATACAGATCGAATTGTTCATACCTACGTTTTGATAAACAAATCATAAATCATTTCCCCTAATCTTACAAACCTTCGCTGTTCTAACAGCTTCTTGGTTGCGGTTTCATAAAGAAAAAAGAAAAAAAAATCTACAACATCCTAATCAATGTGATAATTGATGAACAAATCGTTTAAAAATGGCAAGCAAAATCCTCAATCAAAGATCAATAAACACATAAGTAACAGCACAGAGATACGCAGTCCAAGCCAAACAAGGCTTAATCAGATCCTTAGCGAAGGGATTCACTCGCTTGAAGGTCCGATAACAAGCATACAGAGTAACTAAATCCAAAACACAGAACAGAAACGCAAGCAGACGAGCGCGAATCACGAGCACCAGAGGATTCCAAACGACGCTGAGTGAGAGATGCGCGATGTAGAGCGGAAGAGCGTTGGATCCGCAATGGAAGCCACCATCGGCCCAAACGAGCCAGGCGGCGAGGCCGATTAGGAAAGAGGAGCTGATCGACGAGAGATGGAGGAGCCAGAGCGGCGCCACCCAAATCGGACGGTTGCGGTTGGGGAAATGGCGGGAGGAGCGGCCGAAGAGGAAGATGACGGCGATGGTAAGGGTGAGAGGAATGGCGACGGAGACGGCGAGGGATCGGAGAGCTCTTTTGGCCTTGGTGTATTTGGATTCCGGTCTGGATTTGAACGGCGGAGAGGAAGACATTGTTGAATCGAGAATTTCTGAGAGGATTGGAAAATTAGGGCGAAAAGGGGAATGAATTTGGAGGCAATTAAAGGAGGATTGAACGTTACAGAGGGAATTCAGGTGTTCTTTTTCAGAAGAGCCTTCCGTTGTTGCATGGCGCAATTTCTCCTTTGAAGGATTCATATATATATAGGCTACAATTTTGTCTTCTATTTTTAAATTTTTTATTTTTTTAATTATAAATTGAAAAATTCGACGTTTAAAAAAAAAATAATTATTTATTAGTTATATATTTTAATTAATTGTTGTATATTAATTTTTATCAAATAAATCTATTTATTCTTTTAAATTTTTAATTGGATCTTAAACCTATAATTTAATTTCAAAATAAATTGGTTTTTTTTTTAAAATTAAAAAAAAAAGGAAAAAAAAAAGCTTTAGGGTTTCTGTTTTAAGCTTCAGGTTTCTTCAGAACGCCTCTTTCTTCCTCTCGGATAGCTCGCTTTCCTCTTTGCGCTGCGGTTTGTTCTCTCTAAAGACTTTTTTTTTTTTTGTTTGATTCATGAATTTAGGGTTTTATCATTTTTGGTGGTCTCAAATGTATGTGTTGTTATGAAACACTGATCAGTTATATTAAAGCAGGTTTTTGATTTCTAAAGAATTAGTTGATTCAAGATGCAGAACGAAGAGGGAAAAATCACGGAGCTTTATATTCCCAGAAAATGGTTCGTAATATTATAGCCTAGCTTTTGATGCTTTTGTTGCTAATTTTCATGTGATTTGAGCTTTGATTATGACTTATTGTGTCTTCGATTCAGCTCCGCCACGAATCGGCTGATTACTTCCAAGGATCATGCTTCGGTTCAGATAAACATTGGGCATTTGGATGAGAATGGCATCTACACTGGCCAGTTCTCCACTTTTGCTCTCTGTGGTTTCATTCGGGCGCAGGTGATTGTTATTTATCTATCTGTCTCTGTTTTTGGATTTGTAGCGATTGGATGTGGTTTAATCTGTTATTGTATAAGAGTATTGGACTTGGAATAGGACTTGTCTTGGTGATGCAAACAAAAATCTAATTCTATTCATGCCGATTTGGCTCGTGTTCTGCATTGTTCTGCATTTTTGTGTCGAAGTATTGGTTAAGATGAGTTTAACTTGCTTATGATTTCATCTGTTGGTATTTGATTTTTGTTAGCCAGGAAAAGGAGGCGCTATTGAGCATAACTTGTTCGAGATTCTTATCGCCTATTCAATTGTGATGGCTCCTAATTTGTGAACGGCGGTAGTTAATTGAAACCAATCGTTTGTTAAAAAATGAATGCTAAAGATTTATAGTTTGACTACATTATAGCCCTAGAGAAGAAATCTGGAGCTTAGCTAACCTAAAATCCATAGACAATTGAAAGCGTTGGAGGAAGGAAAAGAAAAGGAGAAGTAACGAAAGAATTCTGATAGTCTTCCTTTCTAAAGGCCTTCTCTGCTGTCTGCATTTGTACTATAACATTTTCTTGAATGGCAAGAGAAGCCATTGGAGAGTAAACAGTCTGAAAGTATACAAATATTTCCTTTTACATCTTTTCATAGTTGTGTCCTCACCCATTGGAATCTGGGCTGATGAGAATTTAAGGATTTTTTTTTATTTATTTTAATCTTCAACTTTCATTGGGCATGGATGGAGGCTTGGATTTGGATTCGTACTAGACCAATCAAATACTCAATTCTTATTAATGGCTAACCTAGGGGGTAAAGGTAAAGTTTTGAGATATCTTTGGCAAGGTGAACCTATGTCTCCTTTCCTTTTCATGCTTGTTGTGGATGTTTTTAGTAGGACGGTCGTTAAAGGTATTGAGAAGTCGATCCCTGATTTCTTTTGGGAAGGGGTTTATGAGGGGGAAAGTGCACACTTTGTGAGATGGGTGATGGTGGAAAAAACGTTGACTCTTGGTGGGTTAGATCTTGAGAATCTCAGGGTTTGTAACGGAACCTTGTTTGCAAAATTGCTCTAGCGGTTCCTCTCGAGTCAGATTCCTAATAGTATAGGATTATTGTAAGTATGATCCTCATCTCTGAGTGATGGTCGGGTTCTCGAGTCAAAGGCTCACCTGTAGAAGAATTAGCCTTGGAGTTCCCTTCTTTTTCTAAGTTAGTTCAAGTATTGGAGTTCCCCTTTGCTTGTTGTTTCCTTGTTTATATCATTTATCTTCCACGAGAAATCATCATGTGGCTGTTGTCTTTTTATTTTATGGGAGCACTCTCCTTTTTTCATTTGGGTTTTGTCATGCCTTCTTTGTTGGAAGGTGTAAGACATGAACCATTTGTTGTGGGAGCCTTACAGTTCTCTACGCTGATATTGATATACTTATGGTGCTTTACAGGGAGATGCTGACAGCGCACTGGATCGGCTCTGGCACAAGAAGAAAGTCGAAGTTCATCAACAATAGATGATTGTGCTGGTCCGGTTCAGCTCTACATCAACGTTTTCAAGGATAGAGATGCACTTTTAAAAATTTTGAACCTATTAAACTCGTTAGTTTCTTTTGACAATTTAAACTCGTTAGTTTCTTTCAATGCAAACTTGACTGCACCCGAGTCGGTACAAGCTTTGGTGGGTGAAAAAGGGACAGAACTA
The DNA here is from genome assembly GCF_002738365.1 of Cucurbita moschata. NCBI lineage: Eukaryota > Viridiplantae > Streptophyta > Magnoliopsida > Cucurbitales > Cucurbitaceae > Cucurbita > Cucurbita moschata. The sequence continues at coordinate 526,460 of NW_019268517.1, forward strand.
AGGTGAATGAGATATGTTGAATTTCATTTTCCATTGAAAGGAATTACCAAAGTGAGCTTCTATATGGCCTCATGTTTTGTTGATATGATAGGATGCCTTTAAGCTTCCGATAGGTTGTCCTTGGAGATGTTGTTAATAATGAGAAAAGAAAACGAGAACTAGTTACACATTTTCCATGGTAGCTCATTTGTTTTTCTAGTGTCTACTTAGGTTAGCATCTAAGAGTTCTTATTGTGTCTAGTTTTTTCAGAATGAAATGCAAGGGATTTGTTAGTCGAAGGATTTTGTTTGCATCTTCTAACACATGCTCTTTGTAAAGCCAAATCAGGTTTGCGCAAACTCATGGTTGCGGTCTCAGGAATCGAATCATAAGTGGTAGTTGTAGACCACAACAAATGGATCCTAGCCTGAGAATTCGAGCAAGAAGCACTCTCGCGCCCTTGAGCGGTAAGCAGTTTAGCGAGATGATGAGCCTCCCCCAGTGGGGGTGAGTCTCAAGTGAGATCGGGAGAGATTCTCTCTTTAGATTCAAATCTGAATCGCAAAATAGAAATGTTAGAGGCAACTCGATTGAGAAAATGGGATATACAATGTTGAAGTGACATGATATTGGAAGTGAAGTACCGATGACGATGAAAATGACGAAGTATGATTATGGTTAACGATGATTTGAAGTCATTGTCATTATCGTCGTTAAAATCAAATCAAAAACAGTAGAAAGAAAGACCAAGACAAAGACAAAGGGTTCAAATCAAATCATAAACAGTAGAAAGACAAAGGGGAGAAAGGGACAAAGAAAGAGATCTCTTTCTTTTATGTTCATGATCTGATGAAAGCCTCAAGCTTGTTTTGTTCCATTCTTGAAGTCCATTATCTTCATAGTTGATAGTGGTACATAATCAGTCGTATTAAACTAATGGTTCTTTCAGTGGCTGAAAAGCCAATCCATTCAACTTTGCCTCCAGATGTCCTTTGTAGGGGCCATATGGAAATATTTTACATTTTTCTTCTAATTTTATTTTATAATATAGTTTTCATCACGTATTAATTGAATTATAAGCTAATTAGGTCGTTTATAACTTATTAGGACAAAGCACGTTACTTTTTATTAATTATTCTTTGATGAAGGCTAATTAAAAATAATATTCAATTTGGAGATAAAATTAATATAAAAATTTCTTTCTTAAATAAATAAATTATCAATAGACAAATATGAGGTTTTAAAAATGAAAATAAAAGGCTAAATAGGTAATTTCACGGGCAGTGTTCCTGTCATTTTCCAATTGGGATTCTAGCCCATTAAACATTTCAATTTCATTCTTTATTGTTTCACTAGATGTTAAAATTCATTAATGAATTTAAATTACAATATATTTTAACTAAAAAATATATATTAAAATATAAATTTATTAATTATTTGAATTACTTTAGCCTCTAAAAATCATTATGATATGCCCATTAAAAAAAATGTAAATTTGTGGCCACCTGAATTAATTAAAAATATAAAATAATTTATCATTAAAATCTTAATTTTTTTTTTAATTTTTATAAATGAATCAACAATATATTAAAGAAAATAATTAACAATATATTAAAGAAAATAATAGAAATCATGGATAGAAGCCATTTTCTTGTCTTTTTTTTCCTTCAACTTTTCTCTATTAAATTCATGCGTTGAATTAAAAACTTTTCTTACTATTAAATTTTAATTAATATTTTAAAAATATAATACTAAATAATAAAATTTGAAGATATAGTAGGGAAAAAAAACACATTTAAGTTGAAAAAAAAAATCAGTTAGGAAGTTGGATAATTAATTAGTAAGATATTAAACAAAAAGGCGCAGCATTAAATCAGCAAAAGGCTGTAAAAAAAAAAAAAAAAATTATTTAAAAAAAAAAAGTTCTCCAAATTTAGCAGAGGTTGTTCCTGGCCATCCAATGGCTTCGCCTTTAACGTACCACTCAGATACAGATTCTTCTCCATTCCCATTTCTGTCTTCGCTTTCACTCATTGCTTCTCTCTCTCAACACACTTTCCCTCTTTTTCTTCCTCTCTCTCCCTATGTGTTCTTCCCTCCCTGCTTCTCTCTTCACTTCTTCCTCGGCCTTTTGCTTCTCTTCTTGATCGCCGTTCGCTTCAATTCTCTGCTCTCAGGTGCGTCTCTGCCTTTTTTTTTCTTGTTTTTCAATTTCCTACTGCTTCGTTATCACTTCTCTATCGGTAATACCATTACCGGCAGCTTGTTTGTTTGTTTTTTTGTTTTTTTTTTGTTGTATTATGTATTTGCAAGTGTCGTTTTGAATTGCTGAGTTTAATTGATTGAAGCGTGTGTTGTTGGTGTTTGTGGCGGCTGTGCGGCTTCTTCTATTAGGTTTTTTGGTTCTTCTCTGGATCGGTGTTTTTTGGTTTGGTTAATTCCAGTATTTATTTCTCCTCTCTGATGATTATTTGTATTGCTGGCGGTTAATTTCTGTGAGCTTGATTAGTTTATCTTTCTCTTTCCTTTTCATTTGAAGTGCAATTCGTTTTTCTGTAGCTGCCGTTGAAGTTAAGAAATTAATTGTTTTCGTGGCTATATGATACTGGAAGGCTATTTCGTGTTTCTTTGTCATGTTCTTGTACTTTTTTTGGAACTGTGTGATTATTTCACTGTTTATTTTTTATTTGCATGGCTAAATTTAGTTTTTCGAAAGGAAAGGAAAAATAACAGAAGTGTTGGAGGAGTTCATATGGGCTAATCAAATTTGATTGAGGCCTAAAGGAAATTGGAGTATGGATTTTCTATCAGATTAATACCCATCGTCTTGTTCTACTAAGATTATGTGTTGGAGGATCTTTGGGTTGAGAATTTGACGAAAGGAGCCAAACACCGTGGATTGTTAAGCAACTAGTATTATGGCTTCTGACTGGAGCTCTATTAGGATCTTTATATGAAGGGAAAGTAATTATGAAATAGAAATATGAGATATACGTAAAAGGAAATATGGAGAAATATAGATCAGCAAATGCCCGCCCACCCCCAGAGAAAAGAGAGAGAGACTATAAAAAGAAAGAGTATATGGTAGGAATGGAACCAGACGCATGTTGTTAGGAATTTGCATTTGTCAATTAACAACAGCAATGGTGCACACTTCAATTTTCAACCAATTGATTGATATTATACATACTGGGTTAAAATAATCTTCACAGTTTAGAAGCCGTAGTTTCAAGTTTCTTTGGATTTATTTAGTGGCACAGAAAAGGAAATCCAGTGTGACCTTTCAAATCTGACTAAAATTGTAAATGTTGCATAGTAACTGAACTTTGCCAATTTTATTATTAAAGAGCTTTAAATATGAAATGTATTTGTTTTAACAGTGATATAGTATGCTTCAAGAAGCTTCAACAAAAGCCGAGGGAGAACTTGAAGTTAGCTTTGGTTATAAATGCAATGATAACATAGATGGAATTGAGGTTTCCGACAAATTCGAGATCCAGCCTGGACTTCGAAGGATCAGCAGTTTCTCTTGCTTATCTGGGGCTGCTTTGAGTGCAAATGCAACCTTAGCTAACACAAATATATGCAATGGGTTGATAGGAGTAGAAATACTTCCGACCTGGGACTCTCCTAACTCCTTCCGTAAGGTGCCCTCATCACCTACTCTTTCAAGGTTGGATATATTGTCAACGTCTCTGCAGAGTAGTCTGTCAAACTTAAGTTGCAGTCCATCTACCCCAACATCTGAATATGATTCATGCTTGTTAAAGTCCACGAGTGCTCCTTCCGGAAGTGATGGTTTTCTTAATGTTAAGGAATTGCAAGTGGCAGGTGGAGCTGCTGGTGAGGACAGGGTCCAAGCTGTTTGTTCCGAAGAAAATGGATGGCTGTTTTGTGCAATTTATGATGGTTTTAATGGAAGAGATGCAGCTGATTTTCTTGCTGGGACATTGTATGAAACCATCGTATTTTATTTTAGCCTACTAGATTGGGGTGCCAAGAGTGAAACCTCGGATATTTTGGACATGGATAATTCACATCTTGATGATAGTAGCATTACTCAGGGAAGTTTTTCTACTTTGAGAAACAATAGTAAAAGTGCTTCAGGAATCAACAATATATCTGAGAAACGTTCACATGCCAAAGCAGGAATGGCAAACTATCCTCTAAGGCATGGGGTGCTAGATAGCCTCCAGCGTGCTCTTAGTCAAACAGAGAATGATTTTCTGCACATGGTTGAACAGGAAATGGAGGATCGTCCTGATTTAGTTTCTGTTGGATCTTGTGTTTTAGTTGTTCTTCTTCATGGAAAGGATTTATATACATTAAATTTGGGTGATAGTAGAGCAGTACTGGCTACTCTTGATGAAGGTGCAATGAGAGGGAATAGGGGACTGAAAGCTGTCCAGCTCACTCAGAGTCACACTGTGGATAATGCACTTGAAAGAGCGAAGTTACAATATGATCATCCTGATGATCCCACAATCATTGTTGGTGGGAAAGTCAAAGGAAAACTGAAGGTGACTCGTGCTTTTGGAGTTGGCTACTTGAAGACGGTATGCGACAGTTATACATTGCGTGCCTGTCAGTATGCCCAAAATCTCATATAACACGAAATCATTTCTTTGCTTGTGCAGTGTATAGAAACTTAATAATAGATAAAATAGCGGCACTGTCTGAATATGCTAGTAATAATGCAGGTTGCTTCTGTCAGAAAAAAATAAATAAATAAAAGAAGCATGCAGGCTGCTAAATGAAATAGAGTTTTGGTGACTGTTTTTGGCCGGGTTTTATTAGAAAACATTCTCTGTCAAAGTACTCGTGCTAACCTATAATACCTGTTTTGATATTTACCATAGCTATGCCTTAACCATGCATATTCTTTATACGAAACCACCACCCCAACCGATACTTGTAAGGATTCTATCTGTTTTTCTCCTGTCACTTTGGAGATCATCTGACATTGATAATCCGTATCAGCTCTGGACAGAAAAATCAATATGCATGATCACTTTATTATATATAGGACATGAATTTTCAGGACGAAGTTGATGTGGTATCAATGCTAAAAATGGTATTCATTTCTGAGTGAACCAGGTATACCACCTAGTCTGCATTGCTGGAAATGATTTTAGTCCATCTTAACTTGATTATTATACATTTATTTCTCTGCAGAAAAAGTTTAATGATGCTTTGATGGGTATTCTTCGAGTTCGTAACCTAATAAGCCCTCCCTATATTTCTACTCAACCGGCATTGTCTGTCCATAGGATATCAAAATCAGATTGCTTTGTAATAGTTGGCAGTGATGGTTTATTTGACTTTTTTGGCAATGACGAGGCAGTGAACCTTGTCCATTCATATATCTTGAGCAACCCAACTGGTGATCCTGCAAAATATTTACTGGAGCAGCTCTTATTGAAAGCTGCTGATTGCGCAGGTGAGCTCCAAAGATAGTTTTGTGTGAATGTTTGAATCGTTTCCCAATTTACATTTTATGGAAGTAAAAGTTTACTATTTGCTGACTTATCTTTGGCATGATATTATCATAAATGCACGGCTAAAAAAATAGGACATCTTTAAAGCTTACATTTCTTGTCATATGACGTTGATAGCTAAGTCAACTTTCCAGTTTGTTTTATTGTTAATTTTCTGTGATAAAAGTTGCTTGTATGTCTAATGTTAAGCCTTCCCTTCAACAAAAGGTGAACTCTCAATTCCTTGTGAGAGGATATAATATTAAAAACCTTTGACACTATTGGGAAAGAAAAGGAAGAAGAAATAGGGACTGCTGTTGCTATCATTTAATTCTCAACTAAAGCTAATGATGTTGGAACAAGTTGAGGTTGGAGTACCCTTGCTGCTTTTAGATAGTATCCTCTTAGCTGTTCTCCCCCAGGATATTTTTTTGGAGAGCTGTCTTTTAATATTATAAATTCTTGTCGTTATTGAAGGATACTGACAATGAGTACAAGTTCAGCGAGGGCACTGCCCTTCATATATCTGCCTTTGGCCGGCTGGAGAAATTATAGCAGTATTATAACGCCTATTTTTACCATGACTTTTTTTTATAGGCTTTGCTACGTACGAAGTCTTTAGTACAATTTTGCCTCAGCTTGAACTTTGTACACAAGTCAGACCTAACCTCGAAAAACACCAGTTCTTAAATAGAGCTGAGTTCTTTATTATCATCACATCATATACCCCATAAGAAAACTATGAAATACTGGGCGTCTTAGAAATATTGCTCAGAGAAGTAAACTAATCTTGTGCTGGTAACTTAAAATGTCGGTTCTGTTTGCATCAACCGGTGCTGATGGTGTAAGAACTTTTGTTTTATAGGTTTTAGCAAGGAAGAATTAATTACCATTCCAGCCGGAAGAAGAAGGAAATATCACGATGATGTAACTGTTATTGTAATCATCCTTGGAACAAATCAGCGCACCACAAGGGCATCTACTAGCATGTAAGCCTAAATTTGGCCATTTTCACCTTACTTTAGCTCATTTTGTTCTATAGTTATATTCTGTAGTGGTAGTTCTCATACCTTATATATCTGAGTGAGAGATAATGGATTTTGGTAGGGTTCTATATTTCTTGACGTTATTAGCTCAAAATCTGATCAAAGAACCTCTTGTTCTCAAATCTGGTTCTTGAACCTTTACAATAAAATACCTTTTAATTATAGTGAAGGTTCCTTTGTTCTTAGATATAGTTTGCACAAAGATTGTAGAACAATTAAAAAGTTTGGATGTAACCACAAAGAATTGTCTTAGTGGTGGGTCTGGACCGATATAACTGGAAATACTATTCATAAATATAATTGTTCCTTCTCATTGTAGTCAGTCTATCAGATAATGCCATACTACCTTTTATCAGCAAATATGCTTAATTTAAGATGCAACTAGCAAAACGAAGCTTGGTGGTTAAGGTACATATATGACAAGTTTATCTCCCATTCCCATACTTCTTAAGAAAAAGAAAAAAGAATACACCTCAAGAATTTCACCATCTTTTAGGGTCTGTTAGATTCTGCATCTTATTTTGATAAAATTCACCAAGTTTTTGATCCCTCAAAGTCACTCGCCGCTAAGAACATTTCCAGGTTCTGGCATTGACCTTTGTTTACACACGTGACTTCACGAGTGATTGTGATGGTTCATATATCCATCCTCCCCTGTAAAGTTGGCCTGCAAATATCATTACATTCTCCCACGGAGAATGACAATTATCTTTCTTCACCAGTGATGGCTCCTAAATTAAGTTTTACACGCAAACTGATTGGTCCAAGACGCACTGAAGACTAGGAAAGAAAATGTCCTTAGAATGCAAATAGTACCGCTTTCTTCTGAATTGTTTGGGTCCTAGATAATGGAACAACTCTGGTAATTACGTACTATTTTGATTTGTTCTGATAATATGAGCTTGTTACCATTTTCTTGTTTGACCCTTCGCTGAATTTGCTTTAGATATGCTAATAACAGACAGGGATTTGGATTTGAGTGGGGGCATGTTAGAGTAAGAACCAAAAATGCTTAATGCTGTCCACATTTTCTTAGTATGGATTTACAAAGTTTACATGTATGAATTCATTTGTTCTAAATAGAAGAAATATCTCAGGCTGCATAATGTTAAACCAATGAACTATGGTGATGAACTTGAAATTGAATAATTTTATAGATTACTCCTAGTCAGAGTCATTAGAAAGCTTCTGCAAAAAGTTTTCATTTGACGGAGAACACAATAACCCTAAAGTACTTTTCACCCAAAAAATTAGAAGCACCCAACCCTTCAAAACTTTGCTACTTGATAACCTTCCTGTCATTTTGGACCTCACTCATGTACATCTATCTATACTCATGCTCCGCTGTTTTACTATTAGCACTTCAAATCATCATCTCTTGCCTTTGATTTGAGATTGGCTGGGTTGTAGATCACATAATGATGCACCCATGGGCATTTTCTTCACTGAAATAATCCAGGTAGGTCTGTGGCTTTGCTTGATCCTCATAGTTTCCAGTCTGATCATTCGAATGTGAAAATGGAATCGGTGGGGCATGGTGAAGCAATTCAGGACCTTTAACTAAATGCGGCGCAGAGTAGTTTAACCCCAAAATAGGTGGAGGAAAATAATAACCCTTAGGGCCCGTGTATATTTGTTGGGCCAGTGGGCTACCATTTCTTAGGTCCACATCTGGATCCACATTGAGTGTTCCATGTCCATTCCGGGGGTTTGAACCTGATTTATCACCGTTGTTAATACCTGGATGCCCCTTCTTTTTCTTCTTTTCACCACTCTGCCCTACACTTTTGTCTGGAGAATAACCCTCATGTCCAGTAGCATTGCCCTTGTAGTTGGCCACCGGCGGCGACTCCCCGGCCGGAAGCTTTTTGGTAGAGCTTCCATTATTCTTTGACTTTTTAATCTCTTCTACACGGTTATTCTTGTCAGGGCTGACCCTAAACTCAACCTTCTTTGCTGAAGCTTTGTTTGTACTCGGACTTCTTCCATTTTCTTGGCCATTCCCTTTGTCAGTCGCCAACATCTTGATGAACTGTTTCTCTTTTTCTGCTGGCTTTTCTGGCCAAATTTCCGCTTGTTTACCTGCTCTTGCGAGCCTCTTGGTCAGAGTTTCAAGACTAACATTTCCGGTGACCGTAACTTTCTGGTGTTCTGAATCAATGACGGTCGTATAAACACCTACAAGATTAAGAAAAGCCATCACTTCCAAATATTTGGGCCAGTGGTCAATTGTAGAAGTACCCAAATTCTCCTACGTTTGGCTAGGAAGAAAACTAACATAGGAAAAAAAAGATGCAACTTTCTTCATCTATTCCAGCTGATGGTAGTGGTTTGAGATCATGACTGTCAGCTGATAATTTTCTCACACATTTGAAACCAAAAATAGTAGAAGTGTACAATAAGGAATGGTACCATCAATGCTCTGTAGAACTTTCTTAACCTTCCTCTTGCATCCTTCACAGTGAATAGAAACTTTCAAGATCCAAACCTGTTAACAAAAGAAGGGGATGAGCTAGGATACCCCAGGAGAAGAAAAAGAAGAAGAAAAGAAAGTTAAAAACTTGCTAATGGGAAGGCATGTTACCTGTGCTCTAAGTGGTTGTGGTGCTGCTTCAGCACATACCACAGCCATTGGAGGGAAAGTCCCAGTTCAGAAAGAGATGAGTGACTAAAAATCTTCTGGTTCAGAGAGAGAGAGAGAGAGAGATTGAAATGAAGTGAAGCTATGGAGTCGAGGAGCCAGTTTTCCATGGCATTGTTATATACATAGTATTGAAGAAGGGAGTTCAAAAGAGCACTGGTCTATCAAGAAAATGACAAAAGAGTAGCAGCTTTCCTAGCTTTCTCCCCGTAATTATAGTGGAATTTAAAAGCAGGCTGCCAGGTTTCACTCTCTCCCAACAAATGTCCTGGAAACTCTAAACCTCTCAAAACAATTTAAAATCTTCATCATGCATTAAATGTTCTTTTTTATTAGCTGAACTACTCCCTCTTTAATCTCGATTGACCCATTATTTAATCTTCTTCTGTATCACATTACATTATTTACCATTCCTTTTTCTTTCCACCAAATGTACCATACTCTTTATCTCCTCCCAGTTGGCGACCCCTATGTTCACTCACAGCGGCTGCCTTTTCAATCTTGCTGTAACCCTTCCTCTTGTCTTTGGCATTAATGAAGAATGGTTCGTAGGAATTAAGAAAACCAAGATTGTCCAGTGAGGGTTTTCCTTATCTGGAGATTGAAAATCTTTGCCACAGCCATCTAAGACTTCTTTTATTAGGTTTTGATTGCCAGTTTGGTTTTAAAATTAGGTCTCTTAGCCTTTATAGTTGTCTACATCTAAAAGCATATTTTTTTAAATCTTTCGAAACTAGGAAAAGCAGGTATTATCCTATCCAAAAAAAAACCCATGTTCGGTTTTTGAAATTGCTAAAGATTTCAAAAGCAAATCCTAGCAAAGATATTCATTCACAACAGTCAAACTGAAAGTTAAGATCAAAATTGTTATGTTGTAATAATTGTCACATTCTTGAACTTTTCAAGAATAAAGCCTCCAAAAAGTAGTGACAAAGAAATAACTAAAACATAAAGACAGAAAATTATTAGACGGTCATCACAATGTAGCTACTAGTCATACCATCTTCTCTCTTATTATGCAGACAGTAATGACCTGGTTTAAACCATTATTTCACTGTCTAAACAAAAAAAGGCCATCCCCTTTAGGTAGACGTGTGGCCATGATCCTTGAATAAAGGCATGTAGTTAAGATGACAACTTCAACCACCACCAGACTGCACAGTGAGTAAATTTTAGTTGCAAAATTGCAAATAATGGATGAGGGAAAGTAAAGAGAAGAGAGAGCACTCCCATTTTCCCACGCCATGTGAGATACCCACGCAACATGAGTTTGATTGACAGAGAGAAGGGAAAGGTAAAGGGACAACACAATTAACAATGTAGATGAAAAAGAAAAGAGCCTTAGCTTTTCTGTGTATTGTAGCATTTCCAAGTCTTGTTGATATTAAAAGGGTAGGTGGTCTTATATATGCACCATATTTACTTCTCCTTTTTCTCTCACTAAATCTGTACTTCCTCACTTAGTCAGCAAAACTCCTTTCTCATTTCCCTTCCTTTTTCAGTATTTCTCAGCGCACAACTTCCTTCTGCTGGATATTTGTATATACTTAGTTTTACAGAGAAAATATAGTATCGTTTTTTAATTGTTCTTTTAATTATGGTCACCGCATGGAGATTTGGTTTTTGTTAGTTCAACAACATGCAAGGTACGTAGATTCAAATTTTTTATCTCTTTATTGAGAATATATATCTTAATTAGTTGAGTAGTATTTATAGATTGAGTTGGTAAAATTGAATTTGGTAGCCTAAATTAAATTTGTAGTCTATTGTTGAGAGTGATGTAGTTTGTTTCAAAAGTATTTTTATGTATAGCTTGTATTTGGTTATATAGGTATTTGTTTTTAAAAGAACACAGCTCAAAAGATGAATAGCAAATCCCTCGCTTTGGACTAGCAGACCTCAGCCACCTTATTTAGGTTTTAGCCCAATACTCTTAACAATTTTCTGTAATCGATCTATATATATTGATTCGGATAACTCAATCAACTAATTAAAGTATGTAATGTCGATCCAGAAGTCAAAATTTTGAATTTCCTAGCTCAAAGTATTGTCCATCCTGATTATCCACCTGTTACCTTTAAAAGTAAGAATTCAAATCTAATAACCCCAGTGGTAAAAAGAATCGAAAATTCAAACCTTGGGAACAGAAAAAGAGAAAGATAAAAGACGATCTTTAAAAAAAAAACATTAAAATTGTTTGTCAGTTGGCAATAACTTCATCAATTACTGGCCACTTATGAATAATTCATAAAAAGAGTGATGAGATGTTCTTATGAACCCACAAAGGAATATAAATAGGAGCCTTTGAGTAGTCCAATTTGCTAGTTGAGAAAAAAATCGATACCACCAGCCCTGCTTCCCAAAAATTAAATACATATATCCTTGAAGAATGAACTTATTAATGTTGATGTGCGTGTAAAAAATTACACTTACAAATTCAATGCTTCCTTAAATGCCGGGAAAATCTTATCAATCCCATTACAAAGCTTTGAAAAACAGTCAAACGTGGAAATCCATCGCCACATTACGAACACAATGGAAATTCTCTTAATTTTCAGCTTCATTTCCCTTACCCTCTGTTAAGCCATGGAGTCCATCCTTCTTACCCTCGTCTTCGTCTTCCTTGTCGCTGCTTTCCGCTACAGGATGTTGATGTCGAGTCTTGTTGTTGTCCTTAGAATCATCCTGAACCTGCCAGGATTCATAAATTTTCTTCAATGGCTGTTGAAAACATACGGTGGGACGAGGCGGGTTGGAGGTATTTTGTTGAGTATGAAAGTCATTAGAATTAGAACTTACACCCAAGTTCCTCAGGCTAGTTGTCACATCTTCTTGTTGCTGCTGAAGGGTTGTCCTTAGTTCTCTGAATTCCTGCTTTCATGCCACAAATTTATTACCCTTAGCACATTCAATCTGAGTGAAGCATTTGGCTTACCGTGCGAAGTTGCTCCACCTCAACGTTGAGCGATTTCTTGAGTTCAGACAGTTCCTGTATGAGAATTGAATGCCTATGTCAAGTGATGCTGGAGAAACAGATACAAAAGCAGAAAAGAACAGGAATATGCGTGACCAACAAAAGGGTCATTAATATCATATGTTCTTTTTTTTCCCTTCTAAACCAAGGTATTGAGGGATCAAGTATCCTCTGCTGGAAACATTAGCAGACTCGAAACCCTTTTCGAACTACCAAGAATCAGTTAACTGATATTGTAACAGTCCAAGCTCACCGCTATCAGATATTGTCCTCTTTGAGCTTTCCCTTTCGGGCTTCCCCTCAAGATTTGTAAGACCTCCCAATCCACCCCCTTTAGAGCCCAATGTCCTTATTGGCACATCGCCCGTTATCTGGCTCTAATACCATTTGTAACGGCCCAAGCCCACCGCTAGTAGATATTTGTCATCTTTGGGTTTTCCTTTTGGGCTTCTCCTCAAGGTTTTTAAAACGTCTCTTCTAGGGAGTGGTTTCCACACCCTTATAAAGAATGATTCGTTCTCCTCCTAACTAAGGTGGATCTCACAGTATAAGCCACAGGATCCAATCTTCAAACACTCCATTTGGATGACCAACTTGTTTATGGATCATATAGACCCATCAAAGAAAACTAAAACACAGATATCTTAGAACAAGGCATTCTGACAGAGATAAGCCTACTTTTAAGAAAGATATGAATACAAAGAAAAGAATGAAGAAAACAAGCAATACATTATTAACTTACACTTCGGTAGGTATTAACTTGTGTGTCTAGCTTTAACCTCCAATTCTGGAGATCCTGAAATGCTCAAACACAAGGAAAGTTCACAAAATCAGAGCACAAAAACAAGTAAATGACCAAGAACATCCAACTTTATCTCACAGCTAGGACATTTTATATCTTAGACTCCACCTGCTTAAGAAATTGAATTCTATCAAGCAGCTCTGCTCTTGATTCGTTCAATTCCTGAGAAGAGACAAGTCAAAATCTGTTAAGATTGGAGTTAAATTCAAGAATTATAAACACATTGTAGAAAACAATACCATAATTTTCAAGCCAATGGGGGTGAGATTCTCCTTCTTCTGTGAACAAGAAAGAAACAAAAACAACAAAGTTGATAAAGCCCGAAAGCCAGAATGAATGAGAAACTGAAAACGAAGGAATGAAGGGAACTCACGGCTGATGTAGGAACGGGGGCAGGGGTGGAGGGAGTGGAAGAGTCGGCGTTCGCCATTGAAGCAGGGATCGAATCGGCCTGAAATGGAGATTCAGAATCTGATGAGTTGAAAAATTAGGGTTTTAAAAAGGGTGGGTGAGGGTGAAATGGAGATCAAAATTCAAAATTTGAGGGAATTGAGGGGGAGAAAGAAGAACAATGAGAGGAGAGATGGGGACGAGTTTTGTCCAAGATTTGAATTTTTAACCAAAACCCAATCGCTCCCTTTCAAAATAGCTTTCAATATGTATGTTGTGGTTATATTAATTTGAAGGCTGTCTTTCTTTAGTTTTTTTCTTTTTCTTTTTCTTTTTCTTTTTAAATAAAATTGATTGCCTCTTTCCAATTTTAAATTTTAAACCTAAAAATGATGAGTGTAGGGTTTATATATATATATATATATATATATATTTTTTTTTTTAAACACCATAATTGTGTAGTTACTCTTCTTTTACTCAGGTGTCATAAGTCTCGCACACGCACACAGATGGTCTAATGAGAGAAATGGAAGTGGTTGTCACGAGAGTTCTCTAAGTGTTCTAGTCGGCAGAGTGAATCTCGGCCAAATTTTCAACGTCATTGGAGAGTCTTTTGATAATTTGGGTCCGGTTGATACTTGCACATCTCCTATTCATAGATTTGCCCCGGCTTTTATATACCTTAAGATACAAAATTATCTATTTTTGAAACATGAATGAAAGTAGTAGATCTTTTAGTCCGACTCCGAGGAAAAATAGGACTTTGGAAGAGTTAGAGTGTGTAAATAACCTAAACATATTTAATATGTCATGTGAATAAACACAATATTTTTCACTTTTAGCCATCCTATCAAATGAAAGTGATATATTGACTAGATATAGGTTTTTAAAAATTGGCTGAACAACCATTCTATCAAAAATAATTTTAAAGAAATAAACGCTAATTAAGCAATTAGCAAGATTTTGACTCGTCTTATATATAATTTCATCGATAGTTTCGAAATCTTACTCGATCTAATAGACATTTAAAAAACGTTTTATAAAATTTTTATACTCACCTGTTAAGATTTTTAAAACGTGTTTATAATAAAAGTAAAATGTGTACCAATAATACATAAATCAAATCCAATATTCCCTTTTCGAAGCATTGCACAAAACCCTTTTTTTTAAAAAAAAAAAAAAAAATAGAACTCTTAATTAATTTAATTTTTGTTTTTGGTTTGTGCTCGAGAAAGAAAGATGCCCTAAGCTTCTTTGGTTAACGATATTAACCTTCTTTATCTTACAAAAACCAATCTTTTAATCTCGGTTGTTTACTCATCATTTTTAGGTTATGCTAACCTCTTAATTGTTCATTCCGTAAGTGTTCCTTTCTCAAACTAGAATAACTCTAAAGACCCACTCTAAACCGACGTGTAAAGTATAAAAAAGAAAGATTCTTTGTGGTTTTGAAAAAGTTATATGAGTTGGGTGATGATCTCCTTTACACGGGGAAAACATATACAACTATCACTTTTCAAAATTCAAAAAGTTTTATGGACATTGTTGCTATCGTCATCAAAACCCTAAAATGTTGAATCATACATATTTTCTTCACGTTGTCTTAATTTACCCTTAGATATTACACAAACACGAACACAAGTGACTAGTCCTGATTTACCATCAATTATTAGTTTAAATTTTAAGTTAATTGATGATTTAACGTAATATCAAAGCAACAATCAGAGATGTCTATGAGGTGGGGACGGGGACGGGAATAGGGACAATGAAGCCTTTCTCATCCCTGTGTCCACCCCTTATTTCATTCACAATCTCTGCAAAATTCTTTATTTA
Source organism: Cucurbita moschata (assembly GCF_002738365.1). Lineage (NCBI taxonomy): Eukaryota > Viridiplantae > Streptophyta > Magnoliopsida > Cucurbitales > Cucurbitaceae > Cucurbita > Cucurbita moschata. Next base: position 541,603 of record NW_019268517.1, read on the forward strand.
TTATTGTAAGGATCAAGTTTGTGAATGAATATTTTTTCAATTTTATATAGTTTTCAAAAAATATATTCATTTTAAATAATTTTAAATGAATAATTTCTATTAAAAAAATAGAAAAATTCTAGTAATAGTTCATAATAATATATATATATATATATATATATATAAAATAAGTTAGTTTTATCCTAATTGGTCCCAAAAATATTTCTTAATATAAATTTTAAATTTCAAAATTCAAATTTTCAAATTTGCATTTATATATTTACATAGTTTAATATTTTTTATTTTTTTTCTTCATCCATTATTTTTATAGAACATTCCCGAGCGACATAAAAAAAACGATAAGATAGAGCTAAAATTCATTCTAATTGACGATTTAGCAGGTACATATATACTTACGTGAGGAATATATATATTATATATATATAACATAGAATATATTCAAAGGTTTATAATTATTTCAAAAGTATAGTTTCTAAGTCACACTTCTATTCTCCTTGCTTGATGACCTAAGTCCATTATGTAAAAATACTAAAAATACAAAATAAAATAAGAATCTTTCCCTATTATCCGATATTTTATAATTTTTTTAAAAAAAAAATTATAAAATTTAAGGGTATTTTTATTAATTAGTCTGGTAATTAATTTTAAAATAGAAAAAAAAAAATAGAATTTAGGGATTGAGGACCGATATATCACATGGGCATGTCTAAAGCAAAGCTATTGTGAGAAAGTTGGTCGGTTTGAGACATAAATTAATATTTGTAACAACTTTATTATGATTATTATTCTAAAAAAAAAAAAAAAAAACTTTATAGTAAAATGTTTATTAAAAGAAATGTGTAAGCTAAATTATAAAATAGAATATCATTGTTATAATTCAATAAAATGCGTTGAGTACGTGACGATTAGCTGTCATTGAGCTGATTATGTAGGTTACGTAGTTGATTAGATAAAAAAATAAAAAAAATAAAAATTGTCGGGAACTCGTTATTTTCATCTGGAAGCTACTTATCATATACGATCCGCTAAATACAAAAATTATCGCATATATAATTTTCAAAATTTTTGTTATTAATTTTTGAAAATGGGAGACATAGTACAAATATAACTTTTTTTTAATTTTTTATTTTTTTTTAAAACAAAATTGCTATCAAATGGGACGACAACTTTTTATTATTTATTTTTTAAAATTAGATTAAAAATTTTAAAGTGCTTTTTTTAAAAAGTGATTAGTAAGCAAAAAAAAAAAAAAAAAATAAAATTAATAATAAAAAAAATAAAATTAAAAGTAGAAATTTAAAAATAAATAAATAAATAAATAAATGGAACTGGTTATATACCTAATATTCCAAGAATATTAGGCTTTATATTCTTTACGTGGGATTATTGTGTAAGTATGATCTGTAGAAGCTTAATACGTAAGGTTAATTATAATTAGTACTTTAATCATTTATTTTAGGGTTTCCTTTTAAAGTGGACAGCTAATATTCTACAATTATATTTAATTTGTTTATATTTTTTAAATCTTTATTTTCCCACCTAAAAACCCTAATTAACTATGTCCAAGGGTAAATTAGTCTTTTGTTTGATTGTCGATTCAATTCCACTCTGGAACTATTTAGTAACCAACTTCGAGGTTCATGAACTTCGAAAACTTCGAAAACAGAAACCTGGCAAGTTTTGAGAGTCTAGAGACGAGATAAAAAATGAGATGAAATCTTGGAGACTAGGTTACCTTGAGCGTTTCTTTAATATATTTTTTCATTTAGTAAATTAACGGTTCAACTCTGCTCTAGAATCACTTGGTAACCAACTTCGAGTTTCAAATACTCGTTGGAAATCAAATTTAAACCTCGAGAATAAAAACCCATCGAGCTTTGAGAATCTAGAGACGAAAATAAAGACTGAATTCAAATCTCGGGACTTTGTGAGCGTTTTTTAAATATATGTTTATAAAAGTATAGCTTGGGAGATTAGGAGGTGACAAATGGAGAAATGAAAGCAAAGAAATTGATATATAGATGGAGGAAGATGTGGAAAGGGAGCAAATTGTTGGGTGATTTTAGTGAAAATTGGACCATTTAAGATACCTCAACGACAACCAAAAGATGAACAAAGATTCATGTCGTTGCCTAAAGACAAAATGTGTTTTGTTCTTTGTTCTTCTTGCTTTTTGTTCCATCACTATGTCTCCTTTGGACGCCAACTCTCTTTTCCTACGGTTTCGTTGCCTTCTCACGAATCGACATCGTACCCTTTCAACTTTTGGGAGAGTATTCGTTTGCTTGTTTCTAGTAGTTTCTTAGCATAACGTGTATATGTGAAGGGTTTGGAAGTAATAACTCCGTTAATGTTCTATAGAGAGTAATTGTGCCAGTTCGTGTTACCATATTGAACCATACTCAAGTTGATACTCGTTTGCTCGTTTCTAGTAGTTTCTAAGCATAATGTGTATACTTGAAGGGCTTGGAAGAAATAACCCGGTCAATGTTCTATAGAGAGCAACCGTGCGAGTTCATGTTACCATATTGAACCATACTCAAGTTGATACTCGTTTGCTCGTTTCTAGTAGTTTCTAAGCATAATGTGTATACTTGAAGGGCTTGGAAGAAATAACCCGGTCAATGTTCAATAGAGAGAAACCGTCCGAGTTCGTGTTACCATATTGAACCATACTCAAGTTGATACTCGTTTGCTCGTTTCTAGTAGTTTCTAAGAATAACGTGTAAGAAATAACCCGGTCAATGTTCTATAGAGAGCAACCGTCCGAGTTCGTGTTACCATATTGAACCATACTCAAGTTGATACTCGTTTCTAGTAGTTTCTAAGCATAATGTGTATACTTGAAGGGCTTGGAAGAAATAACCCGGTCAATGTTCAATAGAGAGCAACCATCCGAGTTCGTGTTACCATATTGAACCATACTCAAGTTGATAATCATTTGCTCGTTTCTAATAGTTTCTAAGCATAATGTGTATACATGAAGGGTTTAGAAGGAATAATCCGATCAATGTTTTATAGAGAGTAACCGTGCAAGTTCGTGTTATCATATTAAACCACACTCAAGTTGATAATCTTGACTGTTGTTCATTTAAAAGAATATGGATCTCAAGTACATATAAGACAATCTCGATGAGTGATCTCGACCCGTTCAAAATATTATTAATATTGCAAGTAATTATGTTGAATATATTATCCAAATCACATATTATTTTCAATATAATAATCCAAAATTAAAGAATAAAAAAAAAAAGAATATGAAACTTATATTATATACACACAGATATATATATATATATATATATATATATATATATTTTTTTTAGGTATTGAATTTTTGTAATATTAGAGTTAAAAAAATCCCTAGTATTAATTTTTTAAATGATAAAAGTAAAAAGAGAAAATAAAATGAATATAAAAGTTTGAAAAAAATCCTTAAAAAATAGAGTATTAAAATTAAAAATAAATAAATAAATAAATAGGGGAAAAGACATAATGTGGAAAAGTAATTCTTTGTGTAGCCCATTTAAGGGTATTCACACAAACACACAAAAGACAAAGATTCTCACGTGTGGGGTTTTTAAATAATAATAAATAAATAAATAGACTTTTTTTTTTTTTTTTTTTTTTTTT
>NW_019268517.1:545720-547193 GCF_002738365.1 Cucurbita moschata
AAGTTTTTTTTTTTTTTTTTCTCGAAAAATTCGTATCAATCACAAAAAAGCTTAATAAACATATTCTTTTACCAAAATAAGCATAACCCAACGATAATTGATACGTATGCTCGATCAAGAGATTAGAGGTTTGAATTCTTAACTTTCATCAAACACGTTGCATGAATTAGGGTCTACCCAATTCGTGAAACACTAAGCTTAGAAATTACGATCGACCCTTGACGTATGATAACAAGACCTGTTCATAACGGGATGGTCAAACACGATTGCTAGCATGGAAGAGAGTCAGAGTTTCGAGCTCTCAGCACGAGAGAAGAAATCTGTATGAACAAAATTGTAACGGCCTAGGTTCACCGTAAGCAGATATTGTCCTCTTTGGGCTTTCCTTTTCGGACTTCCCCTCGAGGCTTTAAAACACGTATGTTAGGGAAGGTTTCCACATTTTTATGAAAGGTGTTTTGTTCTCCTCCCCCAACTAATGTGGGATATTACAATCCACCCCCTTTGAGGCCCAGCGTCCTCGCTAGCACTCGTTCCTTTCTTCAATCGATATGGGACTCCCGCTTTATCCACTCCCTTTGGGGCCAGCGTTCTTACTGGCACACCGCCTCGTGTCTACCGTCGTGAGAAGGTTGGCACATTGTTCAATGTCTGACTCTGATACCATTTGTAACAACTCAGGCCCACCACTAGTAGATATTGTCCTTTTTGAGGCCTAGGCCGTTACAAAAATAACCATTTCGAAAATTGATAGTGGAGCAAATTAGACTCGATAAATTTGGATTCTTTTTTAAATTTTGGGAGGACCCCACTTCACATTAGCCTCCATATCCAAAAAAAAATAAGCATTAAAGTTTGGTTTCTATCTATCTATATATATATATATATAGATAACCAACCCTATGTTAGCAATCCCCACATTATTCCTCAAACCCCATTGTAAATCTCTGTAACAGACAATGTCGGGCGTTTGGGTTTTCGACAACGGGGTGATCCGGCTGGCGGAGGGCGGCGGAGGCAGTAGAAACCGGGGGCGGAATGTTCTAATTTACACGGCGACGAACGAGGCGATGACGACATTGACAGTGCTTAAGAACAAGCTGTTGAGTTTGGGATGGGAAATTTACTATGAAGATGCAGAGATTGTGCAGTTTCATAAGCCTTCTTCTGTGGACCTTATTTCCCTTCCCACGGACTTCAACAAGGTCAAGGCTAGGCACTTATACGACGTCGTTGTCAGGAATCGCAATCTTTTTCACGTTAAGGACATGCAGTCCCAGTGACTGTAGGACCCTTTCTCCCTCCAATCACACGACGTCGTTTTCTATCATCTCTCTCTCTCTCTCTCTCTCTCTCTTCGGTTGTGTTCCTTTGTTTGCTTCATTCATCATCTCTTTCTCATACTTTCGGTTTTTTTTTTTTTTTTTTTTTTTTTTTTTTTTTTTTTTTTTTTTTTTTTTTTTTTTTTTTTTT
>NW_019268517.1:547388-568554 GCF_002738365.1 Cucurbita moschata
TTTTTTTTTTTTTTTTTTTTTTTTTTTTTTTTTTTTTTTTTTTTTTTGTGTTGTTTATTTTCATGGGTGATTGATTGATAGTGTGGTTTGATGTGTAATAAAGATCGTAACTTTAAACTATGTTCGGGTTTTTTTTAGCCTAAAATAATCTAATTCTCTTCGTACGGGCATAAAGATTCGAACATTTTACCTTTTTGTCTACGATGAATTTTGAACTTGCATCTAATGGTATCGTTAGAGATGTTTCGTTCGTGCCTTCTGCAAAACTCCCTTTTATTTACATGGATCCTAAGGCACGGATTCCGATCAAGAAGAGATATCTCTTCATTCCTCCTCATATTCGTTTAGGGGGATTTTCCACCCTGTTTGGAGTGGATTCCCTCAAGGTCGAACCGTACGCCGTATGTGTTAAAGAGACATCTCTAGTGACTATCGAACTAAACAAAAAGTGAAATGAAAGATCGTAAAGAGGAACGGAAAATTGACACGTTAGTTGAAAAAGGATTTGAATTAATTTTCTCTTACAAAGTTGATGCGAAGTTTGGCAGCTAACTTAGGTAGCTAGATATAGTCCCCACCTTGTCCTCCTCCTACTCTAAATTTATTAAAAAAATTTTAACTTTCCCGTTCATCCAACCGTATAAAATTATCAATATAGCCACGTTATTTACCTACTAAATTACTTCTCGTTAATTTAACGATGAATTTCTCGTGCCCAAGTTTGTGTCAGATAGTAAGAGAGGAAGGGCCTATATGCAAAAACATCATTTTTTTTTTTTTTCTGTCTGTCTCTTAAAATTACAGAAGTTTCTGTAACTTTTGGATGGTTTTCATGCATAGACTTGAGCTAAGAAAATAGCTCCCATGCATAATTAGACGCCCAAGAAAAATATAAATAAATAAATAAAAGAAATTAGGTAAGGGTAATTATACTGATATATATATATATATATATATATATATTATATGTGGGGTTAGGTGACCTAACACAGCACGTGCATGCATCACAGACAGGTGCCGATAAGAGTAGCCTGATGGGTCAACGCATAGCCCATGTTATGGGGGAAGATAGTTTACTTTCACTCCTAGTGAATCTATATTTCTATTACGTCATAAAAAAAATATATATATAATATTGATAATAAAAATTTACAATCTTTATCTGTATGAATTTAAATATTTTTTTTATTGATTTTTAGTTATTACAATTTTTTTAGAAATATTCTTCGACATTATCATAAAATTGAGATTTTGATTTTTTTTTTTTCTTTGACTAAGAAAAACGATGATAATAATAATAACAACAACAATAAGAGTTTAGAGGATATTTGAGCATCGGCGTTGAATGCACAGCTCACAACCCATTCCTATTTAGAAATGGGCACCAATGCTCTCAATCATCTCGTATGACGTAGCCGTGTGGATAGTCTAGTGCTTAATGATCATCTAATGGTGTTATCAATCAAGAAGGTCGGTAGATAAATCCATCTCTCAACCATCTAAATTTATCAACAGATCTTAACGGAAAACACATATTTTCAAGAGTAATATAACACCATGTCAAGCCAAACCTTTAAATTGCAAACTCTTGGCAAGCTCATCGATAAGACAGTAGCATAACAAAGTAGATAAAATGTTCTTGCCTCTCAAGCTCGTGTATTCTATAGTTAGAAGGAAAACTTAAGAGAAAAAAACCTAAATGATTATAATGAAAATACCAAACAGCTCATACTAGATTATGAGCTAGAATTAAGCACCAACCTCAGAAAAAAGGCAGAAGTGAAGTGAATTTTATCTGTTCCAGTTGATTGAACCAGATTTTGGGTAAAAATGCCACAATAATCCACCAATAGCTCACCTGTGTTGATTGGCCATGATTTTAGGAGATCATGTAGCAACTGAAGTGAAACCAAGGCTGGTTTTTGTACAAAGTTCAACCAACAAAAATACTCGAAATCAATCATCATATTACATGAATGCCAAAACCCAGCGTCAAAATGAAAAGATATGAACCTACCCATCAAATCAAGAAGGTGAGAAAAAGCTCATTAGCTCAACAATAGGATATTCAAATCTAATGAAAATATAAAAACATTTTCAAGCATAGTCTTTGAGTGCTTATTCATAAATCTAAATACGCCTGCACTCATCTCAGCAAAACTTCTAAGAGGTAGGCAGTTTGTCTTTAACGCGTAGCGTATTGAACGGAGCAATAATGAATCTGGTTACACCAGAAAATGTGCCAAAACAAAGACTTTGGGACATGGAAGAAGTGTGCGATCCCACATTGGTTAGAGAGAACAAAACCTTATACGGTGTGGAAATCTCTGGAAATCTCTCCCTAGCAGACGTGTGCGTTTTAAAAACCAAAAACCTTGAGGGAAAGCCCAAAGAAGACAATATTTGTTAGCGATTGGCTTGGACTATTACAAATGGTATAAGAGCCAGACACCAGGCGGTATGCCAGCGAGGACGCTGGCCTCCAAAGGGGTAGATTGTGAGATCGGAGGGAAAAATGAAACATTCTTTATAAGGGTGTGGAAACACACCCTAACATAAACATTTTAAAAATCTTGAGGGGAAGCTTGAAAGAGAGAGCCCAAAGAGAACAATATCTATTAGTAGTAGACTTGGTATTACAAGGCAGAGCTATAATAGTCCTCAGAAACCAACACCCAGAAAAGGAAACTAGCTGAAAACCAAAATCCTTGGGACTCCAACAAGTCCACTAAGAAAACTCATTTCTATGGAGGATCATTCTAGCTCAATTCACCACGAGTTTGATTATCTTGCTACGAAATGAGAAGCTTGCAATAAGAAATGACCGAGACAAAAATGAGAAGCTTGGCATCTTGCTACGATAAAAAAATAACAGACCACTAACCCCACATGGCACATGCTTGTCAAAGTGGATTAACAACAGATCATCAATGAAAATCATTAATACAATCATAACAAGAAGAAATTATTTGTATGCAGCAAAACAATAGGCACTATCTGATCTCTATGACATTAGATAGCCCGCAATTGGGCAATAGTTGCATTGTTCTCATAAATTTAACACACTTAAAGCGACAAAACTTAACACCAAGGTGTGCAGAACTTACAAATTTGACATCATACCTAAGGCAGTATACCAATTTGGGCTCAAAATCCTCTCAATCCACGAACTTCACAAGAAATGCTCGAGTAATATGATACCCAAAACGAGTCAACTCGTCTTCATTGTTGATTCAAAGCTCATCCTCCATCCTCAAATACTCTCCAATATCCGACTGATGAAGAACCACAATCCCATTAGGGTCCAACTTCCTACAATCCTGAGTGGACTTCGCCGCAATTCCGAATCCCAAAGGCACGTCCGACATAGAATACACAACGACTCCATCGCCAGGAGCAATATTTTCAGTAATCCGCCCTAAGCCTCCTTTCAAAACATGGTTCCCATACAAAAAAGACATCTCAGAGGTAGGTTTAAGCCAAACCTTGTGTCTGGCATTGGCAGACAAGAGACCTAGCGCGTGAACGGTGAGATGAAAACTGCCGCCATGAGTGAACTTGCCAATGCATGTGCCGAGAGCCACGAGATTGTTACGGGCTACGTTGGTGGCTCGCTTGACGAGAGAATCGCTGACGTAATAGACCTTGTTTTTGTGGAGGCGGAAGCAGTAGCGGCCGGGATTTTGTTCGGGGCCTTCGTGAGCGGGATTCTCGACGATGTTCTTGAGGTTGTTTCCGGTGAATTTGTGGAGCTTTTCGAACACGGCAGTGGTCTCTTTCTCGTCTAGGGGCCTCATCTCGGGGGTCGGAGCAGGGAGATTGGGCGGTGGCGCGGTGGCGCGGTGGTTTTGGAGGTTTGAGAGCTTATAGCTACCACTTTCTCGGGGATTTTGTGTGGAGAGTTTGAAGAAACCCTACTTGAAAAGCTGAACGATTAGTAAAGAAAGCCCAAGGCCTGATATTAGGAAAGCCCATAAAAAATTGTTAAAATTACAATTCACACCCCCCACGCATAAAATATATCTTTAAATTTTTAATTTTATATCAAAAAAAATAATCTATTAAATTTAAAGAAAATTAAATATATCATCAAAGTTGAGGGATTTTTTTAATTCAAACCTATTATAAAAAATAAAAAAAAATAAAAAAAAATGAAGGCATCTATTAAAAAAATGTTATATTTTAAGTCTATTCTTCTGCTCAGTGTCACGATCATACTCGTCCAAGGCATGTTGTCCATAGTCGCTTGCCCATGACAAGCCAAACCCTTTACGTTTTCCATGCTGCCCATGACTGGACAAGCCAAACCCTTTATGTTTTCCATGTTGTTCATGACGTTTCGAAAAATCATGTCTAGGGCTGCTGGACATGAAATGCTTAAAAAATGTACAGGGATATGACTAGATGTCAACTTCTTTAAAAAAAAAATGTACGGGGATATACCGTCGTTGTTGTTACTCTATTGCTTCCATATTTAACACCTCTTTCAAAACCCTCTTGCTTCCATATATAACCTCTTTCAAAACCCTCTCCTTAAACCGAGACCAGAGGCTCGAGTATATGTCGCTTGGTCGTAGGCGACGTAAGAACAAATTAGCTTAGTTCACTTGTTGCTGGAGAGTGAATGCCGTGTTGCTTGGCCATAGGCAACGTAAGAACGAATTACGAATTGACTTAGCTCAATTATTGCTGGCGACACAATCGCAAGTTCGCTGCCATCAAAACTGCAATTGTAACACTCAACACCTCCAACAAGCCCGTCAGTCTCTTGTCACCTAAAACTCCGCCAATCAAGCACAACTTTACGTGAGGGTTTCAAAGAGAAAGTGATGGGTGTGGAGTTTTTGTGACGAGCAATCCAACAACATTTGTCTCATCCTGGCCTAGCTACAGTGTGTCCCTCAGAGGCGAGTCTGGAGCCAACAGCGCATAACTGCATAACTGCAAGTCAGAAAGCCCGCCCATACTATCTGAAGCTACAAAAATTCAACCAGTGCAAGAACTAGTATTCTTCTTCGAATATATATATTTTTATTTTAGTATATATTAAACTATAGGCTGATGATGGAAGCCTGAGTCGGTGAGTCGACGAACAAACTGTTCACAAATCGACCTTAAAAAAAAAAGGAAAAAAAAAGAATTCTCACAAATGAATGTTGTTCGAGTATACAAAAGTTGGAGGAGAATTTTGCACAAACCAAAAGGCTAAAAAAACGGATATACAGACCACATCCTTTACATAAAAAGTGAAATCAGCCGTCTGCGGCGTCCGACGCTATATCTCCGATCAACAGCCCGCCCAACATTCCCCCGACCAACCCAGCTCCCAATCCTAATCCCATGTGGTTCTTCTTTCTCTGCGGCTTCGGCGGATAATACGACGGCGGCGTAGGATATGCGTAGGCCGGCGGAGGCCGGTACCCATACGCCGGCGTAGATGGCCGCTGTTGGTGATTGTAACCATACCCAGGTTGAGACCGCTCCGGCGCGTACGAGCTGTACAACGGTGCCGGTACATACGAGCCATACGACGGCGCCGGAGAGTACGCGCTGTATCCCATTGGCAGCTGCGGGTAAACTGTATACCCTGCCTCCTGCGACACCACTTTCGGCGGAGGGATCGGGTGCGAATTCGAAGCTGGATGGTAAGCTTCCGACCGAGGAGGCAGAGGAGGGGGAAAAGCCCCACCGTGAGCGACGGCGAATGAACTCGAGTCAGCGGAAACCGGGCTATAAGTCTGGACCGGTCCCGGTTGAACAGGGCCGGATGGCGAATTGTCCGTAAATTTGAAGGAGAAATTTAAGACCCCCTGGGGATTTCCAGACGGTTTTCTCACCTGATAACTAAGATGCTGCATCGAATCGCCTTTTCCGTCGCCGGCGGAATCAAGAAGCTCCTTCACCGGAACGTAGACCTTGCCGATATCCCTATCGCCGAGATTCCGCTGGCAACAGAGCTTGAAATTGAGGGTAAGGCGGTTAGCCCTAGCGGCGGCCTCGTCGATAGCGAATTTGATAGAGAAATTCCAGATCGGATTGCTGCCACCTTCTTTATCGACGGGAGTTTTGAATCTCTGGCTGGATTTAGACTTGGCATTGTCGGTGGTCACGAGCTTGACGACGGTGTAAACGTCCATCTTCATGAGGAAATTGACGTTGTTTAGGTCTCTGGCAGAGACAACCTTGATCTCCATGGATCTTTCCATGGGGAGATTTCTTAGAACGGAAAAGGAAAGAGAATCGGAGACCGGAGATCGGGGACTTGGGAGGTTCAGGGAGATCGGCGGCCAGACGTGGCAGAGTAACGTTTTGGATCTGAGTTGGTATTTTATAAGAACGAAGAAAACTAGTTTCTTAGGCAAACGGATGAACCGGTCAATTCAATACCTTCAATCTTTTTTAAAAAATATAATTTACAAATTTATTGGAAAATTATTTTCTTTTTCTTCCTAATTTCTCCAACTTTATTTATAAAAAATGTGTAACCTTGCTTCCTCATTAATTAAGATAACATCCACGTTAGAATGAGCCCTCAAATAATCTTTCCTTTTCCTTTAGCGGAGGCTCAACTCCTTTCTCACATCATTTGTTCGACATTGAGTCACTTCTGATTTGATAATTCTATTGACATGTTTAAGTTAAAGGCATGACTCTGCTATCATGTTAGGAATCATGAACCTACACAATGGTATGATATCGTCCACTATGAGAATAGTTCTCATAATTTTGCTCTTGGTTTCTCCAAAAAGCCTCATTACAACGGAGATAGTGTCCCTTACTTATGAACACATGATCTTCCTCTTAATTAGCCGACGTGAGAGAATTCTTTTCGATAATTCCCAATACAAACGTGTCCTTGATTCAATAATAAAAACTTTACAAGAAAATAATAAAAACTCAAACCAAATCAAACCAAACCAAAACAGTTCAACATGATTACTTGGTTCTAAGGTATTCCATTGGTTCTTTGTCTAAGCTTCTGTTTTCCAAAGAGAAATGAATAAACAAACAATGCCCATCTTCCATTCCATTCAAAAGGTAAGAACTTTAGAACCTGCACAATAATTAGCAGTTTAGCTTCTGGAATCTGTATGCTCTAAAATGGAAACAGATACACCAACCTTCTGCCATTGATTCTACACTGAAGTAATCCATTCCAGACCTCCTTAACCTTCTTGTTCGATATTTACATTCGACATAGCCGGGTGGACGGAGCGTATAGCATAATCACCAGCTTTCTTTCTGAGGATGGGAAGATGAAGCCATAACTCACAGGACATGTTTTACTTTCACCACTGGACACTGTACAGAGCAAAAACGAGGAGCGTTCGAGAACGGAGTGATCGAAGAAAAACGTTGACCGAGATACGAACTGTGTGCAGCAAAAAATAACTTAAGAGACAACTAAAGAGGCTTGGTTTCTGAATTACCACCGAGAACTGGTCGAAGTTGGTTCACCATAAGGTTCAAATAGATTACAAAGTAGCATTTGTTCTATGTCTAATTAAGCTTCCAGTTTTTGGAACATATTACCATTGTCATTGCAAATAGTACTTTCTCTGTCATCTAGTTCGAACTTATCTGTGTGTCTCACCTTGGCATGAGCCTGCTCAGAAGTTCTCAACATACAATTCTCTTCTAGAAAGACATCCCTACTCTTTCGCTTCTGTTTTACATCCAATAGCCCTAAAGCATGAGCTTCGAGAGCTCGAGTTGTCGGTGGTCGGTTTCGATTACTTTGTCGTCTAGAAACCATGGTTGAGTCACGTTCTGAAATATCCACACTTTTTTGTTCTTTCATTTCGGTGGTGGAACTTCCATGGCTGTCGGAATCTTGAGGAATCGGCAAATTAAGGTCGATCAAAGAATGAGGAACATGTCTACTTTGTGGAACATCAATACAACTAGTAACTGTACTGCTCCTGGACAAAGAAGACAATGGCCAGTTCTCCTTGGACGAATCGATTTGTACGAGAATGTCGCAGTTTAAATCGTAACGATCAAATGAACTGAGCTCCTGATCTTTTAGCTCAGGACCTGTGAATATTTTAAATGAACTGTAGCTTGCTTGTTGGCTGCAAGTGTTTAGTTCCCAGCTTGGTTTGGTATAAGCAGTGATATCAATATCAGATTTGGGGTTTCCCTGGCTCATTTGGCACTGAATAGCCTTTCTTTCTTGTGTGTTGTCCAGTAAAGATTGCTTATCCTCCTGAATTTTCACGTTGATATTAGTAGAATGTAGGCTGCTATCATCTGGAGACTCATTATTTGAAGAATTATCTACACAAGTTTCCTCATCAATATGAACTTCTTTATCCAAGCTGACTCTTGTGGCTTTGGAAATGTCAGTTACTTCCTTGTCAAAATGCATAGTATTATCAGAATGAGTATCATCCATCAAAATCTCTGAAGAAATATGCTCATCATCTTCAGAACTACTTTTGGATGAATATATATTTGTAAATTCGACTGCCAAACTTCGTAGTTCTCGGACTTTAGGTGTGCTTTCATCAGCCAAACTTGTATCAACAACCATGAATTTCATTGTATCTGTACTATGAACAGGAGTTCGTGGCTTAAGATAGCAGTAACGTTGCTGGCTAGGAAAATCTTCCTGATCCTGCTTTGTTTTGCCAGTCAGCTCACTACTTTCCTTGTCACTGCAGTGTTTTTCTACAACAATGTCAAGATCAAGAAGCGCAGGGTCTGAAGCAACCTTACTCAGGACATCACTAATGGAATCAAAGTAATGTTCTCCCTTAACTTGTTTTCTTCTGCAGAATTTCTTCACATCAGGGATCAAGAACACCAAAGAGTGTTTTAAACCAAAAGTAGTAACATAATTGTTAGCCTGCTCGGAGTGCCACCCGTTTGCTAACAAGCGGGGCCAAACAGCCTCCCAGAAGAGATCACTCGATCGGGCTTTGCTCAACCTAAAACCTCCTGTTAGAAATTTGACGATTTCATCAGGTGTTAGTGTGGAACATGCTTTACCAACTGGAATTTCTGGCCGGGCAGGATGAGCGTTATTAGACTTAATTGGATCCATGGTGGGGATGGTGAGATCTTGTTTTCCTTTACCAATTCCAACAGCCTCTACAAGTGCATTTAACCCAACTGTAGCTTTCAAAGAGAATACGTATCCCTCTAGCGATACTTTACCCTCAACAAATCTCCTAGAAACCTGTCAATGCACCAAAAGTTGAGATCTTCGGAAACAAAATACATATTATTGTAGGATGAAATGTAAGAATAATTCCAGGCGTCTGCTGTAGATTTCCAAGCAGGTCAAGACTACATAAACAACAAAGAAATGTCTATTTTTACACTAACTTAAGCTATCCGTAAAAATGTTCAAAGAAAGGACAAAATGTTAAAGAAAGTCTGTTAGCACCGCATCCTTCACAATAGTGAATAAGTAAATGGGGTCAAGAGTACATAAATACGTGGGATCTCTCGTCGGTTGGAGAGGGGAACAAAACATTCCTTACAAGGGTATGGAAACCTCTCCTTAGCAGACGCGTTTTAAAATCATGAGACTGATGGTAATACGTAACGGGTTAAAGTGGATAATATCTACTAATGATGGGCTTGGGCTATTACAAATGGTATGAGACCCAGACACCAAATGGTGTGCCAGCGAGGACACTAGGCCTCCAAGGGGAGTGGCTTGTGAGATCCCACGTCGATTGGAGATGGGAACGAAACATTCTTTATAAGGGTGTGGAAACCTCTCCCTAGCAGACGCGTTTTAAAGCTGTGAGGCTGACGGCAATACGTAACGGCGATAAAAAATCATTCGTGAATTTGAAGAAATAAATTATAAAAAAAAAACGTGTGTTTTTTTGGATAGGAAGAATGATTCAAGCATTTCAATTAGTAAAATAAGTGGAACTGTAATGTGTCTATTCTTTTGTGCTACTGCTACAAAATCAGGGTGTCAGTTCAACATTCTCCACTGAAAATATGGGCTGCCGACCCTTGACTGGCTCTCTAAATAAGCACATGCTAGTTTCACAGCAGGTATTCTTTAATTTTATTGTTCTTTAACATTGGTGAGGTGAGGTAGCAAATGTGAGGATAAGTTGTTGTATGAACTAACATCAAGGAAAAATTGAACTTACCTCCACTAAGGTATTGTGCTTTTCCTCTGATAATGAGGAAAGCAAGCGAGATAACAACTCCTGCTGCCTCCAGCCACTAAATAACTTCTGTCCACAAATGCATTTCTTGCCTCTTGCTTTACGACATGCCGACCATCTGCGGTATTTCTCAGATCCATAAAATTTCCCATAATAGAAAGAAAGAATATCACCCATCTGTTTTGTTCCAACAAATTTCTTCACCTGCACGAGGTTCTTCCCAAAAATGTATAATCCAAGTAGAAGACTAGCCATTTCCATGTCACTCCAGGAATCATTCAAGGAAACAGGAATCACCCATTGGCCATTATCAACATTGTTTTCATTCATTTTCATCTTCATTTCTTGATGCAACAGAAAATCCTTGTTTTCCATGGCATCACAGGTTCTAGCCTCTCTAGCTTCTAAGTCATTTTGGTTTGATGCCAAAACAATATTATTACTACCATTAGTTTGCATCTGTTTCAGAATCCCAACATCATCAATACGAGCTACCGGTGCAGGAAATCCAACATAAATATCATGCAAACCATCAGCTTGACTTTTCAAAAGCTCTAAATAGTCTGATTTGACCATAAGAGGGGGAATTATTGCTTGAAATTCATCCCCAATTTGAGGAAGAGCCTCAGAATCTCCAAAGTCATCCCATGAACTCGAAATTTCCGGAGAAACAGACGGCTCAGGTGACATATCTTCGCTGCAAGTACCTTTGCTTTTTATTTGAACTGTATCCATCTGCAAAATCCATTCATAACATGACATCCCTACAGCATATCATCTTATCTTCAACTAATCCTATAATTATCATATCAAGAAGCATTAAACTAGCAAGATTTAATTACGTGTGAGAAAGTTATCTTCAACACAGGCATAAAAAAGTTGATTAGCAGCCAATTAGATCCGCCACAACTAGTTGAAGCAAATTCCAAATACTAAACCAAATGCAAAGGAAAACAGAAAATATCATGTCAATACCTACCATTACAAATCATATTCATCCATATGGAAGAACACAAAATTTACAGATAAAAACTGCGTTTCAAATCTACCAAATTAATCAAAGAAAAGGTTACAAGGATCCATACATACATTTAAAAAAAAAAATCTCTTAAAAGCAAAGAGAAGAACAAAGTGTTCAAACTCTGCTCATCGCAGTCATATCCAGATCCATGTTTTAAGCCCAAAACGTCCGATGACTTCAAAAAAAGCTCCACTCTAAACTTAAATATCAAAACTCCAGTAAGAAAACGTTCTCAGAGATTATCCCAATGTGATCCAACGAAATTAAACTAATCTACTCAAGCAAACGCATCAAAAGCTCTAAGTAACACTAAGACAAAAATCGAACAAAATTCAAAAACCGGCGTGACGCTTTATTCTCTTCCTGTTAGAACCGAAACCATGTCGTGTCTACGAACTCACAAGACGGATTCCTGAAGTTTCATCAATCCATAAACAAAATCGAACATATTATAGAAAAACAAACGTGAAAAAGAAATTTACAAAACGAGTTTTCGAAACAACAAACCACCGCGAAACCATCTACGAGTAGTGAATACAGTATAAAATGGAAATACTCGTAAATTATACTCGTAAGGAAGAAGAACAGTACCTGGTTTAAGGAAAAGTTACGCTTCCATGGCGATAAATACAGAATTCAAAGCAAAAAAACATGGACGATATATAAGAAGAAAATAAAGAAAAAGAAACAAAGCTAACTTGTTTCTGTGCTTCTCAGAGAGAAAAAGGACGGGGAGAGAGAGAGAGAGGGCTTATTATAGAGAGAGAAAGCGGGGGCTGAGGTTCGTTTCAATGGACGGAGATGAGCGCCACCACGCGCGGCGGCGGCGACGGCGAGTCGTGTGACACGTGGCAATCATGATTCGGTGGTCGATTGGATCATCTACAGGCGTATTCACCAAGATGATACGTTTAGCGAATTAAATCATACCACGTGTATGGGTTGTGTTGTTGCGGCGGAAATGAATGTTGTGGGGCGCTTATTTTTTTAGGGGTGTTAGTACACGTGCGAGTTGGCGCGTGGAGTTGTAAATCTGGCTTTTTTTGGAAATAAATTTTTTCTTTTATGTGTTTTATTTTTTTAATGTTCTGAAATGACCCATTGGGCTTTCTTTGTGTATTTATTATTTTAAAAAGTTAAAAATATATAGTTGGAACATTAAATTAAATAATTTCTTTTTTTTTTCTTTTCTTTTCTTTTATTTTTTTGGGTGGAGGAGTCAAATGTTTTGAAATGTTGAATGGCTTAGTTTTTCGTCAACTTACTTCCGGATAAAATATGGATTAGACCTAGGGGTAATATTGGTAATATATATTTATTGTTTCGTCTCGAAACTCAACTAATAAAGTTTTAGCTGCCGTAAATAAATCAACAAAATTTCTAATTTTTTATTGCTCGACATTCTAAAAATATCTCATTTTTTTCAAATAAGGAAGCTCGTAAAATCTCACAGTTACTTATACCTCACCATAATCACCTCCGTAAAATCCACTGCTAACAGATATTATTTTATTAAACCTGTTACATATCGACAACCGCCTTTTGGTTTTAAAACATGTCTAAAAGAGAGAGATTTCACACCCTTATAAGAAATGTTTGGTCCCGTCTTCGATCAATGTAGGATATCATAACTTTGTTTAATGTGTTGTTGAGTTTATCGATTAATAATTAATTTTTTTTTTTAAATATAGGTTGAAACAATTAATTGCCTTCTTAAAGATTGATTTTGTTGGTAATAATTAGATATAAAAGATATTATAATATTTTTAAATAAAAAAAACAATATTTTTCCTATTTATCTTTTATATGTAGAGATGCGCCTTGACTTGAATTTATCATATATTTCTAAATTATTAATTTATTGAAAATAAAATAAGAGATTAAATTATGTTTAAAATTTTGAAAATGACATTTTTTAAATAAGAAACTGATTGAAAATCTTTTTTTAATAATAATAATTTTACCGGTCAATTTAGAACAAATCTACGGTTTAATAACATCTCAAATCTATGAAATTAGGGCAAAGACGGGAAAGTCTTCCGTGTCCTCGTCCTCACCTCCTATTTCATTTTTTATTCCACGAAATTCTCTATATACTTTTACGAGATCGGGACAATGATCTCCGAAAAAGTTCACATACGCAAACAAAAATATAATATAATATTCAACATACTTTCTAAAAAATTGAACGCTACAACGTATTTTTCAATGTTTGAAATTTTATTTATTTATGAAGTATATATATACAAGTGACCGGGTGGTGCTCGGATCGGGGACTGATTCTCATCCTCACTCCCTCCATTTTTCTATTTAAACGAGATTCTCAGCTCCATTCGAGACGGTTTTCAAATTAAATAGATATCGAAAGTCGTTTATTCAGATTTGTAGTATTTAAATTAGAGAGAAATATATACCTTTTAATTTTTTAAATTTGTAACTTTATAATATTATATTATATGATGGTTTATTTAATATCACTGTTACCTAATTATAGGTGTAATTACGAGTAATATACGTATACCAATAATAATGATTAGGAGCGTTTAAATGATTGGAGAATTCGACTAATCTAAACCACCCGATCTAAATATGTTGGATTTTTTCTTTAGATTTGGATCGGGTTGAATTTTTTGAAAATAAAAAAATTTGGGCTCGTTTGCAAGTTGACATTTTATTTGTTAGGTCAACCCGACCAACTTGAAAATAGAGTTATGATCCATCTTTTTTCAAATCTCCGGGTCCTGCGGAAGAAAGGAAAAAGAATTTCACTGTTTCCTTTCGCTTTCGGGAAGGGAGGATTAAGAAAATCCTATTGATTGGAGCTTTCTCCAGACCTCCGAGAAAAGCATGAAAAAAAAAGTCTCGAATGGTACGATCCCTCCGTCACCCCAGAATGAAAGGGGTGATCTCGTAGTTCTTGGTCAGTGAAGATACGTTGTTAGGTTTTATTTTCTCGTTGAGGCTGAACCTGAACCTGTGCTCAAGAGATAGCTGTCCATATACTGATAAGGGATGTATGGATTCTCGAGAAGAGAGGAGCCGAGGTGGTCCCCCGCGGACCGCCGAGATCCCACGAGTGAATAGAAAGTTGGAATTTTTAATCAACTTAACAACAACCTAATTCCAACCTAATTCATATAGGACTCAAATCTTGTTTAATTGTAAATTAGTCCCTGAACTTTTTTATATTTACTAAATTATTAGGTATAAATTTAAATTTATATATTCACCAACCTGATCACCTTCTCCGTCTACCACGAGAAACGAGCATGTTCTTTTTGCTGAAAGATCGACAGCAATGAAACTTTCATGCCCTACTTTTCTCCGTCCTCAAAGAAATCGTCACTTCTCCTTTAAAATTCCTCAATCCGCCATGGATTTCTCTCCTTCTTCTCCGCAATCTCAATCAGCCTCAAAGCCGCCATGGCCGTCGCGCCTTTCTCCTTAACAGACGAAGATCTGACCAAAGATGAGCCGCTGAAACTCCTATCTCCGGCCAATCCGACGCCGGAGGAAACAATCTTCCTATCAAACATCGATCTGGCGGTGGCGTTCACCGTCGAAACCGTTTACTTCTTCGAAGACGGTCCGGCGGCGGAGATGTCGAGGATGGTGAAGAGAGCGATGGCGGTGCTTTTGGTTCCGTACTATTTCTTGGCTGGTCGGCTTCAGGTGAACCGGGAGACTGGCCGATTGGAACTGGTTTGTAACAATGCCGGCGTTGTGTTTGTGAATGCGAAATCGAAGGTAATGATGAAGGAACTTGGGGATTTGTCTCTTCCGAATCCGAGTTTTTGTCAGTTTGTTCATCGGCCTGGACTCCATAGAAGCCTCCCGGAAAGAGCTCTGTTTACGATTCAGGTATAGGACGAGAAATGGTTGCATCAATTTGTAAGATCTTCAAATAACTTAGATATTAAATCATCTCTACTTCTATTAGGTTACGAAGTTCGCATGCGGCGGCTATGCGATTGGAATGGTGACGAACCACGGCGTTTTGGACGGCAAATCCGCCGCAGATATGTTCCAAAACCTAGCCTCAATCTGCCGCGGCCAAGGCCTCAAAACCCAAACCATTTTCAACAACAGAACATGCTTCAAAGCTCGAATCCCCCCTCTTATCACACACCCTCACCAAGAATACACTTGCATTTCTCCAACTCAAAAACTCCCCTCCGCCTTCACCACCGTCACCAAGCTCTCCCCCTCTCCAGCGCCGCCAATCGCCGTCGAAAACCGCCGTCACACCGTTATCCCTTTCTCTCCCTCCACCATCGCTGCCCTAAAGCGTACCGCCGCTCCGTGTTCCACCTTCCAGGCCATATTGGCTCAGCTCTGGCGGGCCAGGACTCGAGCGGTTTATACAGACCGGCCGGATGAAATCTCCATGGTTCTCTTTGCGGTTGATGTCCGGTCCAAGATCCGCCCGGTTCTCCCCGATGGGTTCGTCGGGAACGCAGTGGTGACTGGGTTTGCGGCGGCGCGTGCGGCGGAGGTGGTGGAGCGGCCATTTTCGTTTTGCGTGGAGAAGGTGAAGGAGGGGATTGAAAGAGTCTCAACGGAGGAGTATGTGAGGTCGGCGATTGATTGGCTGGAGGTTTATAGAGGCATTCCGGCGACTTGTAATGGGAATAGTTTTTATGTTTCGGCTTGGTGGAAATTGGCGTTCAGGGAGCTGGATTTCGGGTTCGGGAAGCCAATCCACGGCGGTCCGGTGGCAAATGGGAACGATGAGTTTGTGCTGCTGCTTTCTCCGGCCAACGGCAGCCGGGGGAGTACAAGTAGTGTCAATGCTTGGATCAGTATGGAGGAGGAGAAGATGAAGAAGTTCTTGCACCATGTATTTGCAATATGATCAAATAGCCTTAAGTTTCTTTGTCTGTACCTATATTTTCCAAAGTTTTTTCTTTTAAGATTTTAAAAACTTGTTCTCTACTATGGAGAAACGGTGGGAAAACGGATAATCACGTGTAACATCGATCAAAAGATTACAAATTTGAATCTCCCGCCTCAATGTTGGATAAGATGGATCCTAGATCGGACGTCGACCGTGTTTGCAAAATTCGCCCGACCGTGTTTGCAAAATTTGCCCGTGTCGACCACAAAGAGAATTGGGCAGATCTTGGACCTATGTCGATCAAAAGTAGACAACATAATACGACGCTCGCGTTTGCAAGTTCACTTGAAATTAAACGAAACAAAAATGTGACTTACAAGTTTCAATTACGTCCCTAAATATTAGGATAAATTACAATTTTGCCCTTATTGTTTCGAGAGTCATTTTAAACCCTACTTTCAAGAAGTCGTTCAAAACAACAAATTCGTTTGGAGGAGGACGATGACGGCTTAAATTATCTTGTTAAGTTTGTATCCGCTCGATATGTACTACTCTCTCCATTGGACTTGGAGATTCGATCTTCTAACCGGACAATTATTTTATTCTAAAATTCTATAATAACTTAATTCACGATTTAAAATGTTCATTTTAGTAAGAAATCTAAGTTAGGAAGAGATTTATCTCAAATGGAGTCGTCCATTCCACTCCACACTCCCAAGGAAATCACTTACTAAAATCGTAGTCAAGGAGGGAGAGAAATTTGATTTCAGGAGAAAAGGAGGAAGCGGCAGCGATCAACAAACGGAGGTATGTTGTTTATGAATTAGAATCAAAGAAAGTTATCTAGGTAGGAACCAGACGGCGGTAATAGCCATAGCGATCCTTTCAGCTAAGAAGTTTCGTGGGATAGCTACAAAGGCTTTAGCGTTCTCTTTAATTTCGTCTGGTCTTAGTGGATTTTGTTGTTCTTTTGATGATTTGACTTTCTGTTAGTATTGATGGAAAGATGAGTAGAATAAGAAGATTAGCAGGCTGATCTTTGCCATGTTGTTCGATCAATTGACATGAGCTTAAAATTAGGGTTCCTAGAAATGACTATCTCGGAGGATTCGGCAATCGATTCAAAAATCTCTCCTCCAAATTCATATGAATCTGTAGTTCTTGGTGGAACTTTTGATCGATTACACGACGGTCACCGTCTCTTTCTCAAGGTATCTCTTCTTACTTTTAATGGCTTTTTCCCCTTTAAGTTTTGGTAGTAAATGGTGGAATTTAGGCTGCAGCAGAGCTGGCTAGGGATCGGATTCTGATTGGAGTTTGTGATGGTCCTATGCTGAGTAAAAAAAAGGTACTCACCTCTTCCTGAACCAGCAGCATTTACTTCATTTTTGTTCATTTCTTTTTTGCTGTTCGATCATTTTTAGTTCTTCTTTATCAACATTTGGAAGCTTTAAACATACTTCCGTTCTATTCTGGATAGCTGGTATTGAGTTTAAGAAATCTATTCAATGTGTGGTTTACAAACTTTTAGTGCATTGCCAGTTAGTGTTACAACATATTATGCGTCTGTTTAGCCCTCGATCAACACGAAGTTCTTTCCGTTTGTTATTATCAGTATTGGAACTGCAACTTTGTTATTTACTGATTGGTAGAAGAAAATAATTTGTGAGATCTCCCATCGGTTGGAGAGGGAAACAAAACATTCTTATAAGGGTGTGAAAACCTCTCCCTAGCAGATGTGTTTTAAAATCGTGAGGCTGACAACGATACGTAACGGGTCAAGCAGACAATATCTGCTAGCGGTGGGCTTGGGCTGTTACAAATGGTATCAAAGCCAAACATCGGGCAGTGTGCCAGCGAGGAAGCTGGCCCCCAAGGGCGGTGGATTGTGAGATCTCACGTTGGTTGGAAAGGGGAACGAAGCTATCCTTTCAAGGGCGTGGAAACCTCTCCCTAGTAGATGCGTTTTAAAATCGTGAGGCTGACAATGATACATAATAGGCCAAAGCGGATAATATCTGCTAGCGGTGAGTTTGGGTTGTTACAAATGATATCAGAGCCAGACACTGGGCAGTGTGCCAGTGAGGACGCTGGGCCCCCAAGGGGGGTGGATTGTGACATCCCACAACCGGTTGGAGAGGGGAACAAAACATTCCTTATAAGGGTGTGGAAACCTCTCCCTAGTAGACATGTTTTAAAATCGCAAGGTCGACGACGATGCGTAACGGGCCAAGCAGACGATATCTGCTAGCCGTGGGCTCGGGCTGTTACATAATCTGCCACTTATTACAAGTGCTCTAGATAGTTATTTTCTTTATAGAAGCCATGGGCGATTACTTTAAGGAAAAGTATGAAGGTCAAGTATTTGTCGTTTCGTTTATAGAAGGAAAGTTGCTTTCTAGAAGGACACCATGAAAAGTAGTCACTTTAGAGGTGTTATAAGATGCTTGATGTATAATCACCTCCTTTATTTCTTTGATGTAATTTAAAGCTGTTCTGTTGATGATGTCGATGAAACCTTATTTGTTTCTGGGGCGAGGAGATTGAGATGGTAATCTAAATTGCTTTTTTACTTCATCGCAGTTTCGGGAACTTATACAACCCATTGAGGAAAGGATGCAAAATGTTGTAGATTATGTCAAGGTACTTCATTTGAGAACCTTTTTCTTTTTGGGTTTCATGGGTTAGGCAGGTTTTCTTGCTGTAGTTGTTAATGAAAAAATGGTATAGGTGCGTTTTATACTTCATTTCAGCTTCTTTTTTTTCTTCTTGTTTTCTCGTTCTTGTTTTGAGGAACGAAAAGATTAATTGATTGAGCTACAACCACAACAGCCTTAGGCATGGGAGAAAGACAACCAAGGAAACGCCAAATCCCTCATTGGCTAAACAATCATTTGGTTATGTTTAGCCATTTTGGGCTTTGCTTTAACCGAAGCTATTCATTGTTTGTGTGAGATCCCACATCGGTTGGGGAAGAGAACGAAACATTCTTTATAAGGGTGTGGAAACCTCTCCCCAGCAGATACATTTTAAAAACCTTGAGGGAAAGTCCGAAAGGAAAAGTCCAGAGAGGATAGTATTTGTGTTTTAAAACCGTGGGGCTGACGGCGATACGTAACGGGCTAAAGCGGACAATATCTGTTAGTGGTGGATTTGGGCTGTTACACTACCCCTCCCCTTGTAACCAGTTTAACGGTATCCGTTGTGAATACGATCCCACAATTCAGCTAGACCTCAGCTAGTCATGTTCTTGATCATTTTTTGAATGGTAGTACAGACTAGAAGTTAATGATAACAACTCATCAACTTTAGTTTATGCTTGCAAAATTTGTTTCAAGTTTAAACTGCAACTTTGCTGCATGGACCTGGCTTAGATTCCATGGACCAAGAAGTCCATTTCTGGCATATGTTCATGAAAACAAATTCATTCCTCATTGACTCCGTTTCATATCTTATGAATAAATGTTATTTCATTGCTACTTGCATTTCTCAAGTCACGTCATGAGACGATTTTTGCAGTCTGTGAAGCCAGCACTCTTGGTACACGTCGAACCTATCGTCGATCCATATGGCCCATCCATTGTCGACGAAACTTTGGAGGCGATCGTTGTCAGGTTTTCCCATTACTATGTTTATTTTCCAATAAACTCTTCACCTTAAATCTGATGTTGCTTTTCTGGGTTATTCCTTTTGGCAGCAAAGAGACATTAGCAGGTGGAATGTCGGTTAATAAGAAGCGTGGCGAGAAGGGGCTTCCGCTACTGAAGGTCGGTCCGAGTCTTTTCTCGTCGTCTTTGTCTGCAATACCAAAAGAAAATTCCATTCTAAACTCAATCCATTCGATGTTTCTGGTTTGCAGATTGAAGTTGTTGATTTAGTTACTGAGGAGTCCGGTGGAGATAAGCTGAGTTCCTCGACACTAAGAAAGCTTGAGGCAGAGAAGGCTGCCCCTGCCTTGCAGCAACAGACACCAAACATTACTCATGAAGCTAACATATAAATAAAGCTCCGTCGAGAAATTATTTGTAAGAGATCTCAACACATTATCTTGAATTCATATGAACATTCTCATAATGTTAAACCCAATAAATTATCATAAAGACTCGATAGATCTGGTATGTGCTTTCTGTCTGAATTTCTGTTCGGGAACTACGGACCTCTACAATAGTATGATATTTTCTACTTTGAGCATAAGTTCTCATAGTTTTGTTTTTGGTTTCCCCGAAAGGCCTTGTACCAATGAAGATACTATTTCTTACTTATAAGCTCGTGATCATTGCCTTAGTCAGCCAATGTGGGACTCCCTCCCAACAATCTCAACACAAATGTTTAAGAGTATGTTTGAGAATGTGGTTGCGACATTTTTTTAAGAGATTTAGAATATTTTTGAGATTTAGTAATAATTAAGAATTGATTTTAAGACAGAATATTTTCATGAGAGTTTTCTTCATGGTAATGGTTGGCAAAGCGGTACCTTCGGGGGTATGTGGCTTGTGCGTGCCAGATTCTCGACCTATTTCGGCACTAGTGAAATGGGGTGAACCAGACCTATTTCGGCACTAGTGAAATGGGGTGAACCACCCAGATCTTGAATCAATTAGTAGATCATCAAATCAACACAGTCTCTACGCGAGTTGGAGATGGGACAGCCCACGACCCTTATCAATCATACACTCCTTTAAACGAGATATTTAACCAAATTATAGGAATAAATAAATGAGATATTTAACCAAATTATAGGGATTAAATAAAAAAATTGTCTTAACGACAAGGACCCATTTATAATTTAACACTTTATTTATTACCCCAAAGAGAGGACTATATATATATATAAAACTATTGTTTGGAGAACTAAAAAAAATCAAGAAGAAAAGTTATATAAAATATTATTAAATTTATGAAATTTATACTGTTTGCATAGAAAAAATAATAATTACAAAAGTAGAGGGAAGATAGATATATGCTAATTCTTAATTATTGAAACAAACAAATTAAATTTATTTTAAAAGTTATTTTGTCAATTTCTTATTAATAAAAATATGTTTTAAAAAAAAAAACCTATCCAAAGTTTTATTTTTTTAATATAATTTTTTAAAAATAAATTTCATAATCAATTTTGCGTAAATATTAATAATGCAAAAAAAAAAAAAAAAAAAAAATTCAATT
>NW_019268517.1:569158-583967 GCF_002738365.1 Cucurbita moschata
AAAATTAGATAAAAATTAAAATTAAAATCTTTTAAATTTCGTTAAAATTAGATAAAAATTAAAATTAGATAAATATACTTTTAAATTTCATTAAAATTAGATAAAAATTAAAATTAAAATCTTTTAAATTTCATTAAAATTAGATAAAAATTAAAATTAAAATCTTTTAAATTTCATTAAAATTAGATAAAAATTAAAATTAAAATCTTTTAAATTTCATTAAAATTAGATAAAAATTAAAATTAAAATCTTTTAAATTTCATTAAAATTAGATAAAAATTAAAATTAAAATCTTTTAAATTTCATTAAAATTAGATAAAAATTAAAATTAAAATCTTTTAAATTTCATTATAAAATTCTATTAGTTTATAATTTTAATTTTTGAAAAAAATTTACTCCAAGATATTATTTTTTAAGTCTCTCTCTCTCTCTCCTCTCTCTCTCTTTTTAATTATAGAAATTGAAAAATATTATTATCAAAGAAAATCTTCGCTAGCACTTTGCAACTTATCCCACCAACGCCCATCGGAATTTCTTTTCGCTCATCTCCCTTTTCGATCGCTATCTACAGGGTTTTACTTTCCGCTCATTGAATCAGTTTCCTCGTAGGGTTTTCTTTTTGTTTTGGTTCGAATCTGCTTTCAGTATCTCCCTCTCTTTCTCCTGGTAATTTTCTCCTTCTTTTTTTTATTTGATCTGTCTGCAAATTTCTGGATCATAGTAATGTATTTTTGTTTGTTGTTTCTGTTACTCGTGTTAAGATTGTTTTGGAGTGGTGTAATTCAGATCATGAATGGTTCATTTTCGCTATTGAGTGGGAGTTGGATTGAAATTTGTGATTCAGGATGAGTTTCACTAATGTTAATCTATGTTGTTACTTTGAAGCTTGAATTTCATATTCGAATTGGGAATTTGAAATTTTTGTTGTTTGTTGTCATCTCCGTTTCCGATATTGTTCGTATTTTGATTGGCGTGTGATCTGATTGTGAATGTTATGGCCCCATCTGTAGAAATAGGAGTTGGTGATAATACGACGATGAACGAGCGAAAGACCATTGATTTAGAGCAAGGATGGGACTTCATGCAAAAAGGAATCACGAAATTGAAGAACATTCTAGAGGGACTGCCGGAGCCACAGTTCAGCTCGGAAGACTACATGATGCTCTACACGTACTAATCTTTCTAAACTTCTGGTCATGCTCGTTTTCGCTTTTTATATTTATTGGATGGATACTCATTGGAGGATTGGAATGGGAGTTCCAATTAGTGCCCATTTTAATACTCTTTGAAGGCTTATAATCTTCTCTGTTTTCTTGATAAGTTGGTTTCTTAAAAAATTAGATTACTTTTGAGCGTAAGGAATTTGAATTGGTTGAGACTCTCTTTGATTTCGCGCTATATTAGAGAGGTTTTTTTTGGTGGGTGGGTGAGGGTGAAATTCTTTCTACCGTTCTTACTTGGCAATTTGAAGGATGGTTTGATGGAGTTTGATTAATTCAATTTATGATGACAATCTCTGCAGAACCATCTATAATATGTGCACTCAAAAGCCTCCACATGACTACTCACAGCAGTTGTATGATAAGTACCGCGAATCATTTGAAGAGTACATAACTTCATCGGTAAGAACTATGTAGTTTATGTATTGGTTTTCCATGACCTTTGGGCCATTATCTTTTTCGTAACATGAAATTTAGCAGACATTTGTTTTGGTGATGTAAATGGTTAAGTTTGCTGAGAATATATACATGTATGTTAGATATGAGGCATTTGTAAAATTATCTTACGTAAGAGATAATAGTTTATGTATATTTTATTATAAGAAGAAAGGAGTTCTTAGATGGAAGAAAGACCCATTTACATATAAGGAAATAATTTTAAAGCTATATAATACAATAAATAGAAATATATTGATTAACCAAAAGGGAAACATAACTAGAAACAACTGACACTCCCCGTCAAGCTAGAAATAACCGAAACGAAGTTAATCATCTTGTCAAACTGTTAACAAATGGGCTAGTTTGAACAATTCTTCTGCTGTTTTATCTTTCTGCTGGCCGGATATCATTTAGTACTATCTTCATATGTCCAACTTTTGACACACTACAACATGTCGAAGAATCATGAGCATTTCTTTCCTATCAATTCCATGTCAATGTCCTTAATGTTCTAATTTCACCATTTGTTTGGGGAAATTAAAATGCTTCTGTAGTCTTATATGATCGCATCTTTCACAGCACATTGTGTTGTTAGTCCTAGTTTCATATATTATATCTGTATCATTAGTTGTTGTTTTAGACACTCACAGTTGAACTTTCTGTTCAGGTATTGCCATCTTTGAGGGAGAAACATGATGAGTTCATGTTGAGAGAGCTTGTGAAAAGATGGGCAAACCACAAAGTGATGGTTAGGTGGCTTTCTCGCTTCTTCCATTATCTTGATCGGTACTTTATAGCTCGAAGGTCACTTCCACCTCTTCACGATGTTGGGCTGACTTGCTTCCGTGATCTGGTACGTTACCACCAAAAACTGCACTGGATTTTTCTTACCATGTTATATTTCTTGCCTCTTTGCTTGGCTTACCTGGTTGTGTTTACCTCAACTCTGCGAGTCACAGCAATAGAATATGTTGTTGATATTTGTGTTACTTCAGATTTACCAGGAGTTAAATGCAAAAGTTAGAGATGCTGTTATATCACTGGTATGTTAATGCCTTTTATTTTGTGCACCATCATTTAAGTTTTGCAATGCATAACTAGATTTCTCCTATCAGATCGATCAAGAGCGTGAAGGAGAGCAAATTGACCGGGCTTTGCTAAAGAATGTCTTAGATATATTTGTGGAGATTGGGATGGGGCAAATGGATTGCTATGAAAATGACTTTGAAACAGCCATGCTCAAAGACACTGCTGCATATTACTCTCGAAAGGCTTCTAACTGGATTCTCGAAGACTCCTGTCCTGATTATATGTTGAAAGTAATTCCTTTTGTTTTTTTATTAGCTTAGTAGATAAATATAATCTTATCTTTCTGGTAGGATTACTTACTCATTTTATTGGACACTCTAGGCTGAGGAATGTCTAAGACGTGAGAAGGATAGGGTCTCACATTATTTGCACTCTAGCAGTGAGCCTAAACTTCTTGAGGTTTGTTCTATCTTCCTAGTGCCTTTGTAATTAAAATAAGTCTTCTTGATCGAGTAAACTTCCAACTGATTTAGCTTAGCTGGTACTAGTTTTTTTCATTCTTCTTTGATGATGGTCATCCTCATAATTGTAGCTGATGTATTGCATTCTCTCTTTTCTAGAAAGTTCAACATGAACTGTTGTCTGCCTATGCTACCCAACTGCTTGAAAAAGAGCATTCTGGATGTCATGCATTGCTTAGAGATGACAAGGTACTTGCACAATTTGCTATATTTTATTTTCAAGTAAATGGTTATTCAATATGAAGATGAACCTATATTTTCTTCTCCTTTGCTGTTTATGGGATACTTTCTAGGTGGAAGACTTATCACGAATGTTCAGACTGTTCTCTAAAATTCCTCGGGGGTTAGATCCAGTTTCAAATACATTTAAGCAGGTTTGTGATTTAACCACTTCAATTTAGCCCTAAATGGTTTTTCATTTGAAATAATCAAAATTACTTTTCTTTTATTTGTCTACTGTTTTTCTGAACTCCTATGAGCTTGTAAAATTTCGATCATACAGCATGTTACTACTGAGGGAACTGCCTTGGTGAAACAAGCAGAAGATGCAGCAAGCAACAAGAAGGTTTGTTATTAACTGCTATACGCTTTTCATTTCTTGCGTTATACCATTATATTAATCTTAAGTTTCGTCATTTTGGTTGATCATGGGCCAACAGGCTTTGGATTGTTAATTAATTATTATCAAGGTAGTCTTCAATGGTTACATCTAGCCTAAAGGTGCATTATTGTTAAAACTTTTAGTAAAACCTACATATTTTGTCTTCAAGGAATTTTCCATTCAAGCAGAGAGCGTTTCTGCTTATCAGAGATTAGGGATGTGGTTGCCAGATGACATAGATGAGCAGTAATTTTTCACTTTCTTATTTATTTTGCATGAATTATTTTCCCTTATTACTTAAAATTTTCTCTTTCTTTATTTTATTTTCATATATTACTTGGAAATTTTGGGTGTCTTGCTGTTCAATTCACAACTTATTTTCTTCTTTTGGAGACTCTCCGATGTATTGTAGCAAATATCATACGTAAGTTTCTAGTTTGAGCCAGATATATGGACATGTCTTTCAACTGGGCTAAGAGCTAATAAAATGAATGCTGTATAATTTAATAACACCAAGAAATTGGCCTTTTGCTTGCAAGACTATTTTAGATGTTCATGTTATAATTTCGGCATCCAATACGGTAACCATGTATAAGCAAATTGTGTGTTATTGTTCTTATCATCCGCATCATTGAATCGCAATTAGGAACTGAGTGTGTGCTTTTGAAAAGGTTTAATTCCGTCAGTGTTTGATCTAGGCTGTGGTGCTTATTTTATGATTGAGCTGTACTTTTCATGAACATTTGATGAGTTTCCTATACCAATCTTGAAAGGTTATTTTTATTGTGGCGAAGGACTTATTTTCTTTCCTTCTCTGTAGGCTGAGAAGAGGGATGTCATTGGTTTGCAGGAACAGGTAATCTTCCTTTGTCACATTCGCGCATTTTCTCTCTCTCTCTCTCACATGGTATCTTAAAACTATGATCTGCGTTTTAGGTGTTCGTAAGAAAAGTGATCGAACTGCATGATAAATATTTGGCATATGTGAACAACTGCTTCCAAAATCATACACTTTTCCATAAGGTATGTTGTTTTTTACTAGTCTATTACAATGTGCGAAGTATGAGGTACACATAGTTATGAGAAAAAGATAATAGTGATATAAAACTATTAAGATTTAAATTGTTACTAAAACTTTATGTGCATCTATTTAGGCTCTCAAGGAGGCTTTTGAGGTCTTTTGCAACAAGGGCGTTGCTGGAAGTTCAAGTGCAGAGTTACTTGCAACTTTTTGCGATAACATTCTTAAGAAAGGTGGAAGTGAGAAACTGAGTGATGAAGCCATTGAAGAGACTCTGGAGAAGGTTCATTCTTCTTTCCCATCTTCTATTCCTTCTGCCCTTGATGATTTATGGACGATGTTATATGATTATAACCCTTCTCTGTTTGCAGGTCGTGAAGTTGCTTGCTTACATCAGTGATAAAGATCTTTTTGCTGAATTTTATCGGTGATTCTCTAGATCTTAAGATTTATTGGCTTTAGAGATAAACTATAAGAAATGAAATAATGATGATAAATTGCATAACCATTTGCAGGAAAAAGCTTGCTCGACGGCTTCTTTTTGATAAGAGTGCCAACGACGAGCACGAGAGAAGTATTCTGACTAAACTGAAACAGCAATGTGGTGGTCAGTTCACCTCAAAGATGGAGGGCATGGTATGCCAGATTTTTGTTGTGATTTAAAGTGCTTGATATTGTGGAAGTATTACATGTGTTTGTTTTTGGGTCTCCTTAGGTCACAGATTTGACTTTGGCAAAGGAGAATCAAGCCAGCTTTGAGGAGTATCTTACCACTAATCCACAAGCACATCCTGGCATCGACTTGACGGTTACGGTCCTGACTACAGGGTTTTGGCCTAGCTACAAGTCCTTCGATCTTAACCTTCCGGCCGAGATGGTAGGCACAGGTCTCGTTTCAAGTTTGACCATTTACAAGTTGTACAACTTTTATCTTAATCTTTTCTTTCTTGAATTTCAGGTTAAATGTGTTGAGGTTTTCAAAGAGTTTTATCAGACTAAAACAAAGCACAGGAAGCTTACATGGATTTACTCTCTGGGTATCTGTAACATCATTGGAAAGTTTGAACCAAAAACTATTGAACTGATAGTGACTACCTATCAGGTTAGTACATCGACCTAATCGAAACTCTCGGGAACTCGGAGTTTGTTTTGTTCTACTACCAAGTCCTTATTACTGATTTATATGGTACTTTTTTTTGTATGTTCGTAGGCTTCTGCCTTGCTGCTGTTCAATTCCTCTGACAGACTTAGTTACTCAGAAATTATGACTCAACTAAATTTGAACGATGACGACGTTGTGAGACTACTCCATTCCTTGTCGTGTGCTAAATATAAGATTCTTAACAAGGAGCCGAGTACTAAAACTATCTCGCCATCCGATCACTTCGAGTTCAATACGAAGTTTACAGACAAAATGAGGAGGATCAAGGTTCTAATTCTTCACTTGTTAATATTTCCTTCTCATTGTTAACCGTAGCATTTCTTGTAAGATGCAGTGTTTTGATCTACCATTGTGCAGATTCCTCTTCCACCTGTGGATGAGAAGAAGAAAGTAATTGAAGATGTCGACAAGGACCGACGTTACGCGATTGATGCATCAATTGTTCGCATTATGAAGAGTCGGAAAGTTTTGAGTCACCAGCAGTTGGTGCTGGAGTGCGTCGAGCAACTCGGTCGCATGTTTAAGGTTCTCTCAAACACTTCCATCTCGATACTTTGATCTTTTAATCTGCTTTTAACTTTCGGAATCTAAAAAGAAACAATGGGAATTTGCAGCCCGACTTTAAGGTAATCAAAAAGCGGATTGAAGATCTAATCACCCGAGACTATCTGGAAAGAGACAAAGATAACCCGAGCTTGTTCAGGTACCTAGCATGATCATCCAGCCTTCGTCAAAGAAGTGTTACGATTCTTATGACTAGAAATAGCTCTAAAAGGAAATCGTTCGATGACAATGACGATGACAATGAAGATGCTGGCGGTACGAGTTTGAATGTATAAATTAAACTGAGAAAATCGATCTGTTCGAACTATTTTTCCATCTAAGCAAGTTGAGATGCTTGTTATATGAATTAGAAAACTGATGGAAAATCTGAAAATCCCAATGTTGAGATGATTATTGCTTAATTGGGCAAATGGAGTGAAAATAATTGAATTTATTACTGTAATTTCCATCTGCATATTTATTATTCAATAATTAGTTCCTTAGTTGTTTTGCCTCAAACAAAGCCTACGACTTTGGATAACCACTTTTTTCTCATTAATATATTATTAATATTATTGCTGTTTTATTTATTTATTTATTTATTTAATTTTATCAATTTTGTATTTTTGTTTTATAGTTATTTTAATTATTTATAAATTCATTATCATTATAGATAGTTAAATATCAATAAATATATTTTTATAAAATAGTATTCACATTATTTACTATTTTAAGTAATTTTTAAAATAATATATTCATCTTGATTAATAGGTTAGTACAAAATTATAAATAAAAAAAAAAAAATCTAAAAAAATCGAAGAAAATATTTATTTCATGAGTTTTAAAAATCTAAAGCAATTTCGAAACCCTAAACCCTAATGAGATTAAGTCTTGTAATAAAGTTTTGATTTTTAAAATTTTAAAATCATAATTTTATTCCTTAATTAATGAGCTTTCCTTCCTTCGATCGTTCTATGGAGATTCAGATAATCTTTTGCCGCCAAAGGTGCGCTCTCTCTCTCTCTCTCTCTCTCTCGGTGAGGACAAGAGTGATCGGTAATTATGAACGATGGACAGATTTTGTGGAAATACATATGTTTTTATGAAAAATTTATGGAGTGTAGATGAGATGCCATTTTCATTTTGAAATTTCTATGAAATTTGCAGGCGTTGATGGAACATTTTCGCGCAAACGCACCACAATGCTGCATCAACTCCTGACGATAATATAGTCGGTGAGGTTTTATCGATTGTTAATTTTTTGCACGTGAATGAATCTCTTGTTGTTTTTTTGAATATGATCGAACAGGGGGAATGTACATGGCGAAAAGCAAGCCACAAAACGTGAGCGATTGCGATTCTATGGAGTAGTGGAATTGAATGGAGAAGTTAGTGAAGCAAAATTGACGGTCCTCTTCAGATTCCCAAATCACGAGGTATCCAAGAGTAATTAGACAAATAATATCTTGATCATGCATCTTCCATCTTGCATCTTGCATCTTTTAATGTTTTGTGAATTAAAATTATATACCTCAATCATTGAAATAATCATGTTTGACTACTGCAACTAAATAAAGTTTTGTGAGGGTGGGATTTTGGGGCCCTTGCGCTGAGATCATCTTCCTTTTATACATCAAGAAAGCAAGTTGTTGTGAAGGATTAATTTGACGTTTCCACTATTACTGATGGGAAATGGAGAGAAATTAAGAAGGAAAAGGACTTCCTCTTCGTGGGCATTGGATCAATTCTTAGTGGGCTCTGGTCTTTTTTTCACGCATAATAATTACGGCCACATTCCGATGACTCCCCGGTTTCCTTTCATGATGCCTTCCCCTACTTGGAGGATTTATATGTTTTTTGCACAACATTTTATTTCTGTATCAAGAAACAGAAATATACCCCCCAAAGCTTCATACTTCAGTTTCTAATGGCATGATACAAGCTAATATGAGAAACCTTAATGGTTTGAATAATATCACTCCACATGTAAAGTAATATTCTAAAAATAAAACAAAAGCATAGCACACCATTTGATAT
Organism: Cucurbita moschata; assembly: GCF_002738365.1. Lineage (NCBI taxonomy): Eukaryota > Viridiplantae > Streptophyta > Magnoliopsida > Cucurbitales > Cucurbitaceae > Cucurbita > Cucurbita moschata. The sequence continues at coordinate 577,731 of NW_019268517.1, forward strand.
AGATGATTACTTCTATTACTAAACTAAATGTGACATTTAGTAAATGTTAAGGGAATAAATTCACATATAGATAATGATAAATGTATAGGACCAGAACCATGTTTGAACTTTATTACATTTAATATTCAATTTTAATCTTTTTTACCTTTTTCTCCTAACTGCTTAGCGTTTGGAGTAGTTAAAAGTGTTAGCTTTTAGTTTGGATCCTAAGACATGAGCACTGCCCATGGTAATTTTGGAAATCAGCAGACGCCCATGTTAAAATTAGCAATGTCTTAGTTGAGATTGCTAATGCATTTGGATGGTAAATGAGGCATGATAAGGAATTCTTCTACTGCAATCATTTTATAATTGCTTTTGTTGAGTGATTTTGACTGCTTACATTCATCACGCCTGTATTGGCACTAACAATGTGAATATGACAGCATGCACTTGTTCACCTGGACCTCGCTATTGTTATTGTTACTAGGCTAAACCTTTCATAAGTTTTCAATCAGCAAGATAAATTTTCGAATTATAAATTTCTCTGTCTCCGTATTTTGATTATCATTTGTTTTAAAACTTAGAATTTTTTTAAGTATATCTTCAATTTTGAAATCTAAATATGTTTAGTCTTTATCATTAACACCAATTGAAGGTTCAATTTTACTATCCAAAACTTTAGTTTCCTTCCAATAAAGATAAATGGACTTCATTATGATTTCACTGGCTAACAATTTTATTTTAGCATGAATTTAACTATGTTTGCATGATTTGTTAGTCAATCTTTCAAATCTTACTTGACCGTTTTTGCCCATTTATTTCTAATCCATTCCCACAGCTACCAAATAAAGAAATAAGTTTTACATCTATACTTCGTGTTAACTAAATCTAAAGTTGTCAGCTCAACTCACAATTTCTCCGCCTATTACTGGACTTCAAATTCCATTTTTCTTTTCCTTCTGTTGTATGCCGTCCACTAGAACGCGAGTAAATTTATCTTCAACCAGATGGATTAGTTTCAAGGTATAGGACATTTCTGTGACAATAAGATGTTCTAAATTAGATGTTTTTGTTCCCCCGTTGAACATTTTGGTCTTTCTCCTCAAATACTTGTTACAATTCACGGACCCAAATGTTTGTCGAATTTGGATCCTAGTCAAACAAAATCTTCAGGACGTAATTAGGAATTTTAACTTATAAGTTATAACTTCCTAATTGGTTATTCCTCCATCTCTTCCAAGACATTTTATCAGATACTTTGATATTTGCATGTGAAGTTTATCTGCACCCTTTGTGCCCCTTGAACTTTTTCTAACAAATGGAGATTACTACTTCCATTAGGCACTCTCTGCCATTTCTGATTGAACTTCTGGTGGATGAAACACTGTTTTTCTCACCTGCCCAGCTCTGTGGTGGGTCAGCATGAAAAGCCATTATTACATGGGCTCTTTCAATTAGTTTGTTCAAGACATTATTACATTTGGTCTAGTCATGCTTTGCTTTGTGGACTGCTCGTTCTTAGCACTCAGAGAACTAAAAGAAAATTAGTGAAATAGTTTATGTTTCTATTGAAGCACTAGATGTGAACAAATTCATAATTTATGAGCTCTTTTATGGCCGCTACCCAAGAAGTACTTTACCCAAATTATAGTCATAGATGCCTCTTCCATTTCTTATCTTGATGGCTTTAAAACAATCTGGTGGCGTACTATGTTGTTGGTTCCCCATATGTAGATGCTTCTTAGAATCTTGTTGAAAAGGGACGTCTTTGTCATGTTGCACTTGTTTTTCTTACGAGTACAGCTGCTATTTGATTGAAAATCCCAAAAGATGGAACATGACTTGACATGAGAAGCGTCAAATCTCAAGGCCCCATTACCAAATTGTCGAATCTAACAACGCTTAACCAGGCAAGAGTTAACTTTTAACTGTACAACCCATTTAAATTTAGAAATAAGTAAAGACAAGATGTACATTCTGCATGTTGATTGATATTTTCCCCCTAATATTAGCTGAATGCTGACGTCACAATACTGCTCTGCTAAATTCTATACAGTATCGAGCATTGGTATCCCTAGGTGGGAAAGTTGTGATGCTTTAGTAGGAGTTTTTGGTTGAAATCTTCGCGAACTCCAGGGTTTTCTTTCCTTGTAACTTGTTTGTGACATAGTGTTTACTGTATTCTCCATGACTATATCTTCTATATTTGCATGGATTGTTTTTATCCACGAACTCTGGCATTGGTCCAAGCTCTATGTCATAGCTAGGTGCATAAAATGTGACTATCGAAAGTCGGTCAGTCTGCTTGTGAGTCACAGCTCGGTGCTCCACGCTTTTGTACCTGCCATTTGTAACAACCTGCATATAAATCAATGAGAAAGGAGTCAAGTCTCTGTTGTAAGATAAAAAATCATTTCTTTATTTAGACAAAGTTTCATTCACACCTCCATTGTATCGCCAATGTTGATCACAAGTGCATTTGGGAGAGGTTGAACAGGAACCCACTTGTCGTCCTTAAGGATCTGAAGCCCTACTGAGTTGCCCTTTCCTTGCTGCAAAACAGTTAAAGCACTTCCATCGGAGTGTGGGCTCAGCCCCAAAACAAGATCAGGTCTTGAACATGGTGGATAGTAATTCATCCTTATTGCCTGTACGGCCACCCCAAACGCCTTTTCAAATACGTCCTCATTTAGGCCAAGGCCTAAAGCTATGTACTTCAATAGATTCTGGCAAAGCTTTCTTGCTTCTTTAGAGTAAATCTCAACAGTATTGCTGCAAAATGGTGTATGATTGTAAGTAGCTGAACAGTTAATTCAATGGTGACATTAGAATTACAAAAAACCACCTGAAGTTTGTTGGCTTCTTTGGCCATAATAGTGGGTTTCTTATAGAGTCGGGTATAACCCCCAGAGCAAACATGTTACACCAATCCAACTTTTGGTGCTCTGAGAACACAAAAGCTTGCCCGTATCCTTGAACTGTGCCCGGTGCCATTCGGTACTTCTGCTTTTCCTCCAAAGGTAGCCCGAAGAATTCCATTGCCTCCCCCTCAATGCTTTCTAGTAGGTTTAGAGCAATTCCATGATTAATTACCTAAAAGATTACCAAGGCCTTAGTTTCCATTGCCTGTTCTTAAGCTTTGACTGAAAAGAGAATATTCGATTAGTCTTTACCTGAAAAAATCCCCATTCCTCGCAGGCAGAGGCTAGCTGCAATATTTCATCTCTGTTTCCTTTTAAAAGTTTGGATAAATCAATAGTGGGAAGATCAGAGGATGAGATTAAAGCTGTTGGTGTTGGCCTCTCTTGTACGCCCCTGATAAATCTTTCGGGAATAGTGTTAGGCTTAAACTTCCTGAGTTCTTGCACATCATCGATGTGTCCTACGTTGACGGGAGAACTAGGCACTGGAGCCATAGAGAGTAGAGAGTTAGAAACAGAGTTCTGAAGAAATAAATTTAGACCAATGTTAAAGCTCTTGGTAATCCAACTTGGAATGCAAGTTTCGTTAACTCAAGATGAGCTCGTATTTATAGAGCAAGGCAAGCATGCATCCAGAGACTTGATGCATTATTTCTTTTATTTTTTAAAATATATTAGAGTTCGTGGAGACATTGAAATTTGGAGCATTATTTGAGACGTGTATTACACTCGTATCGTTTTCCTGTAGTTACTTGAGCCTTAACCAATTTGATTTAATTTTATACAGCTAGGATAGCATACATTTTAGAGACTTGATAGGTTCTTTCTTTTTCAATATTTTGAGAGTGATTTTAAAAATGTTAAAATCACTTTTACTTTATTGTGTTTAGATTACTCTAAAACATGTTTTTAATTACTTAAAATAAAATTTTGTAGTATGAAAATGACATTTAAAAATATGTTCTACTAGAGTAATTTTCAACCATTCTCTTCTGTCTATCCACCCATTCTCATTTCCTTCTTCATCTCCTTCCTCTAACATAGAAATCCCACTCATTGATTCTAATTCCCCTCTCTAACCTGCCAATCGCTCTATTAATTTTTGTTTTCTTCTCTTCTCTCGCCAAATCAATCATCTCAGATCGATTTGCCAGCTGATTGGTTTCTATTTTTTTAAGTATAATATATCATGTTTTTATGCATGTCATTGATCAAAATTTCTTGTAACATGAGTATCTATTTTTTTCATTTATTTTATAGATCCCACATGATATACTATAGCCATGAATAGAAGGAAAGGATAAAATTCCTTTACTGCTGTACTACTTTTTACATGTAGTAGGATATGAGTGGGGTAATAAAGCAGCCAGTAGCAGTACTTCTGCATGGTGTGGAACTAAAATTCAAGAATATCTACCATTTTCTATGGCTAGAAAGGGGACTGCGAAATCGAATATCTTTAAAAGCTTTCTTTCGATTTGTAAACGAATCAGGATTTGACTGAGGAAATACTGTTGGCTTTTCTATGATGAATTTATGTGTTGAGTTGCTGACTAAATTATGAAGTGGATTATATTACAGTTTAAAGTCTTTTTGTTCTAGTTCCAGCAGTGATCAGATGGGAACTCGAGCATATTCAAAGTTCATCCATATGAGAATATTATGTACCTAGTTGATGACAGAAAGATTTCCGAGTATGTTGGGCAACAAAAGATAAGTGTCAAGTCTTTGAAAGCTTTTCTCCCATCTTTGCTGAAAATGAAATCTACTTCTACTTTTTTGAATACTTTTTAGTTGTGGCGGTGGAAAATGGGGGCTCAAAGAGGGATGGAATTTGATAAAAGTGGGCACATACCAATATGTTCAGTACTCTTTTCAGGTGATTCTCTATTTTGTCCTTTTTTTTAATTTTTTCCAATTTTATTCTCGATATATTATAAGTTTTTAATGAGGTCTCTTCGGAAAAAAACTTCGTTCACACAAAGTCAATGTATTGTTAATATATTTGAAATATATGAATATGTTATGACACTCAACTTGTGTGTAATATAACTTTCTTATCAAATTTCAAAAGAATATGAAAGCAATTACTGAATCAAAGTAAAATTGAGAAGTTCAAAGATTCAACTTCTATTTTGGTTCTTTTATTTTGAAACTTATTTTATATTTGTTTTACTTTTGTTCATGCACTTTCAATAAATTATCAAATCATTGCTTGTTCGGATAAAATTTAGTCTAAAAATATATTCTCATAATGTAATTTTAATTTAGACTAAAAGGGGACAACTCCAACAAAACTTTTAACATAGGTGTCTATCAAATGTTCACATCTTGATTTTACGAGGCATTGATGAAAACATCGGTGAAGGTAAAGGTGAAACAATCGATATATTATATTTTTCAAAGTATTGGTAAAAGAGTTAAAAGTACTTTCTTCCATTTTAGTCTTTTATGTTTCTATTGATTTTAAAATTTTTGTGCCTTGCTTTATGGTTAATCTCTTTCTACAAAAGTATCTGTTTTTACAATTTTTCTTTAAAATTTTAGAAATCCATTCACATTGAAATTTGTTTCTATTATTTTGTAAAATTAAATAAATATTAACTTCAATCTAAGAAAATGCAGGTGCGCGTGGACATGAGCATGCAGGAGCACTGGTACAGTTTCAAGAAAATCACAACTTGACCCGATTGAACAGAGCCTATGTAAGATTCTCTCTTCTTTTCATTTCTCGCTAAAAGGAACTGAACATATTCGATGCTCATCAGAAAAGTAGATGCTTCTGTCGTATTGCTGATGACTTTTACCCTTATAATGCTTTGTTCTGTTCCTCGTACATTTTTTTTTTTTTCTATATGGCGATGTGGGCCTTTCATTTCGGAAATACGATGAACTCGTATATGATGACAAGCATGAACCAAGAATTTAAAAAGGACGAAGTGTTTGTGGCCTAATTTTCAACTATAGAAAATATCTGACATAGCTGGCAATATGATATTATTACTTTACTTCCTAGGTTTGTAGTATAGTTTCCAGGCTGTAGCTGTAGCTGTTGAGTCATTTGACTCTTCATATCTTCTAGGTTGAACTTTGAAGGTCTTAAAATTTTCCAGTTAATCATCATTTGCGTAAGTAAAGATTCCCTCTTCTGAGAATAAAATGCTTCATGAGGAAAGTATATTAGCAAGCAATTTGCCTGATAATAATGACCCATTTATTTATGTTCTTTCGTTTTGTGGAGCAATAGTTTGTTATTGGCTTGGATACAAAAAACTGATAGGATGCGCTTTCAATTACTTTTTTTTTTTTTTTTTTTTTTTTTTTTTTTTTTTGG
>NW_019268517.1:584414-596712 GCF_002738365.1 Cucurbita moschata
TTTTTTTTTTTTTTTTTTTTTTTTTTTTTTTTTTTTTAACAGTTCTTTTGTGCAATATTAGAATACAAAATTTGCAGCCTAGATCCGATCAAGAATCTTCGAAGTTTAAAGTCTCTAGTTTAAAGTCTCTCAATACTTTTAATCTGTATTTAATTGATCTTTTAGGCATTCTTATTTTCAAACTCACATTGTGATGCAAAACGGGAACGGGAGATTCTATTAGATACAAAATTAAACTGATTTTTCACTTCGGTGGTGCTAGAACCAGAAGAAAGAAGAGGGGGGAAAAGGAAAGCAAAAGGTGAGAGCATTTTGTTACAAGATTCCACAAAGCTTTAAAGCAGGCAATTGTGGAAGTGGGGACAGCGACCACGATGAAATCACAACGTTGGCAGTGGTTGGATTTACTTATAAGAAGTGTAGTGCGACCTGATAAAAGCCTTCAATCAATCATATGTCTCTCTGTATCCTTCCGTCTCCCCTAAGTTACTGAACTTTTAAGTTTCAAATTGTCTTTTTTTCTTTATATTGTTATTATTTGTCTACTTGCCTCGTACTCCTATTAACCAACTTATGTAATTTATGAGTGTATGTAAACTCAAAGTTACATCAACTACAAAATGAGGAGATAAATATTTTAAAAATCCCACTCAAATTCTTTGGTAGTTAAGATCTGTAATCTATTTTCTAACATCAGAGATCTGTAAATGTTTCTATCAATGACGTTTGTTAGGCAACCTCATAGATTCATAAATTTGTATGTACTCCATAGATAATATTTAAAAAGAAGTGCTTTATTAGTTTCAATAAATAAATAAATAAATAAAATCAAAAAGTGCTTGTTGTTTTTTATGATTGGAATGAAGAAGAGGCTAATTTGGTAACAGAGTTCCTCCAATTGGGACAAATAGAGAGTTCATAATTGCACAAAGACTAATAAAGAAAAATCCACTGAGATAGAAACATAAAAAAACCCAAAGAGGTGAAGTTTAAAAAGTGAATATTTCAATTTTCAAGTTCGGGCCTAATAAAGTTTTTGATCTATTCGATATTTTTTAAATTCATTGAGTGTATTGATATGCATTAACTACATTTAAATTTATGGAGTAAAAAGGGAATATACAAAGTTTTAGAGCTACCTTTATTGAGTTTTCTTCCCAAATTCAAAGCCGTTAACTTCTAGTATTCATTCGATACGCTGATATCTGGAACATAACTCAATTCGTTAGACACATATATATTCAATAAAAACAAAAAAAAGATGACTGTTTGGTCCCACTAAGCTGGAAATTTTCTTCACGTCCGACTTACGTTGGGGCCTTGATAGTAGTACAATGTTAGAGGCTAGGAGGTCAGATCATTAGCAAAAGACTGGTGCTTGCAGTCCTTGGACATCCCCTGAAGATTCCTCACTCTCTGCTATCATACTACCAAAAATTAGTCATTTCATCGTACTCTTTGTCCATTCCTCCTTGTAATATTTTGGTATCATCTATCTATTTTATTGTGGGGCTACACCTTTGTTGTTTTGCCTTTAGGTTTCATTCCGAAGATTCCATACCAGTTAAGTCGTCGTCCTTTACGTGGTCACTAATATGTCGTTCTGGTGGGTTAGGAGAAATAAGTCCTTATTGGTTTGATTTTGGTTGCATTTCCAAACACTAGATGAGTAGAATGTAACTCTAGCTTGTTGTGAGTTATCGACTCAAGAAGTCATTGATGCACTTCTTGGCAATGAAATCTAAAGACTACATAGAGAGAGAGAGGGGAGAGAACTTGCCGTGTTCTCCCCCGAGAAAGAAACAATTTCATTGATGCCCTTTCGCCGAAAAAAAAAAGCTGACTGACAAGCTTTTAAGTTGCCAATAAGAGTATCTATCATAGATAAGTGGATAAGATACTAATGTACTATTTATGATAGTTCAATGTCCCACCATGCGAGAATTCGCAATTGTTGAACTCGTGGAAGTTTTTGAGGTTTTGAAGATGCATGATTGAACACTATCTCGAACCTTCTCTTCTCCTCACTATCTATGATGTTTTATCAGGTGGCATTTCAGGTTCTGGCAAAAATATTCACCATGTGGACTCATTCGACGACCCTAAGGTTTTTTCACTGGAGCTCTTGTGTTGGTGCTCCATCATTCTAGTAAAATTTAACCCGGTTATGGTGATGGTACAGGGCTATTTAGATGAAGGGGAAGCCATGAATTCTGAGCCTAACAAAGAAAAGAAAAGGAACAAGAAGAGAATGAAAAGCAAAAGGTTGAAATTCCTAAATGGTTTTGTTTATGCTCTATATAGTTCTAGTGTTGCCTCTACTTCCTCATGATAAATCTGTTGTGCAGCAGACTGTTGAGGACTCCGAGTGTGGGGAAGAAGCCCAAAAAGAAGTTGAAATTATGAGCTGAAACAAGACATGGACCTTCCTAATAACTGCCAATAGTTCAGTCTTCTGAAGAATGGGGAATAACTTGAAAAAGGAGTCGACAAGGCAGTTTTTAAGCCCTATAGGGTTGCTGTTCCTGGTATTTTGAACAAGGAAAACTATTAAATCCCAGATTCATGAGCCTAAAACACTTGATCGACTTGGTTTCACTTTGCGAAAAATCGCTGTTTAGCCTCCCTTTCTTATATTGCAACATTCTTTTGTTATGAAATTGCAACTTTCTTTAAATCCAATGGCTTGGATTCAATTGATGGTAAGAGAAGTTTTTTCCCTATACATTCATGGCTTCTATCGCTTCAATGGCTCTTCTAGACAGTGATTTGCTTCTAAGCGTTTACAACTAGCCTTGAACATAATTAATTTTCTACCAGCTTAGATATTCTAGACTTCTAGTTCAAAGGATCAATAATCCCCAACGAAAATGAAGATTATAGTCTCAAAATCTAACCCAAAATCATGAAGCTATAAGTAACTAAGCTACCCCTAAAGGAAAAGTACTTAAGCTGATTAAAAAGAGGAAGGAACAATACGACTAATGCAGAAGCAGGTAGAAGATTGATTTTCATTCAATGAAACTACAATTTGCTCAAACTACAAGGATTTATACATAATTCCAGTCTATGGTACAGTCAGACAAAGAAACTGATAGCCAAGGAGATACACATTTATAATTCAAAAAGTGAGGCCAAAATATTATATCTAAGACGTATTTACTCACCTTTTCAATTTGTCTTAACACATGGGAAGCGGATTTGAACCTATGTAGGTATAAGCGCAAGTATCTGGCTCCTTATAATTCCCATGCATTTCTGTATTTCTGCATATAGCGGAAGGTTCTGAGGGCAACATGGCTGCAAACTATTGACAGCAGAATCCAGTACCTGAGCAACATCAGCTGGCGGAAACTGTCGTTCTGTGCATTTCTGCATGTTTATAGCAACAATCAGGATTTCGAAATCAAAAACTATTATCCTCATACGCAAGAGAAACGAGAACCAAGCATGCTAAAAGTACTTGACTATTATGTACATGATTCGCAACCAACAATATGCAAGATCACAATAATACTAGACAAAGCTAATGAGACGATTTCCCTGCCTTTCCACAAAACAAGAAAAAATTGCAACACCAATTTGTCAACGGTTACAGTGTAAGAAGTTCCTCTTCTAATATCCCCTTGAACTGTATGAATCAGTTTGTGATGAATAAACAACCAAATCTTCTTATTTATGCAAAACAGAAAATCAGAAACAAATTGGGGGTCATAGATCATTGATTCAACATCATTCCGGACAAATAATACATAATTGAGAGGAAGACTCGAATGAAGCTCCCTTTACCTGAATCATGAGTAAAGTGGCTACACAGTGCGCAATAAGTTCTGAAGGGATCTCCACTTCAGGCTTGTCGGATGGGCTATTGGACTTGGAACCAACTATATCATTAGCAGCTGATGGGTTTGATGCACCCACATTGAAATGATTCTGAGGTACTGGAGTGGCATTACTAGTATCTGCAGATGTTGATTTCACAGTTGGCAAGGCCAAATCATCTACTGAGAGTTTATTACTCACAAAATCAATGGCTTCTTCAATGTTCTCCAAATTACTTTCTCTTTTTTTCAGAGCAAGAATTGCCTGAAATGATTGTTAACAGCAAATGAAGTCAGAGGAAGCACAAAATCTACAGGAAAGAGATCTCCAACATGGACTCTGAAGGAAGCATTTAGGACTTGGAGGATTCAATAACTTGATGAAATTTTACAGTGTAAAGATTTGAAGTACATGCATGATAATCACAGTTACTTTTAAGCAAATCTAAATATCATGAAGTACATTACGTCTCTCTAATGGTTTGATTGGATAGTGAATTTTGTTCAATGGATATAGATATTAAATATCTGAGGGTTTAAAATATGGGATTTAAAAGGTACACAATCTTAAAGATACATATATGGAAATGCAAGAGAATTAATGTTTGGGAAATGAAATTGTGTATTTTATTCTGCAGATTGTTCTAGTTGAAATTTGATTTATGCAGTCAATTAGTTGAAATTATAAGAAAAAATTAGTGCTACGAAGTAATTTAGTAATTAATAGTTTTGTGAAGATTCATATTAGTTAACTATTGACTAGACAAGTATGTCCATTATTTACATGAACATTAAGCGGAAGATAGACTATTCATAATACCTAAACACCGACCAACTGATGATCAAAATGGTTAGATAATAGTAAAGGATAAACCTGCATTGCTTCATCGATCATTGTTTGAGCCTTTGCTCTGGAACTTCCCACAATTTCAGCCACATGGGAACCGGGTTCTTGAGCATGAGAGCAAGGGTCACCCAAATCATGCACTGGCTTGAGGAACATCAATGGTGAAGTCCCTTGATACGTATTGCGCTGCCTCAAGCTATACAGAGCAGAGGAGACCTATATATACTAATTAAAATAAGCACTTGAATAAAAAAAATGGGATTAAGCTGGAAATGGGATCATTAAAACGCATGCCTGTTCATTAACTTCATTCAACTGTAATAGCACAGCAGCATATTGCTTCTTAAAGTTCTCTGAATCCTTGAGCAAGTTGTCTCCATTTATTTGGTTTTCCAACACCTCATCATTCAAGCGCTTCAATTCAGACACCACCACCTCCTAGATTTAGGCACGCATCATTCAGGTTAAAAGACATTCAATTTGATGTAAAGGTTAAAGCAAAATAGATTTCTACCTTTCAAACTAGTCTCTCCCAGCGTAGGACAAATAAAATGTTACAAGTATTAATGAAAATGTAGGACAAATAAAATGTTACAAGTATTAATGAAAATGTATAGGGAATGTCATTAGGATACTATTAAAGAAATAACGGTAATTACTTAGGAGGGTTTTGTTGGATTATAAATGGAGGGAGTTAGGAAGATTGGAGGAATGGGAGTTGGTCCATTGTGGGACTTGAGATAGTGAGAATCCTCAAAAATGGTAATTTCTTTTTGATACTGCAATATAACACTTGTTTTCTTATAATTGAAATCTTGACATAAAGTTGATAATATGAAGCTAATATGATGAACTACCTTCTTGTCAAGTGCACGTGACAATTCAGACAGAGCATGAACATCAGCTTCTTTAGCTTGAATTTGAGCAAGGACAGAAAGTTGGGAACTTGCCTCCTGTTGGATACCGACAGTCTCATTAAGCCCAAATTTAGTTTGTAGATTAGAGCACCCAAGGTCGACCTGGCCACGAACAATTCCTTTATCACTTACCGGCAGGTCAATAATAATGTGTAGGCCTAACTATAGAGTAAGCATTTCAAGCCAAACTCAGTTATCTCAAAACCCCAGAATTAAGACGAGTCTTTGTTATTCTTTGAAACTAAGTGTATAAGACAGAAGAATGACAGAACACCTATAGAGGAATAAGAAGTATTCAAAAAGTATTTAGAAAAACAAAAGGTAAAATAAAGCTAGGGTTTTTTAAATGAGTGCAATTAAGGCTCTTTTTGGAAGGATTGGTCGAAAAGGAATTACAGTTTTTGAAGGACAAAGCTGCCAGATGGGAGGAGACTTGAGCATTGGTTATTGGATATCGTCTGTAAGAATACTTGATTCTATTGACTTCCTCTAAAAGCTCTAGATAAGGCTGAATTACCTGTGGTTGTTAGAGGTCTATCATAGTGACATTCATTGTTTTCAGTTGAAAGAATGCAGATTTTGGAATCCAATTATGCATGTCTGAAATGTAGAAGAATACAATCCAATTACGTAATCTATAATTCTATATTGATAATAATATGACCTTAGCTACATGGTAGCATGCCAATGTGATGACGTGGAGAAATATGCTCAAATAAGCTACTAATGTATATCATCGAATTCAGAAAAAAAAAAAAAAGGTAGCAGAACACTAACCTTTGCCTGTTTAATTAATTTGTTGATATGATGAGTGGAAGGGGAAATAAACACAGAACCATCAGTGCTTTCAAGTTTATCGTTACTGGTTGATTTTATATAGTCTTCAATCTTCGCTTCCTTCAGTAAGCCATTAATCTTAACCTCATTGAGATTACCAAATATCTTATCGAGAGTCACGCCATGTCTTGACAAATTTGCAGGCATGTTTTCAACTGGATTTAAAGGCATACACTCGATATCCTGTGATGGAGGAGTCAAACCATGCCACTCAAATATAAATCGTACATACATGACTAAAAATAAAACAATCCATAAGTGAGCTTCTTTTTCTGTGGAAAATACGAACGTTAAGCAAAGTGTTATGCTATGATCATCATCTAAAATTAAGAAACCTGTCAGAAAACAGTGTCTCTTGTTTCTGACATGTAGTTTAAACCGTTGTCTTATTGGGAATCCTTAATACTTGGGGATGAGATCGCCCACATGAAACTGAAAGGATCTACAGCAATCTCAATTCTCTCAAATGAACAGACCATAAAAATAAAGAAATCATGAAAACATAATTACCATGACAAATTCAACTCCAAGTTCAGGTCGGTCAAACTGAACACGACACCTGCTATAGTCAACAGTAAGTACACTTCCATCGTGGATCTCTCTTGTTTTTGGATGAATGGCAATAACACGCTGTCCAACAGATAATGGCCGAGCTAAATCGGTTGGAAGTCCTTCCCTTGTGCCTGCACGAAGTTCAGCATAGTGTTTCCTAACAGATTCCCTATATTGATTTAGCTTCTGTTTTTCTTCCTTCAAGAATTGTGCAGAGAATCTCCGCGGTCTCCCAAGGGAACTGAATCAAGACAAAACTACAATATTGGTCTTCTATAGATAGTGTCTCGAAATGAGTCAACAGGATACAAATGGACAAGTTGAAAAAAAATACCTTCGAATAACACCCCATTCAACACGTGTCAATCTAGGAATGTGACCTAATCCAACGTGATTTAAATACTCTACAAACTCACATTTTGCAAACCATGGGAAATCAATTGCACTGTAGAGCCACTCAAAAACACACCATCTTCGCAATTTATGCCAAGATAGGCAATTAGAATGCTGCTCCTGCAATTACAAACATACACAGTAAACAATTCAGGATCCAGTATCCAAGAAAATTTATGTCATGACCAGAAATAGTAACCTTGAGATCATGTGGTCTATCATCTAATGAATGAGCAGTTACATTAAGTTGATCGATCAAAATGTTATCAGCAATCTTTGAATCTCTTTGCGACTTCAGCAGGTCCATCTTCCGCCTGCTTCTCATTTTGGTAGGCAAGCTGATTGGGTTAATTGATGGAACTTGTGTTGTGGACAAAGCATAGTCACCATCTTCTCTTTTATGGTCAGTACTTGAAGATGAATGATGATCTAGAGGTTTTGATATTTTGCTAGATTTTGCCAGTCCAGCATTATGAGGGGACCGTTTAACTTTACCAAAAGAACTCTTTCCATCATCTGTAGCCTAAAACAAAAACAAAAGGTATGAAATTACAGGGCAATGGAAAATCAAAATCTATGAAGTTAACACGAAGAAGAAATGAAAGTATTGGTTAATTGTTGTTGTTCACCATGTAAACCTTCAAAGGCACAACTGTTAGAGATAAGTATTAACAGGAAGGAAGTCAGGATAGGTAGAGTTCCTAAGGCAATTAATTTTTTCCTAGGCGCTATTGCTCACAGAAGTATCAATACCAAGATAGGCTTCAGAGGAGATTTACAATTAAGGCATCATCTCCCTCTGTTTCCTGCCTTTTCCTTCAAAAAAAAAAAAAAAGAATGTAGCACTTGTTCCTCCGTTGCAAGTTCAAAGCAGAAGGTTGGTACTTTGTTTTGTCTCCCATAGGAAATGGTTTTTAAAGCACAGGCATTCTAATGCTTAGCTGAGGCCCAGCCTTTCGGTTATCTAAGTTTACCCTTGAGGAAACTCTAAGCAAGATTTAAAATCTGAACACTACCGACCTATGCTATTAAAAGTTATGTTTTTGAATTTGGATGGCAAGGATATGGCTCCGTATAGAGTCCCACCCAGGCCCTTTTCTGTAAATTACGACAATTATTTAATTATCGCCATATGGAAGAACTTTTCGTAATCAAATCGGTTCAAGTTGGGCTGATATCTTCTCACCTTACTTATGTATGCTTTCTTCTCTTTTCATGAAAAAATGTTTATTATAAAAAATATATATATATGTACTATTCGTTTATTATAAAAAAAAAATCAATAAAAGTTTTTCTGGCTCTCAACTCAAGGGCAATCTTAATGTTCTTTGGAATATTGCCATTAGGTCACAGTGGAAGCTTTTTATAGATGAAAAGTTTTTTGGTTGTTTGGTTTTCTTTTCACTCCATATAAGTGTTTGAATCCCTGAACATTTTTCTATCTTATCATCCATCAATAGAAAGTTTGATTCTTGTTTGAAAAAGAAAAAAGAACAATAATAGGATAACAAAATACATTAATTCAAAATGTGAGTTCATTTTAATTTCTTAGCTATATAACATATTAAAAAATAAAGAATTAAGATAGAATTGAAGGACTCTTCTAAAACAAGGATCGAATAAGACCCACACCTTGGTTTTTGGAGTGTCATTGACACGAGAATCATTGCTATCTTCATCTTTAGATGAAATCTGTGACCATAAATTTCCATATTGTCAAAATGCATTCCACAGGAGACAAATGATAAAAAAAAGACAGCAGCAATTTAAAACCAGCAAAATTATGATTCCAATCCATCCTTACTTTAAACGGAGAGGACTTCTGTTTCCTTTTACGATTTCCATTATTGGATCCTTGAATTCCTTCTGCTTCAGGAATAGGACCAACATTGTTGCCTGAAGCCTTTCCCGTCTTAGATGTCTTGGAAGCAGAGGTTCCAGCTCCCACAACTGAATGATTCCCTTTCATTTTAGACTTGTCCATGACATCAAGATTTTCTTCTTTAACCTTTGCAGAAGGCTCTAATATAGAGAAACAAAATGATCATGTTCATCATCACTCTAATGGTTGAGGAAGGAAGGGGAGGGGGGAGGAATTGATAATGATAGTCACAAAACAAAGAATTTATTTCAAAGCCACCAAATTTGATTTCATCTAATAAATTTAAGCATATCCAATTGAATTGCAAGAGTTCATTGATTTAGTAACAAGCTGGGAGTTTTTGAACATAGAGGATATGACCAAAGTTAGCTCATTAAATCAAATGTGTGCAGCCATCCTAGATATTAGATTGCAACATGCCCATATGTTGGGAACTTCTTTGCTGGAATAAAAATTAGATAAATGCAAGTTGAGTAACTTGAGTGTCAATCAAACTACAATTTTCCATTTACTCAACATCCTACGCACTTATGGCTAGCCCCAGCTTCAGTTAAATCAAGATTACAACTTCACCTCTAGCAATTGCTGGCATTTTATACTGACTTAACTTTTTTTCTTTTTTTTCTAGTTGGCATTCTATTTACTGAATTTTTATGGCAACCAATATCACATTTACTCCATATTTTGAAACAATCAGTTCATACGCCACCTTTCTGTAAGCTTTCCCCAATAGTATTATGAAGAAAGAGGAAACAGCTTAGAGATGCATGAAGTGATGAAGAATAGTTGGCAACCAAAAGAATTAAAAAAAAAAAAAAAAAAAAAAAAAAAAAAAAAAAAAAAAAAAAAAAAANACATGCCCATATGTTGGGAACTTCTTTGCTGGAATAAAAATTAGATAAATGCAAGTTGAGTAACTTGAGTGTCAATCAAACTACAATTTTCCATTTACTCAACATCCTACGCACTTATGGCTAGCCCCAGCTTCAGTTAAATCAAGATTACAACTTCACCTCTAGCAATTGCTGGCATTTTATACTGACTTAACTTTTTTTCTTTTTTTTCTAGTTGGCATTCTATTTACTGAATTTTTATGGCAACCAATATCACATTTACTCCATATTTTGAAACAATCAGTTCATACGCCACCTTTCTGTAAGCTTTCCCCAATAGTATTATGAAGAAAGAGGAAACAGCTTAGAGATGCATGAAGTGATGAAGAATAGTTGGCAACCAAAAGAATTAAAAAAAAAAAAAAAAAACAAAACAAAACAAAACAAAACGAACCAAAATACAATGTATAAGTAGCTTTCATGAGACAAGCCTCAAAAATAAATTTTAATTGAAGAATAATTTTTACCAGTGTCAGCAGTAGTGTCTGGCATCATCAAAGACAAATCAGCTAAAGTTTGCAGTGCATCAAACGCCGAGCATTCATCTGAACAGAGAACAACCAAAAGAATTAAAGATAAGAACATGACCTTTATTCGGTTATGAAAACATCAAAAAGAAAAAAGGAAAAAAAAAAAGAATCACGCATGCATTTGAATATCTAATGATAGAAATAGTGGCTAGAGGCAACATCTTAAAATACATACATACAAATTCGCATTTTCAAATTAAAAATAGAAGAACTACAACACATTACTTTTCCACCCTTCAAGTTTTTACCGAACTTTAAACAATAATTGATTGATTGATTGATTATAATATAGAAGCAGCATCCAAAAGAAAGAAATGGCCACTTCTAGTGATATGTGATAAGTACAGTGATTATAAATTGTACTCCGAATCTAAAAGACCTAATGCTACAACTGATCCATAACTTGTTAAAGCTTCCAAAACTTGCCATCTCTAATCAAACATATGAATACAGGAATTTACTGACTACCAAACCAAAACAAAAACTACTTTAAAACTTGAACAAAGAATTCAAAATCCAGTTATAATCTCTAGTCCGTTTCACACTCTCGTCCATTTCACAAGACACAAAATCATCCCAAACATAAGAAAATATGCACCATTGAAATTTTATTAACAAAGGAAGAAAAATAGACAAAACTTTAGTCAAGAAGGAAAACTAAGCTAATAATCTGTCCTCAAAAAATTAATAGAACAGATAAATACAAAATACAAAAGAAGGGTAGACAACCCAATTCAAATTTATTTTTCAGCTTACCTCCAAATAGAGCTTTCTTACTTCTCTTCCTTGGGCCTTTAAAAGAGGTTCTCACAGATTTTACATCAAAATCCTCAGTTTCAAGTTTTCCCCTCAAACTGCCTGACTTTTGCCCCTCTTCAGTCCCACTACAAGCTTCCTTGATGTCATCCAAGTGGTTATACATACTTTCTTCAACTTCTGCCTTCTTTCCGTAGTACCTTTTACCCTTTCTTTGAATCTCACGAGTATTTTTCCCCTGATCATAGTCTGCATTATCAGCTCCAGTGCTTCCTAAGCTTAATTCACAACCACCTTCATCCATTTCACTACATCGAAACTTCGTACTCATCATGTCTGATTCACTTCGCTGAATATCAAAATTACTTACAGTCAATCCCTTTACATGTTCAAAATAGTGGTAAAGAAAGTAATAGCATGTTTCTAAAAGCTATGAATAATTACCATCCTGTCATTTCGGATAGGTGAAAGTACATGACCTTCTATTTTCGGATTTGGTGTTTGTGAAAGTTGAGGAGAACCATCGCGTTGCGAAGCCTCTGTTAAAACTAAAGCTATCTCATGAGCAACATCATCATCATTTGGATCATCAACCTTTAGCTTACTAGTATGCCTGGAAGGTGAAAAAATCCTCTCTCTACTATCTTTATCGTATGAATATGATACAGGGACGCGCGGAGTCCGTTTTCCAACAGCATGAGGTTTAATTCCTAACACCATCCACATTAACACCAATAAATGAAATCCGAAAACATGACAGCAATTTTCCATAAATGATTTTAAAAGTTAAAAAACAGACGATGTAACGAAAAGAGACATTGCTAGCTCAAGAAAGATACTCCATAAATTACCCATCCAAGTACCCCCCCC